>NC_137921.1:26371214-26648714 GCF_963457725.1 Sprattus sprattus
TTTTACCCTGAAAACCGGCAAAAAACGCTATAGTTTACATATGCACGGCGAATTTTAAATATAGATTTCCGCCGTCAGTACATTTGAATCCAGCGATATACATTCAATGCTTAATGCTCTGGTTTCTCTCATGTAAGTTAAAATGTCTTAAATCTGGGCTCTTTTTAAAGGTAATTCGATGGTGCATGGAGCCATCTAGGTGCCAGTTTTGAATTTGACCCTGAAAACCTGCAAAAATGCTATAGTTTACATATGCACGGCGAATTTTAAATATAGATTGCCGCTGCCAGTACATTTGAATCGAGGATATACATTTAATGCTTAATGCTAGGGTTTCTCTCATGTAAGTTCACATTTCTTAAATCTGGGCTCTTTTTAAAGGTAATTCGATGGTGCATGGAGCCAGCTAGGTGTCAGTTTTGAATTTGACCCTGAAAACCTGCAAAAATGCTATAGTTTACATATGCACGGCGAATTTTAAATATAGATTGCCGCTGCCAGTACATTTGAATCGAGGATATACATTTAATGCTTAATGCTAGGGTTTCTCTCATGTAAGTTCACATTTCTTAAATCTGGGCTCTTTTTAAAGGTAATTCGATGGTGCATGGAGCCAGCTAGGTGTCAGTTTTGAATTTGACCCTGAAAACCGGCAAAAACGCTATAGTTTACATATGCACGGCGAATTTTAAATAAAGACGGCCGCCGCCAGTACATTTGAATCGAGGATATACATTTCATGCTTAATGCTCTGGTTTCTCTCATGTAAGTTCACATTTCTTAAATCTGGACTCTTTTTAAAGGTAATTCGATGGTGCATTGAGCCAGCTAGGTGTCAGTTTTGCTGTGTTGAATCTTGATTTTTTTTTCTTCTTAAAAATGAGTATATATTCATACAGTGTAATGTCAACAGATAGCTCTATTATAATTATTATTTCTACAGATGTCTAGAAGATGTACCCCAATACAGGAGGCCAGCAGCTACGTGGCCAGCAGCAAAGACAAGACCAACAAATTAGAAATAAAATATATTAACCCGTTCAAAGGTAAGAACATTGTCATAACATTTCTCTTGCAGAAAAAAAGTTGACTTGGCTTGGAACAAAATTCAATGATGTCTAAGCGCAGCATTAGTTATGACATTTTTTTGCGATTAGCACTCTAAGCGGAAAATTAGCTGGCTAATCACTACTAATAGCAATGTGCGCTCGCATGTAGCCCAAGTAAATACACTTGCCGGTGTCTACAAGATAGATAGATGGGTACTTTATTAATCCGAGGGAAATTTAGGTAATCCATTATTTCATGCAGTGAACTCGCAAACATACATACATTTATCACATACACATAGGGAGAACATGTTCAGTACAGTGTGCATTGTAAAGTGTGCATCGAATGTGACAGTGTTGATGTCCAAGAGGAAAGTGGTGCAAAGAGTGCAGAGATATTGTTCATGTGCTTGTGTGGAGCCAAGACAAGGGGATGGAGCAATACCTGTCACATGTCAGTCATCAGCACATACAGTACTCTATGGGCTTAGCTAATAAGACTAATCAACATTAATGATGATAGCTTGCATGGAAATATTATCAATTTAGCTAGGCTTTGAAAGAAACAAGTTATTCTCTGCATGATTTACAATTTGTACCTTGTGCTTGCTGTTAAACTAGTAGTCCTATCTTATCCCAATGGGAGCATCACACCACTTTACAGTGTGTTGACTATAGGCATTACATCTTTACATTGTTGCCTTTAATGCTGACTGCTTTTAAATGCCTACATCTTTAGTAGTTACGCAAGAAAACATAGCCTACTCGTGCCTACTCAGTTTGCCTTTAGGCAATGCCAGGCCCACAATTTCTGCAGAGAACTATTTATGCCAAGATGTTAGCTTCTTTTTGGTCCTTTGCCTGCTGCATTTTTTCCAAACAGGAGGTGATCTTATTTCTCTGCAGGGCTTGCACGTATCCAAACTAAACTTGGAACATAGACTCATGACCATAGATATTTGAAAGCTAGATACTGCATTGTCCGTCGAGTTCGATCGTTCTTCATGTCGTTATCGGTATATTTTGTGTGAATATCGACATTCATATTAGTTATAGTTACCGTTCTTGGTGTGAACTTCCCTTCAGGCCTATTACGTTGCTCTGGTTACCCTGGCTGCTTGCAGCCATATTTTGACTGCTTTTCATAGAAACTTAGTTCAATTGCTAATGTGCACATGTGGATTTGTTGACAAGCTGTTGAAACTGTATATTCATCTGGACCATATTCTCTTTAAGGCCGTGGTGTCTTTGCTCTGGCACCATTTCTTCATGGGGAGTTTGTGGTGGAGTACCGAGGTGAGCACTTAAACTTGTGTGAGGCAGAACAAAGAAGAAAGAAATACAGCAGAATATCCTCTTTTTTTTTATTCAAATTCAAGTGGAAGAGCAAGTCCATGTGGTAGGTTTCTGCATTAATCCAATTGTTTTATACTGGTAATCTGATCGGATGTTGCATATCTGACAATCTTTGGAAATTGGGTGTTTTGTTCAATACATGAATATATTTGAAAATGAAAGTGCTAAGACTTCATGGCTCAGTAACACATTTTTTTTCAGCATTGATGCATCTGTAGAGGATGGCTCCTTTGGTAGATTAGTTAATGACTGCCATAAATCCCCTAACTGCCGAATGAAGCTAATTGAGGCCACAAACAGGACACCACACCTTTGTTTATTTGCACTACGCGAAATAAGTCAAGGCGAGGAGATCACATATGATTATGGAGGGACAGACTTGCCTTGGAGGAGTGAGGTGATGTTAGATTTTATATTTGATTTGAGGTTTGATAAGTGTATATATCTGAAGATGAGCCCTTTGCAATCCATTCACTAATAAATCAAAACGAGGAACTAATCACAACCGCTTATATGGCATGGAGTGGGCTTTATACGATTCACAATCAATGAAACCACTAGCATTAGGCTGTCTATGGTTGAACTACAGATGTGTCTTTTTCTTTGAACCGTGGTTTATATTAAAATATGTAACCTGGACTTTCAAAGAGCTTTGGTCAGAATGTAATGTTTCAGTTTAATTTTTAATTTCATGCTGATTACAACCCTGGAAGTGGTAAATCGATCGCTAAAACAGGATGCGCGCCCATATTTTTATGGTAGAATTCTTGTGTTTCAAACATTACTGAGTTACCCATACATTGACTTATTTCTTCCTGAAATATTTGTAAAATTGATGCATACTCCTCTTCTCTTCATGTAAAGTGTGATATGGGTACTGAAGAGGCCACCAGCATCCCTGTTCCCCCGAGAGTCTCTGACATGTCGAAAATCAACTTAGAGGTAAGATTGCAATTTGAATACTTAAGTAGCAATTGTAAACATGTGCACACTATCTACTATCTTGCATACAAGAATGTATATTATATGTAATATGATATGAAGCCCATGTCGCCTTCTCCATTTTCATTTTTTTACCTACATTAACATATTGTGCTGTTTGATTCCGGTTTTGGACAAAATTGTGCATAAAGGGGCATCATAAGGGCCTCTCTGACTGGTCAGACTGGCTTTCAGTCAAACCCCCTGAGCAGGAAGTCAGTTACTATCAGTCTTGGAAAGTAATTAACTGGTACTTAGGTGTGATATATAGGATTTAGTGACTTCTAAATCAGATTCAACACCAAAAACACCCTCCTGGACTGAATACTGCTTCAGATATAGCCAAAGTTGTGCAATGTAAATTCTGTAATATGTTTTCAAAGGTCCCCATCTCGATTACGAGTGATAATGTGTGTTTGTGGTTGTGTTTCTGTCTGCTTTTGCCTGAGGTAGTTATTTGAAGGGAACACAGTGCCCACATCTAACATTGACCGGAGATGTGTGAAATTTTGAAACATTGAAACATATTGGTAGTTATTTGAAGGGAATACAGTGCCCACATCTAACATTGACCTGAGATGTGTGAATGTGTGGTCCCCATCTCAATTGACCTGAGATGTGTGAAATTTTGAAACATTGAAACATAAATGAAGTTATTTGAAGGGAACTCAGTGCCCACATCTAACATTGACCTGAGATGTGTGAATGTGTGGTCCCCATCTCGATTGACCTGAGATGTGTGACATTTTGAAACATTAACTTGTAGTTTAGTTCTTTAAAAGAGAATGTGCATCTATGTTTCTTCTTCTATGTAGAATTCATGGGTTTGTGTTTGAATCAGTTTTGAGGTGACCATACATTGACTTTTTTACAGTGCATGAAATGCCCTGTATTGTTATTCCTAGGCTTCTTCTTCTTCTTCTTATTCTTGTTACCTTTTTCTGCGATTAATTCAGCCCGAACCGCTTAACGTAGAAACTTCATTCAAACTTTGTCGCGTAGGTCTTGTAAACGACACTTATGCTATGTATTTTTCACTTTTCTAAACTTTATATTTTTTAAGATATTAAAGAAAAACGAATATAAATTTCTCCCATTGACTTACATTGGGCCATTATGACATCATAATAGGGTCTTTAAACTGGCTTGCACCTGTGCTTTACTGACACCTGTGCCAAATCCAAAGAACGTCTTCTCTCTCTGTCCCTCTCAAGTTAACTGTAACTAGGAACATTAAGACACCATCCATTCTCTATTTTTTTTCTCTACAACTCTCCATCTTTCTCTCTCAGTCAACTTTCTCTCACACTCAATCTCTCTTCTTCACTCCATTTTTATCTCCTTTTTTCAATATTTTCACTCTCTCTTTATCTCTTCATCCAGAGCCACTCTTGTTCACTCTTCTTTCCTTCTTCCACTCTTCTTTCCTTTCTTATTTTCTTCTTCCATTTTTCTTTCCTTCTTCCACTCTTCTTGCCTTTCTTTTTTCCTTCATCCACTTTTCTTTCCTTCTTCCACTCTTCTTTCCTTCCTTCACTCTTCTTTCCTTTCTTCTTTCATTATTTCACTCTTCTTTCTTTTCTTCTTTCCTTCTTCCACTCTTCTTTCCTTTCTTCACTCTTCTTTCTTTTCTTCTTTCCTTCTTTCACTCTTCTTTCCTTTCTTCTTTCCTTCTTTCACTCTTCTTTCCTTTCTTCTTTCCTTCTTCCACTCTTCTCTCCTTTCTTCACTCTTCTTTCCTTTCTTCTTTCCTTCTTTCACTCTTCTTTCTTTTCTTCTTCCTTTCTTTCATTTCATGCACTGGTATTTCCTTCAGGAAATGCATTTTCTAGTTGTTCCTGAAATATTTGTATAATTGATGCATACTCCTCTTCTCTTCAAAGTGTGATATGGGTACTGAAGAGGCCACCAGCATCCCTGTTCCCCCGAGAGTCTCTGACATACCGAAAAGCAACTTGGAGGTAAGATTGAAATTTGAATGTGTGGTTGATTCTTTAAAAGAGGATGTATGCCCATGTTTTTTGTGTAGAATTCCTAGGTTTGTGTATGAATCAGAAATGGGTTGTCAAACATTGAGTTGTATATATATTTGTGTAAATATTCCTCTTTTCCTCATGTAAAGTGTGATATGGGTACTGAAGTGGCCACCAGCATCCCTGTTCCCCCGAGAGTCTCTGACATATCGAAAAGCAACTTGGAGGTAAGACTGCAATTTGAATACTTAAGTAGCAATTGTTAACATGTGCACACTATCTACTATCTTGCATACAAGAATGTATATTATATGTAATATGATATAAAGCCCATGTCGCCTTCTCCATTATCATTTTTGTACCTACATTAACATATTGTGCTGTTTGATTCTGGTTTGGACAAAATTGTGCATAAAGGGGCATCATAAGGGCCTCTCTGACTGGTCAGACTGGCTTTCAGTCAAACCCCATGGGCAGGAAGTCAGTTACTATCAGTCTTGGAAAGTAATTAACTGGTACTTAGGTGTGATATATAGGATTTAGTGATTTAAATCAGATTCAACACCAAAAACACCCTCCTCGACTGAATACTGCCTCAGATATAGCCAAAGTTGTGCAATGTAAATTCTGTAATATGTTTTCGAAGGTCCCCATCTCGATTACGAGTGATAATGTGTGTTTGTGTTTGTGTTTCTGTCTACTTTTGCCTGAGGTAGTTATTTGAAGGGAACACAGTGCCCACATCTAACATTGACCTGAGATGTTTGAAATTTTAAAACATTGAAACATATCGGTAGTTATTTGAAGGGAACACAGTGCCCACATCTAACATTGACCTGCGATGTGTGAATGTGTGGTCCCCATCTCGATTGACCTGAGATGTGTGAAATTTTGAAACATTAACTTGTAGTTGAGTTCTTTAAAGGCACCCAGTGCAACTTTCGAGGCTTAAAAATAAACATTAAATTTCTAGTCTTTTTTACACGTAGTAAGTTTCAATAACTCCATACCATTACATATCGACATTCAAGGAGCAAAGATGAGACGTCGTTGTGTGGTGAGAACTGATAGAAAATCGATTAAAACAGCATTCGCCGCCATTTTCTTTATTTTTTGTGACCCACAATAAATAAAGCAGGAGTCCAGTCAATGGAAAAATGGCCTCTCCCCACCGGCGATTGTTGTTGTTTACGATTTTCTATCAGTTCTCACCAAACAACGACGTCTCATCTTTGCTCCTTGAATGTCGATATGTAATGGTATGGAGTTATTGAAACTTACTGCTTGTAAAAAAGACTAGAAATTGAATGTTTATTTTTCATTTAATGTTTATATAAAGTTGCACTGGGTGCCTTTAAAAGAGAATGTGCATCTATGTTTCTTCTTGTTTGCAGAATTCATGGGTTTGTGTTTGAATCAGTTTTGAGGTGACCATACATTGACTTTTTTCTTCCTGAAATATTTGTATAATTGATGCATACTCCTCTTCTCTTCAAAGTGTGATATGGGTAATGAAGAGGCCACCACCATCCCTGTTCCCCCGAGAGTCTCTGACATACCGAAAAGCAACTTGGAGGTAAGATTGAAAATTGAATGTGTGGTTGATTCTTTAAAAGAGGATGTATGCCCATGTTTTTTGTGTAGAATTCCTAGGTTTGTGTATGAATCAGAAATGAGCTGTCAAACATTGACTTGTATATATATTTGTGTAAATATTCCTCTTTTCCTCATGTAAAGTGTGATATCGGTACTGAAGTGGCCACCAGCATCCCTGTTCCCCCGAGAGTCTCTGACATATCGAAAAGCAACTTGGAGGTAAGACTGCAATTTGAATACTTAAGTAGCAATTGTTAACATGTGCACACTATCTACTATCTTGCATACAAGAATGTATATTATATGTAATATGATATAAAGCCCATGTCGCCTTCTCCATTATCATTTTTTTACCTACATTAACATATTGTGCTGTTTTATTCTGGTTTTGGACAAAATTGTGCATAAAGGGGCATCATAAGGGCCTCTCTGGCTGGTCAGACTGGCTTTCAGTCAAACCCCCTGGACAGGAAGTCAGTTACTATCAGTCTTGGAAAGTAATTAACTGGTACTTTGGTGTGATATATAGGATTTAGTGACTTCTAAATCAGATTCAACACCAAAAACACCCTCCTCTACTGAATACTGCTTCAGATATAGCCAAAGTTGTGCAATGTAAGTTCTGTAATATGTTTTCAAAGGTCCCCATCTCGATTACGAGTGATAATGTGAGTTTGTGTTTGTGTTCCTGTCTGCTTTTACCTGAGGTAGTTATTTGAAGGGAACACATTGCCCACATCTAACATTGACCTGAGATGTGTGAAATTTTGAAACATTGAAACATAAATGAAGTTATTTGAAGGGAATACAGTGCCCACATCTAACATTGACCTGAGATGTGTGAATGTGTGGTCCCCATCTCGATTGACCTGAGATGTGTGACATTTTGAAACATTAACTTGTAGTTTAGTTCTTTAAAAGAGAATGTGCATCTATGTTTCTTCTTCTATGTAGAATTCATGGGTTTGTGTTTGAATCAGTTTTGAGGTGACCATACATTGACTTTTTTTGTTCCTGAAATATTTGTATAATTGAAGCATACTCCTCTTCTCTTCAAAGTGTGATATGGGTACTGAAGAGGCCACCACCATCCCTGTTCCCCGAGAGTCTCTGACATACCGAAAAGCAACTTGGAGGTAAGATTGAAAATTGAATGTGTGGTTGATTCTTTAAAAGAGGATGTATGCCCATGTTTTTTGTGTAGAATTCCTAGGTTTGTGTATGAATCAGAAATGAGTTGTCAAACATTGACTTGTATATATATTTGTGTAAATATTCCTCTTCTCTTCATGTAAAGTGTGATATGGGTACTGAAGAGGCCACCAGCATCCCTGTTCCCCCGAGAGTCTCTGACATATCGAAAAGCAACTTGGAGGTAAGACTGCAATTTGAATACTTAAGTAGCAATTGTGAACATGTGCACACTATCTACTATCTTGCATACAAGAATGTATATTATATGTAATATGATATAAAGCCCATGTCGCCTTCTCCATTATCATTTTTGTACCTACATTAACATATTGTGCTGTTTGATTCTGGTTTGGACAAAATTGTGCATAAAGGGGCATCATAAGGGCCTCTCTGGCTGGTCAGACTGGCTTTCAGTCAAACCCCCTGGGCAGGAAGTCAGTTACTATCAGTCTTGGAAAGTAATTAACTGGTACTTAGGTGTGATATATAGGATTTAGTGATTTAAATCAGATTCAACACCAAAAACACCCTCCTGGACTGAATACTGCTTCAGATATAACCAAAGTTGTGCAATGTAAATTCTGTAATATGTTTTCGAAGGTCCCCATCTCGATTACGAGTGATAATGTGTGTTTGTGTTTGTGTTTCTGTCTACTTTTGCCTGAGGTAGTTATTTGAAGGGAACACAGTGCCCACATCTAACATTGACCTGAGATGTTTGACATTTTAAAACATTGAAACATATCGGTAGTTATTTGAAGGGAACACAGTGCCCACATCTAACATTGACCTGAGATGTGTGAATGTGTGGTCCCCATCTCGATTGACCTGAGATGTGTGACATTTTGAAACATTAACTTGTAGTTTAGTTCTTTAAAAGAGAATGTGCATCTATGTTTCTTCTTCTATGTAGAATTCATGGGTTTGTGTTTGAATCAGTTTTGAGGTGACCATACATTGACTTTTTTCTTCCTGAAATATTTGTATAATTGATGCATACTCCTCTTCTCTTCAAAGTGTGATATGGGTACTGAAGAGGCCACCAGCATCCCTGTTCCCCCGAGAGTCTCTGACATACCGAAAAGCAACTTGGAGGTAAGATTGAAAATTGAATGTGTGGTTGATTCTTTAAAAGAGGATGTATGCCCATGTTTTTTGTGTAGAATTCCTAGGTTTGTGTATGAATCAGAAATGAGTTGTCAAACATTGACTTGTATATATATTTGTGTAAATATTCCTCTTCTCTTCATGTAAAGTGTGATATGGGTACTGAAGAGGCCACCAGCATCCCTGTTCCCCCGAGAGTCTCTGACATATCGAAAAGCAACTTGGAGGTAAGACTGCAATTTGAATACTTAAGTAGCAATTGTTAACATGTGCACACTATCTACTATCTTGCATACAAGAATGTATATTATATGTAATATGATATAAAGCCCATGTCGCCTTCTCCATTATCATTGTTTTACCTACATTAACCCATTTAAGGCGAGACACTACAGGTGAATAGGGTATTTTTTTTAAATAATAGATATCACCATGAAACTTCCTCAGATGATTACTCACACATGTATGAACAAAAAATGTATTACAAGTTTATGTAATTACTATGTTTGATTATGCAAATTAGGCCTTATCTAATTAAATATGCTCAAATTTGCATATATTTCCGGTAGATATATCTGGACATACGATAAAGCCAGGTGATTTTTTTTATTTTCATTTTGTTAACATACAAGATGCAAACAAATTTACAGAGGGATTTCAGGATATCTGCTTTCATTACCTAGAAAATCAAAATATACTGTCTATAGCCTTAAAAAACCGATTTTCGCCACCTTTTTTTGATCAAAATGTCACATAAATCAGGCCAGGAATGATTAATTAACAAATCCTTCTGTAAATATCTTCAGAAGACTGCTAAGTGTATAACTGGAAAGTTTGGTGTACATAGGTGCTACATAGGCTGAGAAGTATCTACCGGAGAATGACAAAAAACTCATTTTGAGAAAATCGCATTTAAAGATTCAGGAAGTGTCAAGCCATACCACGTGATGCGTCTGAGCGAATCACGTTATCAGAAACCACCGCAAACCAATGAAATTGCGTCCTTATGTTTAAACCCCCGTTTTTGCTAACATCATTGGTTACTGCTGGAAAGGAAATGTCCTTATTTGGATTAGATAACGTTGTGTGAGAGCTATAGCGCTTTCCAACGGTACCAAACATGTCAAGCATCAGAAAGCCGACATACTGCACGTTACGTTAGACTGCTAACTTTCCTGGAAACCTATGAGAATGCTGACGCCGCGAACAGACAAAATGTGAATAAATATACACATTAATGTATAATTAGGATATTTTCTTTATGCTAGTATGAAAGATTACATGTTTAGGGAGTGAACTAGCTCAAAATCTCAAAATTGACCACTGCTGAAAAAACAATGTTTTTGCCTGCCGTGTCTCGCCTTAAGCCGGGAAAGCATTACCGCTGTTCTACCATTAAAGCCGGGAGCGCTGTTGCGTCATTCTACCTTTAAGGCCGGGAAAGCGTTTGTGTCGTTTTTTCTGTCTAAGGGGGGTTTTTGCCCAAAGTGTCGGCCTCTGGGCCAATGAAATGCATCGAAATAGACATGTGATAGTGTCTCAAATGTTTTGCCATTAGTAGTTTTAAAAAAAAATCGTTGGCTTTCTCGCTTTGCTAAGTAACGTCTCCTCCGCGACAGCCAGGATTATAGCTCAAAGTAAATTAGGCAAGGAGTGAGTTGTGAGTACTGTTAGTTACAGAATATGGTTATCTGTAGTTGTTAACGATTGTTACTTGCTTAAATGTAGGTTTACTCGAGGTAAATGAAAGGGAATATGGTATCATAGAGGGCTATATTAACACTAAGCTAGCTTGCTATGTTGTTAAAACTTTATCCAGTGAGTGAGTGTGAACGAGCGAATTATATCGACAACTCTCTATTCTTTGCATTACTATATATTCAAGTATTTCAAAACAATAATCAGTCCCTATAGAATGTTGTTTATAATCAGTTAATGCTACTGAATCCTCGTTTGACTTTATTATAGTGAATGCTTTGGTTGCCTTCCATTTCAGCCCAGCATACAGTATTTATCAGTTGATAAATAAGATGTACGTGAAATTTGTTTTGTTTTTTATTTGAATTATTCCTGTTTTTTCCCTTTTAATGGAATATTTGACACTAAACTAGTTCATCTGTATCTCAGTGATAGTATCCAAATGGGCATAAAAATATCACTGGTATGTAAAAACTACATGGACAACAAAATAGTTATAATTGTTGATCAAAATCTTATTCCCTTCTGCTCATAATACAACAAGTAAACAACTCAGAGGTTGACACTGTCAGGTCCATTCTCCATCCATAGTGTCCAAATGAGCATTAAATATCCCTGGTATGTAAAAACTACATGGACAACAAAATAGATGTTAATCGTATTCCCTTCTGCTCATAATAAAACAAGTAAACAACTCAAAAGGTTAAAACTTTCCCTATAAGAATTATATATTCATAATTATATAGTTATATACTTTATTTCACTTTGTTATATACTTTGTCATATAGCTTAATACATTTTTTTCTACTGTTTTGTGCAGATCCTGCACTTTTACATATTTTGTTTACTTTTGAGAAGGTGTATGTAAATATTGTAAATATTTGTAAATACAAATTCAAATTCTCATGAAAGCCACAGGTGTAAGCTCTCAAATACTTTTTGAATTGTGTTCCTATCTGAGAAATCAGAAATGTAGTAGGCGTTGACACAATTGCTGAATTTCTAGAAAAACTTCAGGTTTTGGGGGCTTTTCTGAAATCGCCTGTAGGTTTTACAGGCATTTTTTCCAGGCGCTTTAGGCCTAAATGGGTTAACATATTGTGCTGTTTGATTCTGGTTTTGGACAAAATTGTGCATAAAGGTGCATCATAAGGGCCTCTCTGACTGGTCAGACTGGCTTTCAGTCAAACCCCCTGGACAGGAAGTCAGTTACTATCAGTCTTGGAAAGTAATTAACTGGTACTTAGGTGTGATATATAGGATTTAGTGATTTAAATCAGATTCAACACCAAAAACACCCTCCTCGACTGAATACTGCTTCAGATATAGCCAAAGTTGTGCAATGTAAATTCTGTAATATGTTTTCGAAGGTCCCCATCTCGATTACGAGTGATAATGTGTGTTTGTGTTAGTGTTTCTGTCTACTTTTGCCTGAGGTAGTTATTTGAAGGGAACACAGTGCCCACATCTAACATTGACCTGAGATGTTTGAAATTTTGAAACATTGAAACATAAATGAAGTTATTTGAAGGGAACTCAGTGCCCACATCTAACATTGACCTGCGATGTGTGAATGTGTGGTCCCCATCTCGATTGACCTGAGATGTGTGAAATTTTGAAACATTAACTTGTAGTTGAGTTCTTTAAAGGCACCCAGTGCAACTTTCGAGGCTTAAAAATAAACATTAAATTTCTAGTCTTTTTTACACGTAGTAAGTTTCAATAACTCCATACCATTACATATCGACATTCAAGGAGCAAAGATGAGACGTCGTTGTGTGGTGAGAACTGATAGAAAATCGATAAAAACAACAATCGCCGCCATTCTCTTTATTTTTTGTGACCCACAATAAATAAAGCAGGAGTCCAGTCAATGGAAAAATGGCCTCTCCCCACCGGCGATTGTTGTTGTTTACGATTTTCTATCAGTTCTCACCAAACAACGACGTCTCATCTTTGCTCCTTGAATGTCGATATGTAATGGTATGGAGTTATTGAAACTTACTGCTTGTAAAAAAGACTAGAAATTGAATGTTTATTTTTCATTTAATGTTTATATAAAGTTGCACTGGGTGCCTTTAACACTAAAAGGTCTATCCTCGTCCGGGATATTTTTATTTTTGAGTTTTCGTCTTAGAGACATAAAAAGAACAACCACGGAAACATTGAACCCTTTTCTAATATTATTGCTGAGGTCTTCTAGAAAAGAATCATATATTCCATTTGTGCATCAATTTTTTTAGTTAAGCAAAATGTACAAAAACATCAAGCCATGTCAGACAACTTAGAAAAGTCTAAAAGGCCTTGGACCTTAGAGTGTTAAAAGAGAATGTGCATCTATGTTTCTTCTTCTTTGCAGAATTCATGGGTTTGTGTTTGAATCAGTTTTGAGGTGACCATACATTGACTTTTTTCTTCCTGAAATATTTGTATAATTGATGCATACTCCTCTTCTCTTCAAAGTGTGATATGGGTACTGAAGAGGCCACCAGCATCCCTGTTCCCCCGAGAGTCTCTGACATACCGAAAAGCAACTTGGAGGTAAGATTGAAATTTGAATGTGTGGTTGATTCTTTAAAAGAGGATGTATGCCCATGTTTTTTGTGTAGAATTCCTAGGTTTGTGTATGAATCAGAAATGAGTTGTCAAACATTGACTTGTATATATATTTGTGTAAATATTCCTCTTCTCTTCATGTAAAGTGTGATATGGGTACTGAAGAGGCCACCAGCATCCCTGTTCCCACGAGAGTCTCTGACATATCGAAAAGCAACTTGGAGGTAAGACTGCAATTTGAATACTTAAGTAGAAATTGTAAACATGTGCACTAGGGGTGGGCGATATATATCGTCTGCGATAATGTTGTCATTGTTGTTCAAACGATGTGCAAAATTACATTATCTAGTATTTAAATGACTTCGTCAAAAACAATGACACGCACGGGGAAACTGTTCACATCATGTTCTTAATATAGCCTATGGCGCAGCAGCGCTCCCCACAGCACGGCACTCACACGACTAGTGGGCCTACGTGATCACGTGACATGGCTTCTCGCATCTACTTTGCAACAGGTTAGCAGCGCATGGTGATGTCTCTTGTGCCTCCGTTGGTGTAGAATAAAACGTGAGTTTTATTAAAACATAGCGTGTGTAATGTGTAGCTATTTCATTCCGTTTGTTAACCTTTCCTGCTGTCTGTCTCTGAACGTAGTTGAATATTGCAGGGGAGTAAAATGCTCCACGGCCGAAGTAGATTGCATGTTTTTAACTTCAGGGTTAATTCCCTTTCCTTTACGTCTGCTGCTGGTTAGTAAATTCAGACAGCAGGAAAGGTTAGCAAACGGAATGAAATAGCTACACATTACACACGCTATGCTTTAATAAAACTCACGTTACTCACGTACTGGTTAACACTTTCACAGCACATAAATGTTTGTTGCTAGATCCAACTATGCGTCACCGTTGTCCCTCCCTGTACGTGCTCTTTAAAGGTGCCGCACCATTTTACTAAAAGTTCTTGCAATTCGAATCATTTAATTTAAATATGCTTATTGGCCTTATTTTGTACGCTTGTGCGTTTAACAGCGCTTGTTTGTGAGAGAGAGCATTCAACTGTTGATGCCCCAGTTTAATAAAGCCAGGCTATTCATAAAAAACGTATTTGTATTTTTGTACAATCCTGGACAGAATTTTAAGTTTAATAAGGCCATAAGAACTGCAGTTGATGTGCAATCATTCTCATGGATGCATGGAGCACTTTATTACAAGAGTTCAATATTTCTGCATTGCAGTTCAATTAAGTTATTTTTGTTAAAAGACAATAAATAAGTGTTTTCCTTATCTCCAAGAAGGTATAACTCTGAGAATTCCAATCACATTTTTTTTTAAAATATCGTCTAATTATCGTTATCGTCAAAATGAAAACAAATATCGAGATATAATTTTTTGCCCATATCGCCCACCCCTAATGTGCACACTATCTAATATCTTGCATACAAGAATGTATAATATATGTAATAAGATATAAAGCCCATGTTGCCTTCTCCATTTTCATTTTTTTACCTACATTAACATATTGTGCTGTTTGATTCTGGTTTTGGACAAAATTGTGCATAAGAGGGCATCATAAGGGCCTCTCTGACTGGTCAGACTGGCTTTCAGTCAAACCCCCTGGGCAGGAAGTCAGTTACTATCAGTCTTGGAAAGTAATTAACTGGTACTTAGGTGTGGGGCCCACTTTTAACAATGATCTGAGGTGCACGTTTTAAGCCTGAATTGGAAAACTAAATTATGTATCATGTCAATGAAGTCATCAAACTGAACTTTGTGTTTTAAATACTTTAAAATAGATTTGTGTTAATGCTATTATATTTAAATACTCATTTAATGAGAGATTATGTTTCAATGTTGTACTTTCACCTCTATTCACACCTCTTGGTTTGCTGAATTCCAACCATGACTGTGTAATATTACTAACCCTCACTCAATCTACACAAAAAAAGTTGGTTCATCATACGAATATATGAATTTTCAGATGGAGACCATTCCTGATTATCAAGACTACACTGAAAGTACTCCAGATGAGGATAAAGATTACATTCCAGAATCCTGTTTTTCGGAAGGCTCTTCTGGTAGAAGCAGACCACTATCCACAAAGAAACCAAAGAAAAGGGCCATTCATTTTCCACACAGCACTCCCGAGATCAATGATCCTGAGGACCCAGCAGATGAAGTCATCCCCACTTCAAGTCAGTCTCTGGTAAGCTTGGATGTCTTGTGCTCATTGCATTTCCACAGTTAATTGGTTGATTACATTTCATCATTGCTGCAGTAGTATACAAGTACTGTACACTGTATTCCCCAACACTCAATTTAACTCAAAATAATTATTTAACACATGATCTCAGATCTATTATAATTACTCCAAATATATAGTTTATTGAGAAACTCAATACTTTTGAGTGTTACTTAGATTCCCATGATCTTTGCCATGACAATGAAGTCATCAAACTGAACTTTGTGTTTTAAATACTTTAAAATAGATTTGTGTTAATGCTATGACATTTAAATACTTATTTAATGAGAGATTATGTTTCAATGTTGTACTTTCACCTCTATTCACACCTCTTGGTTTTCTGAATATTAGTGTAATATTACTAACCCTCAGTCAATCTACACAAAAAATGTTAGTTCATCATACGAATATATACATTTTCAGATGAAGACCATTCCTGATTATCAAGACTACACTGAAAGTACTACAGATGAGGATGAAGATTTCATTCCAGAATCCTGTTCTTCGGAAGTCTCTTCTGTTAGAAGCATACCACTATCCACAAAGAAACCAAAGAAAAGGGCCGTTCCTGATTATCAAGACTACACTGAAAGTACTACAGATGAGGATGAAGATTACATTCCAGAATCCTGTTCTTCGAAAGGCTCTTCCGTTAGAAGCATACCACTATCCACAAAGAAACCAAAGAAAAGGACCATTCCTGATTATCAAGACTACACTGAAAGTACTACAGATGAGGATGAAGATTACATTCCAGAATCCTGTTCTTCGAAAGGCTCTTCTGTTAGAAGCATACCACTATCCACAAAGAAACCAAAGAAAAGGACCATTCCTGATTATCAAGACTACACTGAAAGTACTACAGATGAGGATGAAGATTACATTCCAGAATCCTGTTCTTCAAAAGGCTTTTCTGTTAGAAGCATACCACTATCCACAAAGAAACCAAAGAAAAGGGCCATTCATTTTCCACACAGCACTCCCAAAATCAATGATCCTGAGGACCCAGCCGATGAAGATCAGCCATCCACATCGGCGATAATAATTCCAAAGATTCTCAAAAAAAGTGATGGCTCTAGAGTTTACAATAAAAGACTATTTTGCCTCTTTTGTTTTAAGCCATTCCACAAAATGGCCAGACATCTTGAACAAGTTCATGCAAATGAACGGGTGGTAGCGTCTGCTTTAGGCCACCCGAAGGGATCGAAAGAGAGGAAGGTTTCAATGCAGTCGATCAGTAATGAGGGCAATTATATACACAATGCAGAGGTGATCAGGACTGGCAGGGGTGAACTAGTTCCCAGAAAAAGACCAATGATGAAGGCAGAACGCTCCGATTTTATGCATTGCTTCTTTTGCCATGGACTCTTCCTGAGAAAGGTGTTATGGCGTCATAACAAAACATGTGCAATGCAACCCAAAAGTTCATGCACAACCCCTGGCAAGAAACGGGTACAAAATATCTGTGCTTTCATGAAGCCGATACCTTCCCACATTAACGAAAAACTTTGGAAGGTGCTAAGTACGATGTCACAAGATGAAATTACACACACTGTCAAAAATGATGAATTTATTTTGCAATTAGGACAACAACAGTTGAACAAGAATGGTTCAAACCTCAAAAAACACGAGCACATCAGGCAGAAGATGCGTGAGCTCGCTCGACTACTGATTACCACACGGAAGATGACTGAAGTCAAAGAACTGAAGGACCTCATTGATGCAAAAAAGTACCAGACAGTGGTGAAGGCAGTAAAGAAGACTTGTGGATACGAAAGTGAGACTGAATCTTACAAAATCAAAGGCCTTGCACTGAAGCTCGGCCACAGTCTTAAGAAGGTTGCCAAACTTATGGAAAGCAATGCCAGAATGAGTGGAAATGATGAGATGGTTGCACAAGCTGTGGATTTCCAGAAGGTACATGAAACCAGATGGTCCGATTATATATCCTCGACTGCACTCAGAAACATACACGAGGCCAAATGGAACACACCGTTGATCCTTCCGTTTACGGAGGATATCCAAAAACTTCACTCATACTTGGACTCCAAGAATGATGAGTATCACAAACTTCTCTCAGAAGACCCTTCGGATGTAAAATGGTCATGTTTAGCCCGGACATGTTTGGCAAGTGTTATACTTTTCAACAGGAGGAGAGAGGGTGAAGTGTCTTCTATGCCTTTGTCAGCCTTCATGTTAAGAAATACATCCGAACCACACAGAGACATAGACTGGGCATTAAGTGAAACGGAAAAACAGCTCTGTCGGCATTTTTCTAGAATCGAGACAAGGGGCAAACGTGGACGCAAAGTGCCCATACTCCTGACCCCAAAGATGGTTGACTCATTAGAGCTGCTTGTCAACACAAGAGAGAAGTGTGGCATACAGAAGAGCAACCCATTCTTCTTTGCCAGACCAGGCTCAATGCTCCATCACAGAGGTTCAGACTGCCTTCGCACCTTTGCCCAAAAATGTGGCGCTAAGAATCCTGATGCTTTGAAATCCACAAAGCTAAGAAAACACATTGCCACACTGTCTACAGTACTTAATATGACCGAAACCGAAATGGACCAGTTAGCCAATTTCCTAGGACATGACCTCATAGTCCACAGAGAATATTACAGACTGCCGGAGGGAACGTTGCAGCTCGCCAAAATTAGCAAGGTGCTGATGTCGCTAGAACAAGGCCGCCTAATGGACTTTAAGGGGAAAAATTTGGATGAAATAGAAATACAACCTCATGGTATGTGTAATACTAAAGCATGCATATATATAGATAAGAATGTTCAATCACATTCATGATTTCCTGATATTAAGTTTATATTTTGCAGAGCAAGTTCAGCTGCCTGATGAGGGAATGGAGGAAGAAGAGCACGAGGACAGTGGTTTACAAACAGCAGGTACATGCATACATACATACATACATACATACATAATTATTAATTAGAAATATAGCTGCGAGCCCTAATGCGGGGGCAAAGCAGATCAATAGGCCATGGTAACCATTATATGCAACCAAGCCATATGCATAATTGTAGGCACTCTCAATAAGTTTGGCATCAATCTGCAATACATTGGTTGAGATATGACCTAATGTCCTGTAGTTGTAATGCCCTGAAGGTCACAAAAGTTATTGAGCATCCTCAGAATGAGTCTATGTACTTAATTTGGTTTGGATACGTGCAAGGCCTGCAGAGAAATTAGCTCACTTCCTTTTCGGTGGCTTCACCGCTGATTTTGATTGGCTGCCATGGGCAACGCTGGTCAAATTGAAAAATCAGCCGAGTATGTTTTGTGTGGCTCGTTCTGAAAATGATTTGAGCCGAGTTTTCTTGAAAATCGGACAAAATTTGTAACCTGTTTAAATGTTTAAATGTATTGTTGATTTCGGCAACTTTCAAAATGTGGCCAAATTCTGACGCTGACGTAATAAGTAGGTCAGCAGGTACATGGGGAGTTCAGACCTGGGAAATAAGTTCCAAATCCACACATGTGAAGAGAAAGCAGTTAAAACCCATTTTCACTAATAGGTCAAAGGTCCACACATTTTTTTTAAGCATCCCCAGGATGAAGTAATGAGTCCATGTACCAAGTGTTATGACCTAGGGGTAAGGCCGCAACAAAAGAGGGAGTCAAGAGGTTGGATTAAAAACTAAAATATGGATTTTTACTAAATTAACCAAATAACAACCAAACAAAGAGTGTGAGATAGGACCAAGTGTTGTATGTTTGCAATGTGTCTGAGTGCTGTGTTGCATGCCCGAAACCAAAGTAAGAATGGCTCTCTCAAGGGGAGAGGAAGCAGCCCTCTTATCTGGACACCTGCGAACAGGTGCAGCTCATCAGCTCGTTAGGTCTTGAGCACACCTGAAAACAAGTAGACAAAGAAAACGAGAAGAAGGCCTAACACTGGACTCACACGTATGCGTTGGATTGCGTTGATCCGTCAAGGGTAACGGATCCCCATTCACTTTGAATGGGGTGACGTCATCCTTTACCGAACTGAATTGTGGCTCCGTTAGGTTCTGTTGTGTTTCATGCGTTGCTTGCGGCAAGAGTTGAAAAATGTTCAACTTTTCGAGAGGCAACGCATGCGTCAGCCAATCAAATTGCCTTTCATGCATAACTGACAGCACAGGCGCTAGCCAATTAGATCACGTTTATGCTCACGTCTATAGATGCTCACGTCTAAAAAGATGCCTGACCAAACTTTGCTTAGATTTTTTTAACGTTACCGAGAAATAGACCCTGTACAAATGTAAAAACTCCTTTATTGTAACTAAAAATACGTCTGATAGGATTTGTGAAGTGTCTGAGCCACCTATCTAATGTTAGCATGCTACTACTCACAAGGTAAACAGCTTGCTAGTGGTGTGATTGGTTTGTTGACCTGTCAATCTCACTATAACGTCTCTGTTATCAACACAACCCCATGCGCCAGACTCCTCCTCCGCCATCCGTTGGATCAACTCATTCCAACGCTTACGTGTGAGTCCAAGGTAACAGGCCGTCACACAAGTTTGTCCATGTACCATGTACCAAGTCCTGCTATTTTGAAAGCTTGTTATATGGTCTCTCATGAAAACACACAAACCCGCAGGTAATTCTGAAAATTAGACCAACTTGACCAGTTGCTCTAATTATATTATTTATTAGGCTAGCGCAAGGCTTAGGGAAATGTTATGTTTTATGTGATTTGTGTTTTGTTGCTGTGTAGATGATGTCAGGTCACTTTCTGATGTATCCTTGCAAGGTACAGAACAGCTGGGATCCATGTCACTTCCAAAAGGTATGAAAGGAAAACATCACTAAATATTTGTGAGATAAAAATGTGTGTTCCAGGGTCAAGGCCAGACATTTTACAGCTACAATGCTCATTTCTCCTGACCTGTTCAGTCACAACATTTCCAAGGCCCTCTTCTCTGTAGTTTCTTAGTAAATATTCTTGATCTACTTGTAGGTATCTTGTGAAAGCTTAGCACAAGGCTAAGGGAATTCTCATGTTTTACATGTTTATTGTTGTTGTGTAGATGATGTCAGGTCGCTTTCCAGTGTATCCTTGGAAGATACAGCAGAAACAGGTATGAAAGAAAAATATCACTGAATATGTGTGTTTCAGGACCCAGGCCAGACATTTTACTAGCCTGGCAAATCATATGTTTGGTCTGGGCACACACCATTGGCAGGGCTCAATCCGAGGAGCGGGATAAACGGTTGGCTCCTAATTCCCTCTGCACGCAATATGATAGATTTCTAGGCTAGGGACCACACAGACTTCAAACGCAACCAACCCGGTCTAAGTTAAGCCCGCCCACCGACTCTACACGATACGATACAAACCAGAGTTTGTTTTTTCAGCTAGCGAGTTACTAGACACCCCTGGCTGTAAATTACATTTGCTACCGCTAGGGTGCGTCTAGATTTCCAGGGTAACATTTTACAGCTACAATGCTCATTTCTTCTGACCTGTTCAGTCACAACATTTCCAACGCCCTCTTCTCTGTAGTTTGTTAGCACAAGGCTAAGGGAATTCTCATGTTTATTGTTGTTGTGTAGATGTCAGGTCGCTTTCCAATGTATCCTTCGAAGATAAAGCACAGCTGGGACACATGTCACATCCAAAAGGTATGAAATAATATCACTGAATATGTCTGAAAGTACAGGCGGCTGTCCTACTTAAATAATGTGAAGTCTTACTTCATTGCACGGCCTGCCCCCGTGCTGCTATGCACACCTGCAGCCTCTGCCCTGCTGTCACTTTCTCTCTCACTCTTTTTTTTTTTTTTAATTGATGAACATGCAGAGGAATAATTTAAAGATTACAGGCTAAATTGCTATTAAATCCAGATTAGAATGATAACCACACTCTGCAAATCTGAAGTAAACTATTGCATTCAAGTTAAGTCAAGGTACATTTTTGTCCGAACACTGCCATTTATGGCTCTTCAATTCAATGATTTGCTTACTAAAGTAGCCTATTACGTTAGTTATTACTTTAAACTCTTGTTTGCTGAATCTTGGTACAGAAGTATTCACAGGAACCAAGAGGGCTTGTCCTCAGAATAATGATTATCTGTTTTGTTTGATTGTTTACTTCAAACATCAACGGAAGTAATGTGACCCAATCGTGCTTAGAGAACCTTTTGATATTACTTTTTTTGGATTCAAGTTTTGTCATCTCTCTCTCTCTCTCTCTCTCAACAGCTCACTCTGCTCCGAAGAGGAAATGGGAATCACAGGAAGTGGAGGCAATTGAAAAGCGGTTGGGTGCTTTCATTAAATCTTTACGTGTCCCAGGAAAAGTGGATTGTGTCACATGCTTAGAAGCGGAACCCAGAGCCTTAAAGAACAGAGATTGGCAGGCTATAAAATATTTTGTGTACAACAGAATTGTTTCGCTCAAAAGAAAGATGTAATCAATTCCTGACTTGTAATTTTTTTTAGCGAAGGGGGAGCGTGGTCACCCCACCCGGACTTGAACCCGGGTTTACAGGGTGCCAAACATGTGACGCCACACCAAAGAGCCTGGCTCGATGGCATGGCAGTCAGCACATATTCATCTGTAGGGGCGATCACATCGTCACACTGCCCTCACCTTAGGGAAGCGCAACCATGCGCTTCACGCACACAGGCATCCCTCACGCATACACCAACCATGCTTCTCCCATCCAGAGCACCCCACACAAAAGTGCTTCACCGAACCATGGGGTCCTTCACACAGGGTCAACATTCCTGGGGGTCCCTCACACAATGTCCACAGGTGCGCCTCTGATGACCTCACCGACAGGGCATCCCACTTCTGACACCATTTGTAGCGAAGGGAGAGCGTGGTCACCCCACCGGGACTCGAACGTGGGTCTACAGGGTGCCAAACATGCGCTGTGACCTCCACACCAAAGAGCCCGGCTCAATGGCATGGCAGCATGTGCTCTGGATGCCATGCCATTGAGCCGGGCTCTTTGGTGCACTCTCCCTTCGCTACAAATGGGGCACCCGGACTCGAACATGGGTCACCAGGGGCGGACTGGGACAAAAAATCGGCCCGGGCATTTTGAACCAGACCGGCCCACTAAATTCGATAACACACCTTTTCAGTCTTTTTGGTCTCTCGAATGTCTACACCAACCAGGCTTTTAGCTAGCAGGGCATCTGCCCTATAGTCTTCTAAAAATTAAGAAGAAATGGGACGCCCTACTTTTGGGCAGGACGGCCTAAAGACGCCCTATTTTTCTCCCGTTTTACCTGTTAACTTCTCTGAATGTGACAAAATTCACAGTTTCAGTCGCTTCAGTGCTTAGCAAAGTCTAGAATCATACATATGCCCTGCCAATTAGAAAATAGCATTGCTGTATTCCCGCTACAACAACGTTACATCATGATTCCAACGAAACATTGATTCACGGGCTCGCAGAAGCTCCAGAAGACAGCTGTCTCACCGCACGTCACTGAACCTACTACTTTATGAGTTCAACAAGAGTTTGTGTGTTAAGGTGGTGGTCTTAATTAATCTAAATTCAATACAATACAATATACATCATACACTTTAAAGTTGTGTAGAAAGTTGTTACTTTTTGTTAAAGTTGTTACTTGAATTTTGTACCTTGTTACCTAGTTTCAGTTACACTCACTGTTATTATTAGGATGACCATATCCATAACACCAAATAACACCAAAAAGGAGGACACTATGCGGAATTTCGGAATACGGAATTCCGGAATCACGGAATTTCGTGGTGCTGTGAATAATTACATAGGACTCTGGCGTGCTCCCCTCTACAATACAACTTTGTGTAGTAGAAACAGGGTTATTTGTGTTTAACCTCCAGCGGGTTGATCAAGTGCATTAAGTGTTTGCAGTGGAATAATCATACATTAAAAGAAGTATTTGTAAGTGTTTGTGTGGTTTCTATAGAATAAAGAAATACAGAATATAACATAAATATACATAACTCGCAATCTGTACTAATTTACGTAAATATATAAATATCTGAACAAAATACACAATAACCTATCAGTTATGAATAATGTATAATATATAATTCACTATTATGCACATCAGTGTATCAGCAACACTGTAATTGCAATGCTGTCACATTACTATACCACAAGGTGGCACTCTAAGACCACAAATGGCCTGGCAGTCTGAACTCTAAGCTACCAGCAATATCAAAACAAATGGATCTCCGTATTAGCGTCGTATACAGGCTAGAACAAGTCTGCGATAAATTACTAGTTATAGCAGCTAGTGCTTGTAAACATTAATATAAAGAAAGTAAAGCTAGCAGATACATGAATTACACTTACATTGTCGGTAACGCACACGGCAACACAACGTTAATTGTATGCTAGCATGATACAGTGAAAGCATGTCCACTCGTATTAGCAGCTGGCACGAGAAAGAGGAGGAAAGTTTGTGCGCGTTTACCTTGACTACTTATGTCAATGTCACAGCAACAGAAAATGCAGAAGCCATGCAAGGAGTCTCGACTGCTTTTTGATATAAAGTCGTGTTCTTTTGCCCACTCTGGATTGAAAGACGTCTGGCGTTTAGGCACGTTTCTTCTATGTGTGTTAAAGGCACCCAGTGCAACTTTATGTAAACATTCCATGAAAAATAAACATTCAATTTCTAGTCTTTTTTACACGTAGTAAGTTTCAATAACTCCATACCATTACATATCGACATTCAAGGAGCAAAGATGAGACGTCGTTGTGTGGTGAGAACTGATAGAAAATCATAAACAACAACAATCGCCGGTGGGGAGAAGCCATTTTTCCATTGACTGGAAGCCTGCTTTATTTATTGTAGGTTAAAAAAAATAAAGAAAATGGCGACGATTGTTGTTGTTATCGATTTTCTATCAGTTCTCACCACACAACGACGTCTCATCTTTGCTGCTTGAATGTCGGTATGTAATGTTATGGAGTTATTGAAACTTACTACGTGTAAAAAAGACTAGAAATTGAATGTTTATTTTTAAGCCTCAAAAGTTGCACTGGGTGCCTTTAACTGTCCTTATGTCAATAACAGTTTCTGTCAATGTAGCCAGCAGCATATGTATGACGTAGCCAGCACATGGAGTCTTTTTACATTTTTAACCAATGATATAGGGTTAAAATTGAATTTAAGCCAATCAGATATTAATCAGACACAGCTTTAAGCCAATCATGTGTTAGACTGCGATCCAGGCAAATATTCTAGAGCGCAGCTCTTTAGGCCCAGTGCAACTCCAAAAAGGAGGACAAATATGCGTCCGGTTTGATGCTGCGCCGGACGCCGGACAGGGCATTGGAAATCCGGACTGGCCGGCATAAATCCGGACGTCTGGTCACCCTAGTTATTATGTATTAAATTACTAAACATATAAATAAATCAGTGTAATTGCTCCAGACTTGTCTTGTATTTACAATGCAAACGAACTTGGCCATAGAACATAGGTCCTAAGTCAAACATATTTTAGAGACGTTTTAATTCATGATCAGTAAGCTTACCGTAGGTCGTTGTATCGTATCTCCCTGGCTGTCATCCACGGGAGCTGATGATGGCCCTGCCGTGGCAAACATTTCTGATATTTTGGCACATTTGGCAGCGTTGGCTTGAAAAGCAAGCCTCTTCTTATCTCGCGGTTTCTCTGCACCCCCTTTTCGCTTTCTCTCCATTTTGGACTGGAGGATTCTAACGAAACGTGCGTTTCTGTGCACCGACCAAGCTAAAGGTAGAAGGTGTTTGGTGATATGATTGGACGAGCCCCTAGTCACTAAAGAAGACAGCCAATGGGCCGCAGACTAGCGTGCACCTGTCAAGCCATGGGCCAGGCTGAGTTTGTTTACCGTCCTAATGCATTATGTAGGCAGGTCCAAATCGAAAGGGGTTGGTGTTGGGTCAGCCCAGGGGATGTGATTGGGCCAGCCCAGTGTCAATAGGGCCGCTGATGAACTACTTTCGTGGGCCAGCCGGTTAGACCATTATATGGGGAAAAAAAAAAATTTGAGTTTGTTTACCGTCCTAATGCATTATGTAGGCAGGTCCAAATCGAAAGGGGTTGGTGTTGGGTCAGCCCAGGGGATGTGATTGGGCCAGCCCAGTGTCAATAGGGCCGCTGATGAACTACTTTCGTGGGCCAGCCGGTTAGACCATTATATGGGAAAAAAAAATAAAAAATTTGAGATTGTTTACCGTCCTAATGCATTATGTAGGCAGGTCCAAATCGAAAGGGGTTGGTGTTGGGTCAGCCCAGGGGATGTGATTGGGCCAGCCCAGTGTCAATAGGGCCGCTGATGAACTACTTTCGTGGGCCAGCCGGTTAGACCATTATATGGAAAAAAAAAAAAAAAAAAAAAATTTTTTTTTTTTTAAATCGGGACTGTCGGCCCATATTGCACGTCGGCCCACCGGGCAAACGCCCGGTATGCCCGACGGCCAGTCCGTCCCTGTGGGTCACTCTCTCACTGTCTCCCTCTCTCTGTCAACACTGTCTCCCTCTCTCTCTCTTTCACTGTCTCCCTCTCTTTCTCTCACTGTCTCCCTCTCTCTCTCTCTCACTCTACCTCTCTCTCTCACACTCACTCACTGTCTCTCTCTCACTGTCTCACTCGCTCTTTCTCTCTCACTCACTGTCTCCCTCTCTCTCCCAACACTGTCTCCCTCTCTCTCTCAACACTGTCTCTCTCGCTCTCACTCACTCACTGTCTCCCTCTCACTGTCACTCTCTCTCTCTGTCTCCCTCTGTCTCACTGTCTCTCTCTGTCTCCCTCTCTCGCTCTCTGTCTCTCTCTCTCTCACAGTCTCCCTCACTGTCTCGCCCTCGCCCTCTCTCTCTCACTGTCTCGCTCTCTCTCTCTCACTGTCTCACTGTCTCTCACTGTCTCTCTCTCTCACTGTCTCGCTCTCTCACTGTCTCTCTCTCTCACTGTCTCGCTCTCTCACTGTCTCCCTCTCTTTCACTGTCTCCCTCTTTCTTTCTCTCCCTCTCTCACTGTCTCCCTCTCTCTCACTGTCTTCCTCTCTCTCTCACTGTCTCCCTCTCTCACTGTCACTGTCTCCCTCTCTCTCACTGTCTCTCACTGTCTCACTCTCTCACTGTCTCCCTCTCTCTCACTTTCTCGCTCTCTCTGTCTCTCTCTCTCTCACTGTCTCCCTCTTTCTCTCTCTCTCACTGTCTCCCTCTCTCTCTCTCACTGTCTCCCTCTCTCTCTCAATCCTACACTACAAATGCTGTCAGAAGTGGGATGACCCGCTGTGAGGTCATCGGAGGCGCGCCTGTGAACACTGTGTGAGGGACCCCCAGGAATGTTGACCCTGTGTGAAGGACCCCATGGTTGAGTGAAGCACTTGTGTGTTGGGTGTTCTGGATTGGAGAAGCATGATTGGTGTATGCGTGAGAGATGTCTCTGTGCGTGAAGCGCATGGGTGTGCTTCCCGAAGGTGAGGGCAGTGTGACGATGTGATCGTCCCCACAAATTAATATGTTCTCTGGCTGCCATGCCATCGAGCCGGGCTCTTTGGTGTGGCAGTCAGAGACCATGTTTGGCACTCCGTAAACCTGGGTTCGAGTCTTGGGCGAGTGACCACGCTCTCCCTTCGCAACAGACCAGTTCATTATTTAGTTTTGTCAGGTGTAAAAAAATAAACAATGTTATCAGAACATTTTAATTGCTGTGTGTTTTTATTCAGACAGAAGTAAAATTAGTTACTATAACTTAAAAAGATCCAAGGAAATTGTTACTTTAATTTTTTAAGTAATTTCAACTCAAGCCATAGCTAAACCTGTATAATGTACCTTTAAGTCAAGCCGAGTCTATTTTAGTGTTGTATTATTATTTAGGGTATGAAGTGTATAACTTAAAGGTACACTATGCAAGATTTTCACCTTAATATATCCTTTTACAAAGCCAATTTGATGGTAAACTAACTTGTAATAGGGGAACCGTTCACCTAGAATTGCCTTACAGCACAGCCGTAGCGAGTCGCTAACGAGAGAACCACCCACGCAACTTCAACAGCTTCCGAAAGACACAGCATTTTTATTGCGTACAGGGGGAACAAGCCATGAGAAGTAGGCTATTTACAATGGCAGAGTAAAATATAAATATATCGCGACTCTAGGGCAGCTCTACAGTCGGTAAAAATACCTGAACCTGCCTAGTATACCTTTTAATGAGAAACACACAAACAAAAGGAATATTTAAAGCACATTATTGTACGTGTGGCCGCACAAGGATGATGATCGTGGGGGTGTGCAGTGGGTGTCCATGATCTGTCCACTGTTTTTAGGCTCATGAATAGATTTGCTTCAGATTTGTCCCCACATCTCCCAAAATCTTGACTGTGTGTGTGTGTATCCTTATGGTAATGAGATTGGTCCCCATCATGTATGAGGTCCCCGTGTATGATGTTTTTTTGTCATAGTAGGTGTGTTTATGCAAATGTGGTCCCCACACATCACAATAGCTTGACGTGTTTTGCTGGTCCCCAAATGTGACTGAACATTCAGGTCAGGAAACTTTTTGCGAGTGTATCAGTAATTCAAGGTTACCTGTGAGTTTGATAATTTTAGACAAGCAAGCCTGATTTTTTTCAGGTCTGTAGCACCTCTGGAAACAGTAGTTCCCATATTGCACCTATTCGACAGGTGTCCCCACCACGTGACAAAAACCAGCATGTGTGTGTGTGTGTGTGTGTGTGTGTGTGTGTGTGTGTGTGTGTGTTGAGTGTGTGTGTGTTTGTGTGTCTTTGTGTGTGTGTGTGTTTGTTTGTGTGTGTGTGTGTTTGTTTGTGTATTTGTGTCCGTTTGTTTGTGTTTGTGTGTGTGTGTATGTGTGTGTGTTTGTGTGTGTCTATGTGTGTGTCTATGTGTGTGTCTGTGTCGCCTTGATGGGGCGACTGACAGATTGCATTTTCATTTGAATTTTGCAACAGAAAGAGCGTGATGACAAGTAAATGCTAATGCAATACACTGGGGGTGCTGTTTAGCTACTACATTGAATTACCATTTGAATAAAGAGTCGAAAAGACCGTGTCAATATGAAATGCAATGCAATAAGCGCTCATTCAAATTGTTATTCAAAATAATACAAACTGGATTGCGGATTGCATTGTCATTTGCACATTGAATTGCCATTTGACAACTGCTTTTCCATTTGAATTGCGGATTGCATTGTCACTTTGCGCATTGAATTGCCATTTGACAAATGCATTTTCATTTGAATAAAGAGTCGAAAAAACCGTGTCAATATGAAATGCAATGCAATAAGCGTTCATTCAAATTTTTATTCAAAATAATACAAACTGAATTGCGGATTGCATTGTCATTTGCACATTGAATTGCCATTTGACAACTGGTTTGCCATTTGAATTGCGGATTGCATTGTCACTTTGCACATTGAATTGCCATTTGACAAATGCATTGCCATTTGAATAAAGAGTCTAATAAACTTCCATAGTTGAAGAGGGACAGTGTACATTAATAAACATTAAAATGTAAATGCACCCAATTGTAGCCAAAAGGCTAGTTTCCATTGGCAGTCCCCCTGCCAGAGTGTTAATGGCTAATCAACTTAAAAAGGCATTAACATATATATATACACATAAACATATACAAACATAATTGACAAGATAAAAAAAAATTCAAGATAAAAATGAAATGAAATGAAATGAAATATATAAGTTCTACTGACCCACTAATGCTCACATTTTTGGTTATTTATTAACCATTTTTTAAGATTTATTTTAAAGCTGTTAAATGAGGTTGATTCTCTAATGTTCTGTGGGAGATGGTTCCATTCCTGGGCTGACCTAACTGAGAAAACCGAAGGTCCAAATACACTTTTTTTTAAAGGAATATCACAGTCTCCTCTTGCTGCCCCTCGAGTAGCACTGGTTGCTGATGTTCTAAACTTGACTAGGCTGCATAGTGGTGGGGGGGGCAGGTTAAACCGAATTTAGAACATTAAACAGCAGTTCTTAAATGTGATCAGATTGTCCCAACTTAAAAGTCTGTATTTTTGGAGGACAGAACAGTGATGGTGTGAATTAGGTTTTTTATCAAGTATTTTGAGAGCCTGTTTGTAAAGAGACATGACTGGTTTAAGAGTAGTGGAGTTTGCAGTAGACCAGGTGGGTAAGCAGTAGTTAATGTGAGATAAAATCAATGAGAACATATACATTTTAGCAGCCTCAGTGGACATGTGATTTCTAAGATGCCTAAAGTTGGCCAAGGTGAATTTTAAATTTTTGCATATTTTTCTTACATGTTTTTTAAAAGTAAGCTGATTATCAATCAAGATACCAAGATATTTGTATTCCTTCACATTCTTGATTCTTTGATCAGAAATAAACACATCGGGTTCAGTGTGAGACTTGCTGGTTTTAGAAAAAACATAGCAACGGTTTTGGAATTGTTAAGCTGAAGACAACATTTGTTTAACCAGTCAGACACATCAACCATGACCTTTGTAAGCCTAGCAGCGACCTCTACGTTATTCTTACCCCACCCAAAGATCACAGTGTCGTCTGCGTACATCAGAACCTCACAATCTTGGCAGACAGATGGAAGATCGTTAATGTAAAGACTGAAAAGAAGTGGACCCAGGATTGAACCTTGGGGAACACCTGTAGACAGATTTTTGAAGTTGGATAATACATTGTTTATTTTAACACACTGAGTTCGCGTTGATAAGTATGATTTGAACCAGTTGGATGCAGAAGAAGAGATGTTAAACTGATCAAACTTAGACTGAAGTATGTTGTAGTTGACCGTGTCAAACGCTTTCCGGAGATCTAGAAAAACTGCACCCACAACTCCTCCTCTATCCATAAGGGATTTGACCCTTTCAATAAAATAGACTGTTGCAGTCTCGGTGGAGTGATTTGATCTAAAACCATGCTGCATAGGGTGTAAAAGCTGATTAGAGTTAACCTCTTAAACTCTGTTGGCCCGCCGGCGGGCCGAGATTCTATTTAAATCTTCATAGCTACTGTCAAGCTAGCGTAATATCAATGTTCGGTGGAAATAAACGGTAGAATCACTTACCCTAAAGTACAAACTGTAAAACAACACCATAATTATCCACATTAATCCATGTTTTTATTCATAATTTCCATGATAAACCCACACAACTACAAATGTACAGGTACATTTACGATTAAATGGAAACTACTTCCGGTTCAGGCAAGTCTTGTTTTGTACACGGTTAAAAGCTGTATATCTACGGTTGAAAGGCCATCATCTAAGATTGGATTCCCTGGATCAAGACGAATTAAACCCACCCCATGGCGTCAATTTCCGGTTATATAGATTTCCCGCTATTTCCGGTTTTTATCAAAAACCTTTGAAAGCCTTCTCCTCCTACAATGTTTGGCAAATCTTCTTCAAAATCACCAGAGATGGAGATCACGTGACCAACGACTGCAATGGTCGCTGAGAGCTAGAGCTCCTTACCAACCTCCGTTTTTTCAGTGAAACATCAGGTCTATTCCGTTTTATTTGTTTCAGAATTGTAACATTTATTCATGCAATAACCCAGTGAGATGCCTGGTAACACAAAGAAGTCAGTATCGTTGTCATCTAAAGTAGCTGCAGAGAAACAGAAATTAGCTAACATGTCCGCCAATGCTAGCGCAGAGTTTAACATGGAAGATCTTATTGCCCAAGTCCTGGAGAAGCAACAAAGTGTGCTTGAATCTGTAGTCCATAATGCAGTGAAGGGAGCACTATCCGAAATTAATACTTCACTTCAACATATAAGAACCGAGCTAGAGAGGCAAGGCACCACCGTCCGTGACTTGGTACAACAAATGGACAAGACCCAGGGAGAAAACAGACAAATGAAGAAAGTGGTTAGTGCCTGTGTCGATGACCAGAAGAAATTTGAACTAAAACTAGCCGAGATGGAGGACAGATCGCGGCGCAACAACATACGCATTATCGGACTGAACGAGGGTCGCGAAAAGGATGACCCAGTTGGGTTCTTGCAAAAACAACTACCCGTGTGGATATCCTCGCTAAAGAACAAACCAGTCATTGAAATTGACAGGGCGCATCGCATTTATGGCAAGGCTAAAGGGAACCGTACTCTGATCCTGAGGTGTCTGAGATACCAGGACCGCCAAGCAATTCTGCAAGGGGCAAGAGAGGTACAGAAAAAGGAGGCGATTCGTGACTTTCAAACAACGTTGCGGTTTAAACCGGACTATAGCACTTTTACCATTCAGCGGCGCCAAGAGTTTATAGGAGTACAGCGTAAACTACATGATAAGGGCATCTCCAACTTTCTCATCTACCCTGCGACATTGAAAGTGACCCACAGAGGAAGAGACTTTACCTTCACCAATGCCAAACATGCCAACGACTTCTGTCAAGACCTGGGTTTGGAGGACGACGAGAACGAGATGGCGGCACTAGAGACAACACAGCTGGATCAACAGGACGAAATACCTCCACTGGAAACTTAGCAACATGATCCAGAATTCAAATCGACAGTGGAACGACCAGACTCACCGAGTATGGACTTGGCTACTTTGCAAAGCTATTCCAGGGCACTGTACGTAAGTTTGGCATCAAGCACTGGCTACTCTTAAACGCTACACTTAACTTCAGACTGAAGGGACATGAAGCGCTGACTGATTCAGTGTTACTTGATTTCTCACGTTAGTTATTACGCCAACAAGGTTGGTTTGTTTTTTGTATTCCTTAGGTTTCTTTGCTGTAAAACCTGTTTTTGTAATAGAGTTATATTTAGCATGAATGACAAATGAGACCTGTTTCGAGGCACCTGTGACTTTGGAAGGGAGGGGAAGGTTTAGAGTTAGAGTTTCTGCGAACTGCGTGTGATGTGGCCACGCATCTTACAATCAGGGAATGGGGTCTGCGGTCTCAGAGGGAGAGGGGTTTTATTTAATTTTTCATATTTTTATCACACTTTGCTTAGTTTTATTATGACACCTTTCGTTTATATACCGACTGTATTAGAGATAACTGGCGGGGAATGTTGCAGCATGCAAACACAGTTTGAGAATGGCTGAACTTTCAATCATTTCAGTGAATATCAGGGGTCTAAACGGGCCGGTCAAACGGACTAAATTCCTGGATTACTTGAGAAGAAAGAAAGTAGACGTTGCACTTGTACAAGAATCTCACCTACGCAAAAGAGATGTGAATCGTTTACAAAATAAATACTACCGAGTTGCGGCGGCATCCAGTGATGACACTAAAACTAAGGGCTCCATCGTTTTGCTATCGCGGAGTTGCGCTCTCACTATAGTTAAATGTAGTAAAGACCAAACTGGAAGGATATGCTACGTATGCACCACTATAAGGAATAGGAAAATGGCTTTTGTTTCTGTGTATGCGCCAGCTGTATTTGATGAAAACTTTTTTCCACGGTTAACTAATGAATTACTTTCACTTAGTGAATACTCTTTAATTGTAGGGGGAGATATGAACGCAGTGCTAGATCTGAAGCAGGATAGATCAGGGGTAAACCACACAAAGGCCCAACAACAGGCAGTAGACAGGTTCAGAGCAGTAGTGGAATCTCTTCATCTTACAGATATCTGGAGAATGCACAATCCAACTAGCAAAGATTACACTTTCTTTTCCACACGTCACCTCTCCCACTCCCGCATTGACTATATGTTATGTTCTACTGAGCTCAGGACAATGTTCCCATCAATAACAATGGAGCCAGCTATTATGTCTGATCACAAACCACTAATAACCACATTTCAATGTGCTGCCTGGGGAGAAAAGTCTAGAAGATGGCAATTTAACACCTCCCTTCTCCAGAACACAGAGTTTGATTTAGAATTTAGAACCAAACTCACTGAATTTATATTAGTCAACACAGGCTCGGTCTCTGATTCAGCATTTGTGTGGCAGGCGACAAAGGGATTTATCAGGGATTTTACATCCTCCTTTGCAGCTAACCTGAAGAAAAAAAGAGGCGCAAGGATTGCGGAATTGGAGGGAGAGTGTCAAACCTTAGAGCAATCTCTTACAAGCGGTTTCTCTAACTCTACATATGGTCTTTTAGTGAAAAGTCGAGCGGAATTGAACGATCTACTAAGAAGGAGAGCTGAATTTATAATGCACAGAGTGAGGCAGAATTATTATTTCAATGGTTGTAAACCGAGCAAATTGCTTGCTCTCAAATTAAAGCAGAGTGAGTCCAGGGGTACAATTAACAGCATCCGTACAGAGTCTGGTATTTCATCAGGCCCTAAAGATATCAATGGTACTTTTCAAGATTTTTATTCAAAGCTGTACAAGTCCTCAGCTAATCCTGACACATTACAGTGCCAGGACTTTCTTAAGAAACTGGATCTACCTTTTCTTGACTCAGAGGAGGCAGATGAACTGGGTGAACCAATATCACTAGAGGAACTTAAGTTAGCATTAAATGGAATGAATAAAGGGAGGACATCCGGATTAGATGGGATTCCACCAGAGCTTTTAGTACAATACTTTGATATACTTGGACCTACAATGTTACAAGCCATAACCTCAGCTGTAGAAAAGGGCACTTTTCTTCGACAGACAAACACCGCACTAATATCTCTTATACCCAAAAAAGGCAAAGATCATACTGATTGTTCCAATTATAGACCTATTAGCCTTCTTGGGACTGATGTTAAGCTTTTCTCTAAAATATTGGCACTTCGCTTGGAGCGCTTTATTGACAAATTAGTCCACCCCGACCAAACGGGTTTCATACCAAAGCGCAACGCTGCAGATAATGTACGTAGGTTACTGCATGTAATACATGAAGCCAGAAACCTCCCAACACCAGCAGCAGTTTTATCAGTCGATGCTGAAAAGGCGTTTGATCGCCTGGAGTGGAACTACCTGTGGCAAGTAATGGAGACACTTGGTCTTGGGCGCAAATTCATTGAGATGGTGCAGGTTTTATATGCCAATCCCACAGCCATAGTCTCAACCAATGGATTGCATTCACAGCCATTTCCTGTGGAGCGTGGCTCCCGACAAGGATGTCCACTTTCACCCATGCTGTTTGCTATATCTTTGGAACCACTAGCTCAAGCCATAAGGCAAAATAAAATCTGTAATGTCCAATTCAAAGCTAGTAACAGCTCAATATCTTTATTTGCAGATGACATTTTGTTGTATATATCTGACCTTGAGGACTCTATTCCAAAGATTCTCAAGCTGTTTAGTGAATTTGGCTCAATCTCGGGTTATAAAATTAACTGGAACAAGTCTAATATGTTGCTATTAAACAACAGGCCAGTGTCTTTACCCATGACTAGTATGATACCAATCCAAAGCAAAATTACATATCTGGGTATCATCATTCACACATCATTACAGCGAGTTGTCCAAGACAACTATGAAACTATTTTAAGCAATGTCCGAAGTGATTTAGCTAGATGGACAGCTCTCCCAGGGTCACTACGGTCCAGGATTGCTGTTGTTAAAATGAACATTTTGCCCCGTGTGAACTTTTTAAGTGCAATGATCCCCCTACCTTCACCAGCAAATTTCTGGAAGAATCTTGATTCCCTAATTAGGCAGTATATTTGGAACAGCAAACAACCTAGACTCAAATTCACTACACTACAACGCACCACAGGCAATGGAGGCCTTGCTCTCCCCAACTTTAAAGTGTATCACATGGCCTTTCAGTTACGTGCCCTCAGAGTATGGATGGACCCCTTATGCACAGTCCCATGGAGAGAAATAGAGCAACAACTTATTGGAATTCCAAGATTACAAGACTTTGCTTTTGCAGGTATTGGTCTAAAAAAGTGTATGCTGACCTATGGCCCTATAATTACAAATACAATAGCCAACTTTAGGCGGGCGGAGGGACACTTGTGCTATACCAATAAGTGGCACAGGAATACCCCTCTATGGCACAACATGCACTTAATGTCCGGTAATAAGCCCTTTGTTTTCAAGGAGTGGAGTGAGAGAGGTATTTATACGCTGGACCTGTTGTTTAATGGAAAAGGTTTGCTGAGCTTTGAAGAACTCCGAACCAGTTTTGATGTCCCTAAAACATCTTTTTACTTTTATCTTTGCTTAAGATCAGCACTGAAAGGCTGTGGAGCGCCATGGGGGAAAGATCTTGAGGCACATCCAGTCATTAAGTGGGTTTCTGATAACCCCATGAGAGGTCTAGTTTCCGTGATCTACACAGAGCTAATGCAAGCATCCACAGGTGAACTCCCATTAGTAAAGAAATGGGAAAAAGATCTAAACATTCAGGGAGACGCTATCAATTGGGACGTAGTTTGGGATAATATTTTCCACTGCTCCAAAAACCCAAACCATCAGTCCATTCACTTTAATATATGCCACAGGACATATTGGACCCCTCAGAGAAGATATATTACAAAAGCCATTTCTAATCCTCATTGTACATTCTGTCAACCTGAACAAACTGGGACTTTCCTACACATGGTGTGGGAGTGCGAAGAGGTACACGCTTTTTGGCATAAAACAACATCAATAATAGCTGATATAATAGGATGTCCAATCCCTCTTGAACCGGTCGTCTTATTACTAAATGATGAATCTGGGTTGAACCTGACTGAAAAACAGAGGAAGATATGGTTAGCTGGCTCAAAAGCAACTAAGAAAATGATAGCCCAGAGATGGCTCCCTCCTCACTCTCTCGTTATGCGGAAGTGGTTATCATACTTTCTGGATATAGTGATGCTCGAGCTATCCACAGCAAGGGTTAACAAAGCAAAACTCAGAACTGTTGAACTGTGGAGATCTGCGGCAGCCCAAATCTCTTACATACTGACCTCAACAGCACAGGAACTAGATAATTCCCCAGTAGACAGTGACTAGACAAGGTGTTTTATTTTATTTATTTACTTACTTTTGTTTGTTTGTTTTCTATTAAAATATTATTATTATTTTTTTTTTTTCATGAGACCGCAGGGGGGTGGGGGTGGGGGGGATTGTATGTTGTATGTTGTTTATCCTGTGGGCTGTGGGGGGTGGGGGGAGGGGGGAGGGGGATTCAGTTTATGTACACCAGATGATAAATGGAAATAATGTTCTGATATACTTTTGTCTTGCATGTTGTAACTGCATGAATGTCTTGACTGCATAAATGGTGTCAATAAAAAATTGATCACAAAAAAAAAAAAATCACCAGAGATGATCTTCAGACCTAGCCTCACAAAAGTTATGGAAAGAATTTTGATCCTCACAACCGTTTGTCCGGTACAGCCACTCAAATTCAGCTGAAAAGTCGCCAAACAGGAAGTGAAGTCATATCTTGGCAAATCTTTGTGAAATCAACACCAAACTTGATATGTCACTGGAAGACACTACAACATGTTCCCATGTGCAAAGGCAACTTCATATCTTAAAAAATGATTGATATAAAATGAAATTAATGTACTGTATGTGTATGTACGGTTGGGTTATTTGTTCGTCAAGTAGCTAATTGTGTTGTTTAAATGTCTGATTTCCAAGTGGTTTGATGTTCTAACAGCGCCAGTGTTTTTGGTCAAAATGGTAGCTAGCTAGTAGATAGTTGGTCGACACATGGTTGGTAGTTACTGTATGGTGGACTTAGTAATGCATGTCCTTCCTTCCCCTCTGCTGCTGGTCTTGCAATGTGAATGTTTTCATTTCAATATGCTTCTTGGCGTTTTTGTGCACGCTTGTGCGTTTAACAGGTCTTGTTTTGGTTATTTGTTCGTCAAGTAGCTAATTGTGTTGTTTAAATGTCTGATTTCCAAGTGGTTTGATGTTCTAACAGCGCCAGTGTTTTTGGTCAAAATGGTAGCTAGCTAGTAGATAGTTGGTCGACACATGGTTGGTAGTTACTGTATGGTGGACTTAACTTCGCAGTTCATGTCTTTCCTTCCCCTCTGCTGCTGGTCTTGCAATGTGAATGTTTTCATTTCAATATGCTTCTTGGCGTTTTTGTGCACGCTTGTGCGTTTAACAGGTCTTGTTTAGCATTTATCTGTTGAAGCCCGAGTTTCACAAAGCCAGGCTATTCATAAGAAACGCTCGTAAATATGGCATTAGTATATAGTTGAGAAATGGATTCCTTGGGGCTCTTTCGGGAAGATAATATTTGAGTGGCTGTGGGACTTGGGCAGGGCTCGGTTATTGCTCTGTTGGACGCTGGTCGGGCTTGGACAGAAAAGTTCGGGCACATTTACGCTGTGATGTGCATGTGTTTGCACAGGTAATTGTGTAGGCTTTAAATTTTAGCATAGTCTTGCAGTATTTATTTGCGGTAGTTTTTACAGCGCATGTGTTTTTGGTCGAAGTGGTAGCTAGCTAGCACAGACAGTCTTTCGACATGCGGTTAGTAGTTACTGTTAGCACATGTACAGTGGTGGCCAAAATTATTAGAACACTAGAAATATTTAAGAGTTTTCAGTTTTTTTTGTTGAATTGGTCATTAAAAAACCCTAAAAACAAATTCAATATCTACAAAGTCATCATTATGCTCTATAAACCATAGAATAGAGCCATCATAATGAGATTAAGGTCATTTTCCGTACAAAAATAAGCTAGGCCTATTTCACTGGCAATGTCACACAATCATGTTCCTGCACAGAAGAAGCCAAATTACTTGTGTAATCATTGTCAGGTGTTATTGTGGTTAAATTGATGGTGATGCAAGAGTCTTAGGACACAGCTCGGCGATTCTTTTGAATGTACAAGGCCTATCCTGCTCATTAAGTGATTGGTAACATCAGGGTTTTGTCACTGAGGCCACACCACCAAATGGTATAGATCCAAAGCCTCTAGAAGCAGTCTTGAAGCACATGTTGCTCTTTGAACATGGCTAAGGTGAAGAAGGAGCTAACGAGTGAGCAACGGGTTTGAATAAAGCCTTTTTTTGATGCTGGCTGGAGTTACTGCCACATAGCCAAGGACTTGAGATGCAGTCCAAGCACTGTAAAGTACACTTTAGACCACCATGGCACCAGAACCGAAAGGGGAGAGGTTTCAAAAGGAAACTCTCAGACACACAAGTGAAGCATCTCAAAATTCTCAGTCTTCAGGACCGAATAAAGACTTTACAAGAACTGTGTGACGAGATCAGCATCACACTGACTAATGGTGCAACAGTGTCTTCAAGAACTGTCCGTCGGAAACTGGGAGAAGGACTTTTTGGCAGAATAGCAGCAAAGAAACATTACTAAAAGAGAACAATTAGGTGTAACGCCTGAAATTTGCAAAAGAACACAAGAAATGGACAAAGAAAGATTGGTTTAAGTGTTGTGTGTACTGATGAATCCAGGTTTGAATAGTTTGGCAACAAGCAAAGCGTGTATGTTCCACGAAGTGAGGGGGAGAGATATAAAAATGTGTGTCTCTTGCCAACAGTTAAACAAGGAGGGGGTAGTATTATAGTGTGGGGTGCAATCTAAGCCTCAGGAACAGGTGACTTTGGCTAAATTGATGGCTTCATGGATACAAAAGAATACCACAACATTCTGGTGAGGCATGGAGTACCTTCTTGGAGACGTCTTATTGGGCCTGAATTTATTTTCAAAGAGGACAATGACCCTAAACATTATTTTAACTATTGCCGGATCTACCGGCGACAAGGAATCTGCTGGAACATTGAAAATTATGGACCGGCCCTCTCAAAGTCTGGACTTCAAACCCATCAAGCAAATTCGGGGCAAGTTGGAAAATAAACTCGACAGATCTATTGTAAATTCCAAGGAAAGCCTTTGGCTTGAGTTGCAGAAGGCATGGGATAACATTAGTGTTGAAGTTCTCAAGAAATATATTGACTCTATGCCAGAGAGATGTGCTGCTGTAATTGCTGCAAAAGGTGGACGTACCACATATTAAAGTTAAAAGTGGATAAAAACAGTAGGACTCACTTCATCTGATATTTTTGATGTGCTCAGAACAGCCATCTGCATGTTTCATGAACATTATGAAATGAAATCATGTTTTGGAGGCAAAAAAAAGGTAATTATTCTCAGATCTGTCAGGTGTTCTAACAATTTTGGCCACCACTGTATATGTGTGTACATTCATGTGAGATGTTATTGTTAGTATTGTTCGTAGTAATTATTGTTTTCACTTGGTGATGGCGTGTGTAATGTGTAGGCTATTTCATTCCGTTTGTTAAAATTTCCTGGCGTCTAGCCGTGGTCGGAGATAGCAGTGGAGTATTTGTGACCTTGCGGTTAATTGCTTTCCTTCCCGTCTGTTGCTGGTTAGTAAATAAATGGCGACTGTATTCTTCCTGAGGATGTATTCTTGACACACTTGTACAGCACGTTTTTGGCTCCAGTCGCAACATCAAAACTATAAGCATCACTGTTATCTATCTGTTGCTGTACCCTTTACGTGCTGAAGGGTTGGCTTTATATAGGCCAGAGAGGGGGGCTGAGAGGCATGTCCAGGCATGTCTCAGGACCCCAGCACGAGGTGGCCAACTGGCGTTATTGCGTTTAATAGATCTTGTTTGTGTGAGTGAGCATTTGTTTGTTGATGCCTAAGTTTCATAAAGCCAGGCTATTCATAAGAAACGTATGTAAATTTGGCTTTAGTATAAACAGTTGAGAAATGGATTCCCTGGGGCTCGTTTTGGAAGATAATATTTGAGTGGCTGGCGTACTTGGGCCGGGTTCGGTTATTACTCTGTTAGACGGTGGTCGGGCTTGGACAGAGAAATTTGGCCCCATCCATGCTGTAATTTCATGTGTTTGCATAGGTAATTGTGTAAGCTTTAAATATTATCATAGTCTGGCAGGGCTCGACTTGAAGGCAATAAAGAGAGGCGATAGCTAGATGTGTGAAGAATTGTGTTGGGAAGATCATATTTGAGTGGCTGGCGAACTTGGGCCGGGCTTGGTTATTACTCTGTTGGACGCTGATCAGGCTTGAACAGAAAAGTTCAGTTCATGCTGTGATGTGCATGTGTTTGCACAGGTAATGTGTAAGCTTTAAATATTAGCAAAGTTGCAGGGCTCGACTAGAAGGCAATAAAGAGAGGCGATAGCTAGATGTGTAATGAATTGTGTTCAGAAAGTGATTTAACCAAAGGATGGAACTTTGACACAGTTCGTCTGCGTTGATGAATAAAAAGTAAGTGTTTTATTGACATCTTCCAGCATTGCTTTGTGGTTCCGTATTGTGTTGTGGATGTTAGCCTATAATTACAGTGCATGAAATGCCCTGTATTGTTATTCCTAGGCTTCTTCTTCTTCTTCTTCTTATTCTTGTTACCTTTTTCTGCGATTAATTCAGCCCGAACCGCTTAACGTAGAAACTTCATTCAAACTTTGTCGCGTAGGTCTTGTAAACGACACTTATGCTATGTATTTTTCACTTTTCTAAACTTTATACTTTTTAAGATATTAAAGAAAAACGAATATAAATTTCTCCCATTGACTTACATTGGGCCATTATGACATCATAATAGGGTCTTTAAACTGGCTTGCACCTGTGCTTTACTCTGCCGTGCTAAGGCAAAAGACCGTAACTTCAAGTTTGGTCAAAAATGAGTTTTTGACGTATTTGTAAAATATCAGCAGTAATTAAACAAATGTACTGATATTAAATGTACTACTAACATGCCATTATCAAATTAAAGCCAGTGACATCAGTATTTTGGTTGATTTCACGATGTATAGTAGTATGTAGCCCACTTTTATACACCCTCTACACCCATGACTGTGCTCCCTCCTGCCCATCCAACTACATCTTCAAATTTGCAGATGATACCACAGTGCTTGGCCTCATCTCCAACAACGATGAGGCTGCCTACAGGCAAGAAGTGGGAAACCTGGCAGTCTGGTGTTCTGAGCACAACCTCAGTCTCAACATTAAGAAAACAAAAGAGATGATCATTGACTTCCGGAAGTCTTCCCAGCATAATCACCATCTCCCACTCTACATCAACGGTGAAGAGGTTGAGCGTGTCACCTCTCTAAAGTTTCTGGGTCTGACACTGACGGAGGAGTTGTCCTGGGTCAAAAACACAGCTTCCGTTTTAGGGAAGGCCCAGCAACGCCTCTTTTACCTCCGGAAGTTGAGGAAAGAACACCTTCCTCAGAGGCTGCTGTACAATTTCTACCGCTGCGCTATAGAGAGTGTGCTTACATACTGCCTGAATGTATGGTCCTACAGCTGTACAAAGGCGGAGCAGGCAGCCATCCAGAGGCTGATTAAAACAGCGGGAAGGATCATTGGAGTAGAGCTGCCCGACATCTTGTCCATCTCCTCCTCCCGTTGCCTGCAGCGCTCTAAACGCATCCTCACAGACCCTTCTCATCCTGCCCATCATCTGTTCCTGTTACTCCCATCAGGGAAAAGGTTCAGATCAAAAAAGGCACGCACCTCCAGGATGGCAAAGAGCTTCTATCCCTGTGCAATAAGGCTCCTCAACAGCTTACCCACCCCACCCCCCCACCCCCCTTCATCTCCCCCCGGCCCAGCCCGCCCCGCCCCCCTTGGACTGTGCACTCTAACACTTGATGCACCTTAATATGGAAATATGGAGATATGGAAATATATTGCATTTATTATTTTTATTATTATTATTTTATGTATGATATTTATGAATCTATTTATTAATTGTTATTTATTATTATTTAGCTGTGTAAGAAGTCTGGTTGCCTCTACTGTCTCGTTGTCTTTGTGGCAATGACAAATAAAGTACTTTGAACTTTGAACTTTGAACTTTATAGGCTACCGACAGTTAGCATACCAAGCTAGGTAGCATTACCATTAGAATTGCATGGCAGATATGCTAAGCTATCGGGCTATTCCCCCACCCAGTGCCTGTGGCTAGTCCGAAAAAGGTGCATCTAAATCGGGTAACTTCGCTTGGCGAGCGGGGGCATGTGGAGGGGGAAAATGGGCCTCATTCTCTATCGTTCTCTCTCTCTGAGTGTGTTCCGACCCTACACTTTGCACAGGGCCCTACAATACAGGGTCCTGTAATACAGGGCCCTGACATCTACAGTGCACTCCCTGTCGCTCCCTGTCGCTGAAAAGTGCCCTTAAGCACCTGTCGGAAGTGACGGACGCAAATCGCAGAAAAAACGCAGATCTTCTCGCGGTACCCGCGAATCTGAGGCGGGAATGTCAAACTCATATCTGCTCACGATTCCCGCAAAAAAAGCAGAATTGCCAAAATGAATGGACTGATTGCCCTCGTTTTGTCAATGGTGTTCCCTTATCTCCACTACAAGATCCAACTGGTGCATCTCCAGAATCGTGGCAGGAGCCTGCGCCTCCTGTCCGAACTCGCGATGGTATGTACATTTTCATTGTGATTTCATCTTACCTTCACAGCATAGCTTCATGTAGTAGTTGTAAAATTGTCCTAGCTAGGTATGCTAAAATTCTAAAATGCTAAAATTCTAAATTACCTTTGTCAGGAGTAGCCTTCTTCTTTGCAATCCGCATACACACCATATGGAAATAAAACATCTGCTGTAATTCACGCAGTAATAGGCCCACATATACTGTATACCTACTTTATACACACTACTGTTGTAGTAAAGTTTACCCTGATACAGGAATCAATGAGCTATCAAACACACAGATATATTAATTACTGTTACAAACATGCATCAAATCTAATATAAATCAGAAAAGGCAATAAATGACTACAAAACCTCAATGACATCACATTTTTATTGATAAAATGACTACATTAATATTTTAATCTTCTCTTCCCCTCCCCACACACTCTACAGCAGCCAGCCATCCCCAGGCGTAACAGCCAGATCAATCTGGCAATGCCACTGCTGGCTTTATATTTCGACGGCCTTAGTGACCTGAGGGTGGACTTCAGGCTCACTAGGGAGTCGTTCAATGCATTGATGGCAGTGCTGGGCACAGATTGTGACAATGGTTGGGGCCCCGAGATATCCTGCCTGGTCTTTCTGTTCTGGCTCGCCAGCGGCACCTCCTACCGGGTGGTGGCCAGGGCGTTTGACATGCCCCGGACCACCGTTCACAGGGTGGTGCACCGCATCAGTGGGCGGATCGCCGCTCTCCTGTACGCGGTGGTAAAACATCCTACAGGAGAGGAACTTCCACGACTCGGTGCCCGCTTCGCTCATCTGGCTGGGTCAGCAGCATTTTCCAGAGTGGTGGGGGCGATTGATGGCTGCCACATCAGGGTGAAGCCCCCAGTGGAAGATGCTGCCTGTTACTTTAACAGGAAGCTCTTCCACTCGATCCAGCTGCAGGCGATCGTTGACGACCGCTGCCGGTTCATTGATGTGTTTGTGGGGTACCCTGGTTCAGTGCATGATGCCAGGGTACTGAGAAACAGCCCCTTTTTTTACCGGCGGTCCTACCCTCCACCCGACTATTGCCTCCTTGGTGATGGTGGCTACCCCTGCCTTTTGGAGCCCATCTGCCTCATGACCCCCTTCAGGCAGCCTCTCCGCAACCACCTCGAAGGACGCTACAACCGCTGCCTGTCAAAGGCGAGGTGTGTTGTGGAGAGGTCCTTCGGGATTCTGAAGACCCGATGGCGATCCATCTTCCTGAAGGCCCTGGAGGTGGATGTGAGGTATGTGCCGGAGGTCATCGTGTGCTGCACTGTCCTCCACAACATCTGCCTCACCAACGGGGACCTGCTGGAGCCTGAGCCTGAAGCAGATGTCGGGAGGGTAGCAGAGGACCAGCCAGCACCAGGACCGGCACCAGCACCAGAACCGGCACCAGCACCAGAACCAGCACCAGCAGGAGACGTCTCTGGGGCGGAAGAAAGGCAGAGGATAGCCATTCAGTGCTACGCTCCAGATCACGATTACCTGTGACCTGTGTATTTATTCAAAACCAAAGGCTCTTTTAAGAGCCACCCATCTTGATCATTAAAAAGCATTTTCCAAAATAAATGGGGGGGAGGGTTATAGTATAAACACACACATATTTACAGATTAAGTGTAAGTAAACACTAAGTAGACAAGTAGACATGTACATAAATTGGAAGTGACCAGTAATTATTTTTTTTTGTTTTTTTTTATTATTATAATCATCTAGCAAACTTCTCCAATAAGGAGATGAGGCGCTCCTCTCGGGCAGCTGCCTCCCTCCTCTCCTCTCCTCTCTCTCTCTCTCTCCGCTCCTCTCTGGCGGCTGCCTCCTTCCTCTCCTCTCCTCTCTCCCTCTCTCTTCGCTCCTCTCTGGCAGCCGCCTCCTTCTTCTCCTCTCCTCTCTCCCTCTCTCTCCGCTCTTCTTCTGCCTGCCTCTTTCCTTCCCTGAGGTCTTCCCTCTCCAGGGTCTCCCTGTGCCGCCTCTCCTCTCTAGAGGCGGCCTCCCTGGCCTCAGCGGCCCTGGCCTCCTCCGCTTTCTTGTCCCTCTCCTGCATCTCTTTCATCACCTCGGCCACCCTCCTATCATTAGCCGCAATGTGCTCGGCAACCTCCACAGTGTCTACCCTCCGTCTTTTCGGGGTCGACACTGTGGAGGAAGCTCTACTTCTGGCCTCAGGGAGAGTTGTGACCACAGGGGGGGGGGGGGGTCCCTGCCACTTCCCGGCTGGATGAGGCAAAGAGGACTGGTGGGTTGATTGATGGTCTGCCCCCCAGTGCCTCATCCATAAGGGCATACCACTTCCAGGAAGCAGCAGTGACCCCACCCCCCTCTGTGCTCACACCTGAGCGGGGGTTTTTTAGCTCCTGCAGATGAAAAGACAGCCAAACTGGAGTTGCACATCATTGCGCCTTCAACTGGTCTGGTAATTGAAGGCTGACCATTGATTACCTTACTTATTACTTAACATACACAATATATATATGTATTTATACACATAACATAACATAGTATATTATATTGCATGCATGTACACATACATGTACACTGCATGTATACACTCACTAGCCATGTCATCTCTACATTGTGCAAGTAAGTTGTTCCACAGGGCTACACTAAGCTTACTCTGTATTTTCCGGAGAGGTTCTCCCACCTCTTCCTCACGAGTTTGGGGTTTAGCCCCCCAAGCCCACGATTCTTGATGAAGACCCTAGTGAAAATATATGCTGCCTTAACATCTCGCCTCAAATCCCTGACACAATAAGAACCACACTGATCACTGCAAGGTAAGCAACTAAGAAAACCATTTACAGTAAACTTCTATTAGCTACCATTTGAGTATTTTTTTTCTACTTACTCAAAATTCTTCTCGGCTGAGTTCCTCTTTCCCGTGAAGAGGTGCTTGTTTGCACCTCTCCACGGGATTAAGGCCCTCGTGTCCTCATCTGTCCCTAGACACATGAAATTACCACGACAAAAACAAAACACACAAAGACGATTGAAAGCTACAATTATTTTCTAGAAGGACAAGCTTCGTAACGTATCGTAATGGTATTAATTATTGAAAGGCATGTGTTAACGGGCAAACGTAGCTAGGTATGCATAGGCTACTGTCGGTATCGTTAAGTCCACAAAAATACACATTTTAACCCGTTATTTAAACTGAGCATATCCATTGTTAATCCACTATTACATGTTGGCATTTGATTGATTAACAGAACAGCCCTTGTTTAACACTGTTCGATGACTGACATAGCTATCAGTCGTCGTACTGGTCCATTTAGCGATCGCTAGCGACCGCCTGGAGCCTGCCCCCCGCACCTCAAACGAAGTCCCCCGATAAAGGTGCACCTTCGTGGCTGGTGGAATAGCCACATAGCCTAGCATATCTTAGCATAACTGCCATGCTTACCCAATGGTTTCTAATGGTTTCTAGCTAGGTATGCTAACAGTCGGTAATAATCGTCAACTCCACCAAAAATTCTCATGTCACTTGCATTAATCTGAGAATGGCATGTTAGTATTACATTTAATATCAGTACAGTGTTTAATTACCGCTGATACTTACAATTACGTGTTTCTGCCACCGCCTCCACTGTAGCCACCTCGTTCATCTCGTCCGCCATTGTTTTCGGTGTGAAATGAAAAGCTAGCTTTGGCTCCTCCTCTTCCGTACGTAGCCGTTTAAGGGAGAGTAGTGACCATCAAATAACCCTAGATAAATCGACCGAATTCAGGGTATGATACGGGCATTTTCAGTGCCCTGCATTCTGCTGATTTTGTCAGTGTGGCCCCCTAACCCCTGAAAGTTGGGGCTCGAAGGGCTCAAGTGGCCGACATGGAACACACTCTCTCTCTCTCTCTCTCTCTCTCTCTCTCTCACACACACACACACACACACACACACACACACCCCAATGGACTGACATAGATGTTTTATGTGTTTCATGTGACAATTCAAGTTCATTGTTGTATGTGCTTAATGTGATAATTCAATGGTGTGTGTGTGTGTGTGTGTGTGTGTGTGTGATAATCATTGTATTGGTAATTGTGATAAATGAAATAGTATTACTACTGATTAATTAATAGGGTCATTATTCCATTGTTATCATACCACTGAGCTTTAACATAGAAGTTACTGCCTTCTGCCTTAGTATGCTTCACTGACACCTGTGCCAAATCCAAAGAACCTCTTCTCTCTCTGTCCCTCTCAATTTAACTGTAACTAGGAACATTAAGACACCATCCATTCTCTATTTTTTTTTCTCTCCATCTCTCCATCTTTCTCTCTGTCAACTTTCTCTCACACTCAATCTCTCTTCTTCACTCCATTTTTATCTCCTTTTTTCAATATTTTCACTCTCTCTTTATCTCTTCATCCAGAGCCACTCTTGTTCACTCTTCTTTCCTTCTTCCACTCTTCTTTCCTTTCTTATTTTCTTCTTCCATTTTTCTTTCCTTCTTCCACTCTTCTTGCCTTTCTTTTTTCCTTCATCCACTCTTCTTTCCTTCTTCCACTTTTCTTTCCTTTCTTCACTCTTCTTTCCTTCTTACACTCTTCTTTCCTTTCTTCTTTCCTTCTTTCACTCTTCTTTCTTTCCTTATTTCCTTCTTCCACTCTTCTTTCCTTCCTTCACTCTTCTTTCCTTTCTTCTTTCATTATTTCACTCTTCTTTCTTTTCTTCTTTCCTTCTTCCACTCTTCTTTCCTTTCTTCACTCTTCTTTCTTTTCTTCTTTCCTTCTTTCACTCTTCTTTCCTTTCTTCTTTCCCTCTTCCACTCTTCTCTCCTTTCTTCAGTCTTCTTTCCTTTTGTCTTTCCTTCTTCCACTCTTCTTGCCTTTCTTTTTTCCTTCATCCACTCTTCTTTCCTTCTTCCACTTTTCTTTCCTTTCTTCACTCTTCTTTCCTTCTTTCACTCTTCTTTCTTTTCTTCTTCCTTTCTTAACCTTTGCATTTCATGCACTGGTATTTCCTTCAGGAAATGCATTTTCTAGTTTATATCTTGCAAAGCAGAGATAGGCCTAATCTTTGGACATGCGGTTGGTGGTTGCTATAAGGTACATACAGATGTGTGTAAATTGGTGTGCAATATTATAGTTACTAATGCTCGTGTTAATTATTGTTTTCAGTTGGTTATAGGCAAGTGATGATGTGACTTGAGCATTCAGTACGTTTACATGATGGCATAAACCCCATATTGGCGAAAGTCCAGGTTCTCTATCCATGGGGGAAACTGCTCTATCTCAGGGTATATGGCAGTCACAAATATAGATCTTGACGTAGTTAGTTGAAATTGAATGTGGAATGTTGACAAGCGGGTATGTGCTACCGTTGATTATACAGTAAATGACGTGTGAAATGAAACTATAACACATCACAGTTAAAGTTGTGTTAATATTGATTGAGTCACAGCTATATGAATGGATTACATGATTAACAAGTGGCTGAACAATCATTTGAAAGTATTTGTTCAGTGAATTGACGCGTTCTGCCAAACAATCGCAGTTACCGTTTTTCTAATGTTTACACATTGGTGTAGGCAGGCTTCCACGCAACTTTCATCTGAAATAGCATGGTATGTCGCAACATTTTTTGATCTTGACAGAATATTCATTATGGAATGGCAATAGATGAGTGCTGTATCTTTTTTAGCAGTTGACATATTACGCTTTGTTTACTTTTTTGGGACAAGTGTTTTTTTCTAGGCCAAGTGGAAAAGACATGGTCTTTGCCCACTTAGATAAGGTAAAACTCAAACAAAATAAAATGCCATGTTGGTTTTATGGTCAGCTTGAAGGTTGTTACGACGGCCCATCAATTTGTTGTAGGTGTTGTAGGTAACTAACGTCAGTTAGCGATATTTAACATTTCACTGGGTATTGCAGCTGTTTAATTAACTGATATAATTATGAAATGTTATGTTGTATTTTCCATTCACTTAAGCAAGTCACAGTATTGCTTAGCATTGATAGTGTAACTGAGATGACATACTAAAGTATTCCTGTTTTTATACAAACTTTAAAAGTTTGTATATTTGTTTTGTTTTAGACCACAGACAAACAAACATATAGACATCCAAAGTTATTTTAGTAAAATACATGAAAAATGCCTGTGACTTGCTTTTGTGTTCTTATCAACATTCCATGGTGACAACAAAATGAATCTTGTGCCAACACCCAACCTCTTCACATGTGGTGTGTTACATTATATAGTGTTTGATGTTTTTTTTTATGTGCTTTAGATGCCACAACCCAGCAAGCGATCAATAGCAGTAGGGCTGCAACTATCGAATATTTTTGTAATCGAGTATTCTATCAGAATTTCATCGATTAATCGAGTAATCGGATTAAAGTAATTTTGCGTTTTCAACAACGTCATGTCAATAGTGACTCGCATTATTAGCCGCCATGCTAACGTATCCGCCATGCTAACGTATCCGACCGACTAGCATCGCGCAGTTGCCGCGATCGCGTTATCAAAACCTCCAAAATGTCATCAAAGTAACTAACCCCATTGCATTCAAATTATAAACGTCTTGTGTTTATGTAACACTTAGTCATTGTTTTCTGAAGGATTAGCAGACAGATTGAGATAGATAGAACTAACGTGGATTAGTTACAATGGCGACCACGCTTGGTTTGTTTACCTTCGACCCCATAAATGACCCAAAGTGATGACATAGGCTAACTGACCCAAAGTGACCCCACCCCATAAATGCCTCTTTCAATAATATTATTGCTGACACACGCGCATTGAAAGATTCAATAAACTTGACTCACAAGCATTATAGTGCTGTTTTGGGAGTAATGTTCATGTGTGTTTCTGTGTGTGCGTGCTATGATAAATGCTGCTCACTGGTTTGCGTTGCAAACTTTAGACTGCTGCCATGGAAACACCATGCGAGCGTTATAGAGACAATGTAGGCTACCAGTACATTGGGTTTAGGGACAGTTGCAGCCTGAAATAATTTAGTTATAATAAGCAATTGGCTGTTATTCCTGACAAAAGAAAATATTTTTTAATCCAACACTTTAATTGGGTCAAAACTCATGCAGCAGCTGTGTGTATGTGACCGCGCGTGCGGGAGGAGAGACGTGCATGACATGAGATCTTGGTGCATTTGTACTCGCTCTGCTACTTACTGTAACATCATGCCTAGCATCACTATCACTCATAGTATAGTCTACAAATAACCTCACACACCGTAAATTTAAACTTACGCTTGTGTCCATAGTATCTAGCAATCGTAAATCAGCTAGCGTCAACATTTACGTTACATTGAAGTGGCTCCGCATGGTGAACTGTTAACGTTAATGAGTTAAAGAACTGTATTTGCTGGTTCTAGGTTGTATCGCTCGGGCAGTGACTGTTAGAACACCCACGATTACAAAAGCAGTATTCTTTATCTCCATTTAATTCATCAATTTCCATTACATGACAATGCGTACGATCGTACAATATGTGTGTTCAATGAGAATAGCTTGGGCAAATCAGCACTGCACTGAATTATATTTACCTGAGTTATTGCTACATGATAACAATTACACAACTAATATTAATAGATAGTGGACACACTAGGCAACATGATATCATCCATAATACATTAAACAGTCAAAATAAACTTATAAGGATGAACCCATCCTTACTACATCGAATCAGCATAAGAGCAGATCATAGCTAAATTTCTGCTTAGCCCGCTATCGCTACTAACGTAGCCTACCCTGCACTTCATGAAACTACGTACTATCATAAGGTAGGCACACAATGCCTAAAATAGTACTTCACCATACTGTGACATACGTTTCGAGTGCTTACATCATTATTGTTCTACGTGTATGTGAATCTTGTGTGCTTAACTAAACTGGTCACTACCATAGTGAAACCTAGACTGACGGAGCTGCTGTCTACAGAGACCGTAAATCTTTGAATGCGCGCGCGCGTCAATAATAAAAGTCCGTATGAAATGGTGACACCAGAGCATGATATGAACTAAACGAACCCTCGAGGCAAAAAAAAATCCTCGATCATTTTTTGTAATCGAGTTACTCGAGTAACTCGAGTAATCGTTGCAGCCCTAAATAGCAACCAAGAACAGGAACGCTGCACGGGCCACTGTCAAGGTTTGAGTTACTTGTGAAAATAGCACAACCAGTTTGTTTAAGTAATACGATTAATTGAGAAAAATGAAGGTGTATGAGCTTACTTAACAATGTCGTGGTTACACACCCATGTGTGTTATTTTCCTAATTTAGTCTGTTTGTGTATAGTTGTGGTTGTGTTTTTTTTTCCTTTTCTATTGTGCCCTCTTTTTTCGTATGTACTACATGTTGGTATGGTGTTGTTGTTGGTGTTTCCCAATCTTGTGACTGGCAAGCAGCTGCCCTCTTCCAATCAGCTGTGTAGTTTCACATGAAATTCACAGAGTTGTCTGGTGTTTGGCCAGACATTTGTTTCTGTACAGTTTTTCACAGAGACTGCTAGTTGAAATCATTGTTAATGTTGTAAATATTTTGGTAGAATGGTTTGTTTCATAGTGTAATGCCTTATATCAGTTATTTTGTTCATGTTGATACACAGATTGTGCCTTGTTAGTGTGTATTTTTTGTGCACTTGCACATTGTGATTTTAAAATTTGTAGACTGTTCAACTTGCACTCAATGACACAGCAAACCTCTGGTAACGCAGGATGGAAGGAATGAGTGACACCCCATGTTTGTTTAGTCTTGCCTAATGCATGTGTTTACTAAATTAGATAGATTTTTTGCCATTTGCTTTTCTTTGGTATTGTTAAGCACTCCATTGTTTTTGTCTTGTGACAATTGTATCATGAACATGTCTTTTAGGTACACAATTATCAATTCATGTGTCACTCATTGACATTCCCTCTGTGTAAGCCAAATAGGGTCATAACACATACTGAGTAATGTGTGCAGTGAGGGTTGGGGTTACTGATGTATGATCTAAAGTGAACTGTAGGTTCCATAAAAGTAAACAAACTACACTTTGTCATTTAGCTGTGTGCAGACATTTCACTTAATGTCCTTAACACTTGTTTTTGTGCATGTGTAATTTGTATATCATGGGGAAATTATTTTTTATGGCTACAGTCACTTTCTGAATCATGTATAAATAAATGCCACGGTCCAGCAAGCGATCGACAGCAGCGAAGAACAGGAACGCTGAACAAGCCACTGTTAAGGTTTGACTTCCTTGTGAAAATAGCAAAACCAGCTGCTTTAAGTAATAAGATTTATTGAGAAAAATTAATGTGAATGAGAATTTTTTTTAAATGTCTTTGTTACAGATCCATAGGTATAATTTTCCTACTTTAATCAGTGTTTGTATAGTTGTGGTTGTGTGTTTTTTTTCTTTCCTATTGTCCCCTCTTTCTTCCTATGTGCTACATGTTGGTAAGGTGTGGTTGGTGGTTCCCAATTTTGTGACCAGCAATCAGCTGCCCTCTACCCATCAGCTGTGTTGTTCCACATGAAATTCTCAGTTGTCTGGTGTTTGGGCAGACATTTGGTTCTTTACAGTTTTTCACAGAGACTGCACGTTCAAATCATTGTTAATGTTGTAAATATTTTGTTAAAATGGTTTGCTTCATAGTGCACTCCCTTACAACATTAGGTATTTTGTTCATGTTGGAACAAGGATTGTGCTCTTTGTGTGTTTTGTTTGTTCACTTGCACATGTCCATTTTGAAATGTGTAAACTGATTAACATACACTTGATGACACAGCAAACCTCTGGTAACACAAAAGGGAAGGAATGGGTGACACCCCATGTAGTTTAGTCTTGCAGAGTGCATGTGTTCACTAAATCGGATACATTTTTTACCATTTGCTTTTGTTTGCTATTGTTTAGCACTTCACTCTCACCATCTGTGTAGCTGAAATAAAATCATGGATGCAAAAAAAAATCCTCAAACTCAACTGCAACAAATCAGAGACCAGGGATTCTTGAGACAAGGGACAAAATGGGTTTTTAATTTCTAAAAATAAAAAGTAGATTTTTCCTAAATGTATTTATATATCATAGTTGTCCCAGGTGTTGGCCTTTTGATGCTGTTGAAATACAATCTCCCAAGTTTAACATTTTTAACCATTTTGTCATGTTTGCCGGACAAGCCTGGGATTTTGTCAACACCATAAGACACCAAGAAACATAAAAAAAATTTATTTTGAATAAACTTATAGCAGTATTTTGACTTTTTGAGGTTATTTTAAGTTGTGTTATTCAATCAATGTTTTTAAACAAATACATTTACTTTAAAATATTTATATGATCAAGCTGCCAATTATTATAACTAGGGAAATATACATTTACAAATGTACGTTTTATTCTCAAAAACAAACAATGAGAGTCAGAAATATAGGTATTACAAATTTATTTAGGAAATGCAGTGTTTTTATTGAGATAATCTGAGACAATGTAATGTATAAAATGTAATTAAATGGGCAAATGGTACATTTAAGTCCCATTTGTCAACACCATAAGGTAAGTCGTCAACACCATAAGACAAAATGTCTTATGTTGTTGACGTCTAATGGAGTCTTACGGTGTTGACGAAATCTTCTATTTTTCATCATAACATGTGATTTCTTTGCAGAAGCCATCTTGTTTTTCACTAGCTGCATGTGGCCTCAACAATAAAGTTAGATTAAACTTTTATTTCTTAATAAAATCACATAAACCTTGAATTTTATGGTCCACGGTGTTGACACTCTATGGTTGTTACATAGCTGGTTTTATAAAAGAAGATAAGTCAGGAAAAAATTTGAAATATTTACTAACCAGAGCAGTGGCCTCATGGCATGTCCACCAAACAGGAAGTGGAAAAGGGGTCCTTAGAGAGTGAGTTGGCCAATATAATGCCTGATTTTTTGCATTTTTAGAAAAATCTTATGGTGTTGACAGAAACTCCGGACACATTTTCAATCACGTAAAAAGTACATAAATATATTTTTTAAGTAGTACATTTCTATACAGTTTGAATAATTACTTAAAATACATGATCACAGTAGCTATTGTGTTTGTTTTATTTTATTTAAAACTATTATTTAAGTATTGTAAAGTCATGAATCTTCCTTTCGGACAAGGGTATTTTTAGGTTCAGGCAGCACACTAGGTGATGTAAAATAATAAAATATTTGTAAAAAACATTAATTAACGTTTTGTGGTATAAATAAGTTCTTGTTTTATTGTTTGATCTAATTATTTCACATTTTTTAAACACATTTTAAGAATTACAATGAGTTTTATCTCACGGACATGTTTTGTCCCTCATCTCAAGAATTCCTGAAATACTTATCGGCCCTAAACACCTCAACCACTCAACCCAGTCTTTCTCCCTCAACATTGACGGCTCCATCATCACCCCCTCCACACAGGTCTGTAACCTTGGGGTCATCCTAAATCCCACCCTCTCTTTCTTACCCCACGCCAATCACATCACCAAAACGCCTTTTTCCACCTCAAGAACATTGCACGCCTGACCCTCCCTGTCCTTTGCCACCACCCAAACTCTCATTCATGCCCTCATAACCTCCAGACCGGAGCACTGCAACAGCATCTTTTACGGCTCCCCAACCTCTGTCCTCAATAAACTTCAATATGTCCAGAACTCTGCTGCTCGTCGTCTCACCTCCACCCGTTGAACACATCACCCTGGTCCTCCGAAACCTTCACTGGGTCCCGATCAAACACAGGATCATCTTCAAAACACTGCTCACCACCTTCAAAGCCTTAAATAACCTGGCCTCTCCCTACCTCACACCTCCTCCCCCTACACGCCCCTACCTGTTGCCTCAGGTCCGCCAGCGCAACCACTGTCAAGACCATCAGGACTAAGCGCCGGACCTGGGGTGACAGTGCTTTCTCTGCTGCTGCTCCCTCCCTCTGGAATGACCTCCCCATCCACATCCGTCAGGCCCCCAACATAGCACTGTTTAAACAGTCCCTCAAATCTCACCTTTTCAACTTTGCGTTCACCTGATAATTTCCCCTGCCCCCTCCCCTCCTCTACTCACATGTCCTCCAGTTTTATTTTTTCTAACTTGCAGTTGTCTGTTTGTTTTTTGGTTTGATCTGTTGTCTTTCTTATTTTTCAGTTGTGTCGTCTTGTTTGGTTGCCTTGTCTTGTCCTGTTTGCTTGCCATTGTTAAGCGTCTTTGAGTGTTTAAAATTGAATTATTATTGTTTTCTCTTCTGACATAAACATGTCTTTTAGGTACACAGCTAATTCATGTGTCACGCACTGACATGTGTTAAGAAAAGAGGGTCATAACACGTACTGACTAATGTCTGGAGTAAGGGTTGGGCTTACAGATGTATTTTCTAATGTCAACTGTAGAGTCCATAAAAGTACACAAACTACAATTTGTCATTTAACTGTGGGCAGAGAGTATATTTGATTTCCTTAACGCTTGGTTTTTGCATGTGTAAATTGTATTTCATGGGGAAAATGAATTTGTATTGCTCACCTCACTGTCTGAATCATGTATTAATACATGTGTCCTATTTCATATAACATGCTTATCACTGAAATTGTCTTTAATGAGCTATTTGGAGGACTGTGTTCCTGTATGGACATAAAATAGGGGATATAGATTGAATACCAAAAAGAACTGTATTGCTGGGTACTGATATGATGAGTTACAATTGCCACAGGTCTGTCTGGTTAGAACAAGAATTGATGATATCAAAGTTCCAATGATGACTGGTTTATGTCCACACACACACACACACGAGACATGACTTGAACGTGGCTGATGAATGAATAATGCCACTGAATACAATTATCATTGTAAGGGACTTGTATACAACTGGATGACATTGAATGATTGAAGACGACCCCCCCACAATGTCCCGTGAGTGGCCTACAGCGCCGCCGGGTGCACCGCAGAATGCAGTTGGTGGAGCACTCTTCTTACCAATGGACTCAATACAGACCATGACTCGTCATTGCATTTCATATGTTTCTGTTTTGTATTGTTGAAAATGGAATTGTCTTCAGGTTGCTGTTACTTATTTAAACAGTACCATGTGTATGGAATATTTGTACCTTTTATCTGCCCCATAGTAAAGAACCATGTATTGTTGATCACCAATATGAAAAACAAAATTGCTATAGCACTTCGGACACTTCAGAAACATACCAATGTTGTTTTATGAAGACTTGTCCAGAAGATGTGTCGTTATTGTTTCTTGATATTGCTTTCCTGTTTTTCAGACACCCAGGCCGAAAGGGCGTGAGAAGACTGATGCTGCCTTATCTGATTTTTCCCTATCCACTGATCCCCCGTCTTCCCCTTGTCATATCCCATCTTCATCTTCATCCCCCACCCCAAACTTCACCTACTCTGATTTTCCTCCTCTTCCGACATCTCAGTCATCTGTCTTTTGGCCCTGTGACACTCACTCACAGTCTCTGCCTCTTCTGTCGAGCTGTCAGACAGACATCTGCCAGTCTCTTTCAAAGGCCACCACACCGCCTCTGCAAACGAGATCTGTAAGGTGTGCAACACAAGCACACTGTTCTTTTGGTGATTATCATCATGCAAAATCCCATGGTGAAAACCATGCACTATTACAATCTGAAATACCCTCTGAAATACCCTCTGAAACACTCTCTGAACAAAACTCTGAAATGCACTGTGAGCTGAGCCCTGAACTCAACTTTGAGAATATTGAAGCAATACCTTCTGCTGTGTTATGCAACACCATGTATCCAAAGTTTAATAAAAGATATGTACAAGGATCTTTTCATCAAGCACATGTGATGTTTGGAGAAAATGCAGGTGCACAATGTGTAACAAACAGTTTAACAGCAATTTTGATGAATGAATTAAAAGATGTGTGCACGTGGCAATCTAGTGACGTTGATAATATTCTTGTGAATGGAAACAAGCTACACGTCGGTGCAAAACTGCAATCAGGTAAACCATACTCATCTTTTGGTAAGTGATTTGCCAACATCCCATGTGCTGTATCATGTTGATTTTACAATTAATATTGGGCAAGCATTCAGTGGCATAATAGGACTACATGATTATGATCCAGAATTGGCAGATTTTTCAATAAGCCTTTATGAAGCACTGCAGAGGGTACTACTAGGACATAACGGCTGCTTTTTGACAATGTATAAAAGTACTTGTGCCATTATTAAACACACCAGTGGTTACGCAGTCTTTGATTCCCACGCACGCAGCAATGATGGCCTTGTTCTTCGATATGTACAATCATCACATTAACAGGCTTGCAAGTTCAATGAAGGCCTTTGGAAAACCTTTTGAGGTAACTGGAATCAGCGTAACAATGCTATGTGAACACGGAGCCAACGTAAACAACACACCAGTACACAGGTCTGGACGGAAACGCAAATTCGATGCTTTGAAACCACAAGTAACAACAGGGGTAATTCTTGATGAAAGTATTCATGTTCCCGAGAGCACTTTTGTATGTACAGACAAAATGAAAACACTGCATACAATGTTGATGAACCGAGTAATCCTGATGATGTTGTTGTTGGTCATGTGACACTGCCAACATGGACGTTTACTCCCTTAACATTTACCAATCAAACTACGTTATGTTCACAACTAGATTTGCAGAATGTCAATGATTACCATAATTCACCGACAATTCAACAATGCACAGAATTAAGTTCTCCATGTGAAACAAAAGCTATCAAAGCAGATGGAAACTGCTTGTTCCGGTCACTGGCTATGGCAATTTGCGGCAGTGAAAGGCCTCACATGAAAATACGAAAACAAGTCGTAAGGCACTTGATGAAAAATGAAAACACATTTCAAAGTTTTTTGAGAGCTGAATACACTTGTATACAAAATTACATAAAGTCTTCACGAATGATGTATGTGAACTCGTGGGGCACTGAATTGGAAATCATAAGTGCTGCAGATTTGTTCCATATCGACATTTACACATTAAATTCTAATGGCTGGAACATGTTTTTCAAGAACAATGGACAATGCCATATATTTGAACCATGTCAATGGAAACCATTATGAATTGGTAACGTGTGTAACAGACACGCATTGTGAAGGTGGATGTGCATCGTTGTGCCAAGACAAAAAAACAATGCCAAAGTGTAATATAAATTTAAGGAAAAGAATATCAACGACAGGTCACGTTCAACGTTGTCAAGATAAAGCTGCTATTCAGAAGCATAAATATCACAATGATATTCAATTACGACAAAATTGCATTATGTCGAAAAACAAACACTATATGCGACAAATGATCAATACCGACTAAGCCAATTGCAGTCCAGCCATGATCGGTACATAAATGATCCAGAGTTTCGAATTCAAGTTAAAGAGTAGGCTACAGTCAAAGGAAATACAATGATGATCCAGAGTTTCAAAGTCAAGTTAAAGAGTACAGTCAAAGGAAATACAATGATGATCCAGAGTTTCAAAGTCAAGTTAAAGAGTACAGTCAAAGGAAATACAATGATGATCCAGAGTTTCAAAGTCAAGTTAAAGAATCATTCAACAAGAAATACAAATTTGATATTGACTTTCAAAACAGTGTGAAAACACACAGCAGGCAAACATATATTGATAAGAAAAATGCCACATATTCCATGGATTTTGTTATTGAATAGTATAGGAAAAATGTAAAAACAGGGCCACAATTTGTTTGTCATCGCCAGCTTTTTCGAAAGCAAGTCATTGAATGTAAACATGACAGTTACACAAAAAGTCCATCTGTACTTGCTTTGACAAAACACTGCATTACAAAAACATATTTACAGACTTGTGAAGAATGTGATGATAACTGCACTGCACATGTTCAATCATCTAAGTTGTGGATATGTCACACATGTCACCGTAAAATGCTGGTAAAATGCCTGAACAAAGTGTAGCCAATAATTTGCATTTGGAAGCCATTCCTTCTCAGCTACAGTGCTTAAATTCCCTTGAACAACACTTAATAGCGAAACATATTCCTTTTATGAAACTTTTGGCATTACCAAAGGGTGGACAAAATGGTTGTCATGGACCTGTCGTGTGTGTTCCATCTAATGTCAATCAAGTGACAACCATGCTTCCAAGAAATGATGGAAATGATTTAATGTTACGAATAAAACTGAAACGCAAATTAACATACAAGGGCCATTATGAATACAAACATGTTCATACAAACCATGTCTACAATGCCTTAGAATACTTAAAGTTAAATAACAAATGGTATCATGACATTAGCATCAATAAAGAATGGGTTAACCCTCTGGACAAAATTGACGATGTGCAAGTCAGTGATCAGCACCAGAATGTCATCAATGCAACACCCCAAGATGCAGCAAATGCAGATTGTACACATAATGATTCAGAAACTGATGATGTTGAAGAACAGTAGACATACACAGAACAAACACATGGAATGTTTCTAGACACATGTTTACAACCAGTAGATATTGCTCAAGAAGTTTTGGATCAACATTTTGACTCTGTGTTATCAGTTGCCCCTGCTGAGAATAATCATCCCATAAGACTGTTACAAGATGATACTAATGAAGCAAAATGTTTTCCTGTCTTATATCCAACGGGAGCTCCGACTTTTCATGACCTTCGCAAAGAAAAACTCACATTGGCAAAATATTTAAACACACGTCTACTAAATGCTGATAGCAGATTTGCTAAAAACACAGACTTTATATTCTATGCCCAGTACATATCAGAGGTGGAACAAGTTCTATCAAATGTATCAATTGCCATGCGCAAAGGTTACGGCACAGAGTTGCCGCACAGAGAGCAACACAATTTTCTAACTGATGCAGAATCTTTAAAACAAGTGTTAAAAAATGACGAAGGTTACAAGTTCTTACGACTTATACGTGGAACACCCCCCTTTTGGCAATCTGCACAAAAAGATTTGTTTGCTATTGTGGCCCTTAGGTAGGCCTATCACCAGACTACGCCACCCCTTGAGGTATACTGGAAGAGCAAGGGGAACTCCGTCACAATAATTTACCCACGCCGGTTCTTTTGAGGAAATACAAAAGATCAATTTTATTCTTGGTTATTGTTAAAATAAGGTGTCGCGTTGGTCATCAATAAATAAATACAAGACAATACATTAAATACAATTCATGGGAGATAACCAAGCCATTGAGTAAAATCCAGAGCCACTGCAACACAGACTAACAGGGGCCTGCCTCCAATTTCACACGTGAGAGGAGGAGAGCACACACTACAAGCTCATTGGCCACACCACTGCAAGCATACCACAAGAGGGGTTTCACACTTCACTGCATTACACTACATATAATATTAAAAGGTGAGAACAATACTCTGAGAGGAAACCTGGCCAACCTGTAATATAGGCTAAGGCAGTGGCGGCGCCAGGGGGGGGCTAGGGGGTGCTAGAGCACCCCCTAGATTGGCCATAGCACCCCCATAGCACCCCCAAGAAAATAATGGTTTATTTAGGCCTATTATTGTTATTTAATTTCATTCTGAGTTCTTAATAAAATGTATTGTGTGATAATAATATTTTAATCACTAAAGAAAATAACAGATTGAAATAAACAGATTGTTCACGTAGCACGACACAGACACGTTGCGCGTGAACGTGATTGTTCAATGAGTAGTAGGCTAAGTAACAGTAATCCTCGCGATAGGTCAATTCTAAGTCAAGCGTTCACAAAATCACGAAAATGGATCGGTATTTGATCCGCAAATTTCCTCGAGTTGAATAAGATGTTCAAGAGGAAGAAAAAATGCAAGAGGTATTGGATTCTGATTTTGATGTAGAAGAAGAGGAACGTCCTGGTCCAAGTTAACCCTCACCTCTACTGAGGGCGCTGCTAGCCATGCTGCTAGCACCCTGGGTGACTTAAGCATGAACGCCCAGGATGGTCCGAAAAGACCAATATTACAAAAATGTTGTGGAAAGCTTGCGCTACACTGCTTGTCAGGGGATCTCACAGCGAGGCCACATTGAAGATGAGGATTCAGCAAACAGGGGTAATGTCCGCGAGTTGCTATCTGTAATTGGAAAATTTGATAAAACCGTTCAGAAAAAGTTAGATAACAACCCGTCAAATGCAAAGTATGTGCACCATGACGTGCAGAATGAGATCAATGTAATGGCAGAAATGATTAGGAAACAATTAAGGGATGTTTTAAGCATAGTTTTTTGTGCACTTTTTGATCTCTTATTATTGTGGTTTTGAGTGCCTACTGTTTGGTCTCATTCATGTTTTTTTTTTATTGTGACTTAAAATAATATACCCTTTTTGAAAGCATTTCTTACTCTTTGCCTGTTTAAGTTAATTCTATCTGATATTCTAATCTGCCGTCTTTAGTTAGAATTGAACTTGGTATGTTTAGTTTAATTTGTCGCACATGGTAGTGGTGACCTGTTAGTCATCTGGCGCAAACTTTAATCTACACACTGAAGTAAGTGAAGTATTTGGGATTACGTTATCTATAACATGCTGCATCCATTTTGACCGTCGGAGATGAACGCGGCTTTGTGCGCGTCCGTCAGAAGTAGCCTAATGATAATAATAATACGATCGATTTGAATGACGCTTTTTATGTACCCCAAATACGCGTTAGAGATCAAACGTGTAAACATATGTGACGATATGGTGGGGAGGTGTTGTAGTAGAGAAAAATGAGACTCATATGCTATCACCCTAATTTCATAGCACCCTCAGTAAAACGCCGAGCACCCCCATAGAACCACCAGAAAAAAATCTCTGGCGCCGCCACTGGGCTAAGGCCCTAAATATACCCAGGCTATATGGTTGACGGGGACTGACACAGGGAAACAGATAACAGAATAACAAAACAAACAAAACGAAAAGAAAACCCTCTAACCTGTGGCTCACAATAATCCTGACCACATACACACTACTAGCCCCCCAGGCTAGAGGGGGAAAACAAATAAACCAATATTTCGATAGCAGCACCCGAAACTATAATCAACTCCAAAGAGAACAGCAGCTAACAATGCTTCATCACTGCGTGCCGAATAGCTGCTATAGACAGAGCAAACAGAGGACATGTTTAGGCTTACACTAGAAACATACTCATTAAACCAGACTTCAGATTCAGTGGTATGTTAACTATACAGCTAGCCTTCCCCGTACACACTGTAGGCATGGATGAAACATACCTTTGCTGCACCCGAGAACGTCCTACACCTGTTGCTATAGGTTGCCGTTACCATAAAAACCCCCGCACTACGGGTGGATACAAACACACATACGCATGGTGAAAAGTTACCGTCAGTTAAATGTAACACACACAAACACGTAAAACAGCTGACGAGTTGGGCAACATACCTGATACACTGACGGTTATGAACCACGTAAACAGGGTTAAAGTACTTGAAAATAGGAAGGCGTTCACGAGGTCCTGTCAGCCGCTCAATACCCCGCTACCTAACCCAAGGCAAAACGTTGCTTAGTCCACTAAACACTGACAATAAGAAACAGGGAAGGGAAAGTAATGTCCAACGTAGGGAAGAGTGGGGTAATGTGAGACATTTTTTACATTTGCTCTCCTATAGGCGAGCTTAATTGATGTATCAGTAAAATGTACACATATCCCATTTATTCAGGATGTTTCCTAGCAATTGAAATCATCAGAATGTCTTCAAGACAAAGGGCATTGAAAATATGATTGTTTTAAAAAAAGTGGTCTTGTGTCTCACTTTACCCCAGCTTAGGGGTAAAGTGAGACATACCAGAGAAATCAACGGGGTAAAGTGATCCACTTACTTTTTCCACTTTAAAACTACCATAACAACACATGTTGTAACAGTAAGAATCCTGACAGCTAGCTTGACAACTACACATTCCAAAACTTCTATCGGACTAGTAACAGAATCAAGGGGATTGGTCAATTAAGCATTTTAACATAACACTTGAAAGTAACTCCGAACAAAATCATGTACAACATAATATAATTAAAAATGTTTTTGTTAACATTCAAATGACAGATAGAACCAGTTAGATTAGAACACAGGCATAGGACCATAATCAGAACCAGCTAGAACAGCCTGAGACTCAGAACACAGGACTAGACCCAGCTGGATTAGAATATCAGCCTCGTACTCATTTTGTAAGGGATAATGTATGGAACGCCAGTCATTATCGTGAAAATAAGCCCCGACAGGGCGAACGGCACCCCGATGCGAAGGTTACAGTCATCTGAAGTGGATGGACCAGTGGAGTTCAGCTCAGGATTTGGCCGGTCTGACACCAGAGATGGTGCAAACACTTCCTCAGGGAAAAAAGCTTGGTTATATGGGAATATCCCAGTGGACTTGAATCCAGAAGAGATATTCCGTTGTGTCACTGCTGACAAAAAGGCCTCATTCAGAAGTCCTGCAATCTGGTAGATGGGGAGTGTTTTGCCAGGGTTAGATCTCTCTAAACAGTGTCTCACTTTACCCCACAGCATATGTCTCACTTTACCCCGCAGCCACTTTTTTAGAAAAAACAACATCTCTAAGCATTTCAGGCTAATCTTCACCAACATCAATCACATGGTTTTATATGTTGGAAGTTCATCAACATGTATGATATAAGTTTTTCTACCTGAATCAATTTGCTTTGACACAACAGTTGATTTAGTTCACATCAAGAAAATTTACTTTTACATGCAAAAAACACATTTTTGTGCAAAAACATACTTTCCACAGCACCAGCACCAACCTCTCCTTCATGGCAAGGGGGGAATGGGAATGGCTTGAAAACATAATTGTCATTTGACCAAAAATGTGTTCCTTAGCCTAGATACAGGGGGTGTCTCACATTACCCGATGTCTCACATTACCCCGCTCTCCCCTACCGTGTCGATTAAGACAATACTCCAGAACACGGCTCCAGTTCACCAAACAAGCATGGACGGCTACCGGCATAAGGACCCCAGGTGTATATGTCTTTGCCTGTCCCCACCATAGACATGTACAGCGGGTGAAATAAGTATTGAACACGTCGCCATTTTTCTCAGTTAACATATTTCCAAAGGTGCTATTGTCATGAAATTGTCACCACATGTTGGTAACAACCCAAGTAATCAATACATACAAAGAAAAAAAAAATACATTCAGAAATTAAGTAATGTGTATTAATGTGAAATAACACAGGAAAAAAGTATTGAACACATGAAGAAAGGGAGGTGCAAAAAGGCATGGAAAGCCAAAAAAACTGCTGGAATCTTTCAGTAATTAGAAGGCAATCTGGCCCCTAGTCAGTGCAAATTAATATCCCAACTGATGGCCTATAAAAAGGTGTCTCATTACCAAGGTGTCACACAAGAAGCAACTCATGATTGGTAAAAGCAAAGAGCTCTCTCAAGACCTTTGCAACCTTATTGTTGCAAGACATACTCATGGCATTGGTTACAGATGCATTTCTAAACTTCTGAATATTCCAGTGAGCACTGTTTCGGGCCATAATCTGGAAGTGGAAAGAACATCATTTCACCATAAACTGGCCAAGACCAGGTGCTCCTCGCAAGATTTCTGACAGAGGAGTGAAAAGAATTATCAGAAGAGTTGTCAAAGAGCCAAGGACCACTCGTGGGGAGCTTCAGTAAGACCTGGAATTTGCAGGTACAGTTCTTTAAAAGAAAACAATAAGTAATGCACTCAACCCCCATGGCCTGTATGCACGCTCTCCACATAAGACTCCATTGCTGAAGAAAAAGCATGTTGAAGCTCGTTTAAAGTTCGCAGCACGAAATTTGGACAAGCCTGTGAAATACTGGGAGAATATGGTCTGGTCAGATGGGAGCAAAATTGAACTCTTTGGATGACATAATGCACACCATGTTTGTAGGAGACATGGCACTGCACATCATCCCAACAGTGAAGTTTGAAGGTGGGAACATCATGGTGTGGGACTGCTTTTCAGCATATGGTACTGGCAAATGTCACACAATTGAAGCAAGGATGAATGAAAAAAATGTATCAAGACATTCTTAATTAAAATCTGCTGCCATCTACCAGGATGATGAAGATGAAACGAGGGTGGACATTTCAGCAAGACAATGAACAGCCAAGGAAACTCTCAATTGGTTTCAGAGAAAGAAAATAAAGCTGCTAGAATGGCCAAACCAATCACCTGACTTGAATCCAATTGAAAATCTATGGAAAGAACTGAAGATCAGAGTTCATAGAAGAGGCCCAGGGAACTTTCAAGAATGTAAGCCTTTTTGTGTTGAAGAATGGGTCAAACTCACATCTGAGCAATGCATACAAGTAGTTTCTCCATACAGGAAGCGTCTTGAAGCTTTCAAAGGCTTTTGTACAAAGTATTCAATAAATATCAGTAAGCGTGTTCAATACTTTTTTCCTGTGTCATTTCATATTATTAGACATAACTTAATTTCTGAACTAATTTGTTTTGGTTTCTTTGTATGTTTGGATTACCTGGGTTGTTACAAACATCTGGTGAAAATGTCATGTCAATACCACCTTTGGAAATATATTTACTGCGAAAAATGGTGACGTGTTCAATACTTATTTTACCCGCTGTATAGGTAGACACCGCCTCCACTGCTTCTCGGTGAAACGCGTCGCCGCCATTTTGGGAAAGGTGCTCTCTGCCGTCAGAGGTCTGTCAGACGTGTCAAACTAGCGCAAGTTGCCAGGAGCTGCGGTTTATCTGGATAAAAATCACGATAACCTTTTACATTTCGCAACCAATTTCATGGAGTATTCAAGGGTTTATGCTCTACGTGAAGTGTGTGAAAAAGATTTGCCTCTACGTTACTTTGAATCTCGCTAGTCAAATCGCCAGTCATACATGTGCATGGGTCTATAATAAACGCTCCTGCATTTTGAAAATACTGAGAAGATCTATAAACTATCGAAATAGTGCTTCTTTAGTTACTACGTATTGACCATCATTAAGAGAAAGAGCATACATCAAATAGTGAGAAACTGGCAGTCAGTGTGTTTTTCATAGTTTAATAGTTCCTTTTCAAGTATGTGCATTAAGAAACCTTGAACAGTGCAATTGGCAATACACAGTTATTTCACAAATCAACATTAGGCTACAAAAAAAATCTATATATTTCTATAGCAGTAAAAATATACACATCTCAATATATACATAGCCTACACATCTCAATAGTTGAACTGTAATATAAATAACATAGCATATATATAATACAATATAATATAATGACTCAGTATAATGTGCAATGGAATAACATATGATATATATAATATGTGATACAATATAATATATTTTAAGTATAAGTATATATTCATATTATAAATATATATACAGCCGCGGAAAAAATTAAGATACCACTTCAAAATGATCAGTTTCTCTGGTTTTACTATTTATTGGTATGTGTTAAAGTAAAATGTACATTTTAGTTTTATTCTATAACCTACTGGCAACATTCCTACCAAATTTCAAATAAAAATATTGTCATTTAGATAATTTATTTGCAGAAAAATGACAATTGGTCAAAATAGCAAAAAAGATGCAGTGTCTTCAGATCTCGAATAATGCAAAGAAAACAAGCTCATATTCATTTTTAAACTACACAATGCTAATGCTTACACTTAGGAAGAGTTCAGAAATCAATATTTGGTGGAATAACCTTGATTTAAAATCACAACTTTCATGTGTCTTGGCATGCTCTCCACCAGTCTTTCACATTGCCGTTGGGTGACTTTATGCTACTCCTGGCGCAAGAATTCAAGCAGCTCGGCTTCTTTTCATGGCTTGTGACCATCCATCTTCCTCTTGATCACATTTCAGAGGTTTTTGATGGGATTCAGGTCTCGAAATTGGGCTTGCCATGACAGGGTCCTGATCTGGTGATACTCCATCCACACCTTTACTGGCCTGGCTGTGTGGCATGGAGCATTGCCCTGCTGGAAAAAACACTTCTCAGAGTTGGGGAACATTGTCAGAGCAAAAGGAAGCATGTTTTTCTTCCGGGACAACGTTGTACTTTGCCTGGCTGAGGTTTGTAAAAGACCATAAGGATTGAAAAAGCGGACTGGAGGTTCTTCTAAGTTCGTCTTCTCTGATGAGTCCGATTTCACAGTAGGTGCAAGACTCTCTGGCTTGTAGGCCTCTCCAGGTCTCCGTCTAACCATCAGACGACCATGTGTTGGGCAAAGCTGAAAATTGGACTCATCAGAGAAGACGAACTAGAAGACCCTCCAGTCCGCTTTTTTCAATCCTTATGGTCTTTTACAAACCTCAGCCAGGCAAAGTACAACGTTGTCCCGGAAGAAAAACTTGCTTCCTTTAGCTCTGACAATGTTCCCCAACTCTGAGAAATGTTTTTTCCAGCAGGGCAATGCTCCATGCCACACAGCCAGGCCAGTAAAGGTGTGGATGGAGTACCACCAGATCAGGACCCTGTCATGGCCAGCCCAATTTCGAGACCTGAATCCCATCAAAAACCTCTGAAATGTGATCAAGAGGAAGATGGATGGTCACAAGCCATGAAAAGAAGCTGAGCTGCTTGAATTCTTGCGCCAGGAGTAGCATAAAGTCACCCAACGGCAATGTGAAAGACTGGTGGAGAGCATGCCAAGACACATGAAAGTTGTGATTTTAAATCAAGGTTATTCCACCAAATATTGATTTCTGAACTCTTCCTAAGTGTAAGCATTAGTATTGTGTAGTTTAAAAATGAATATGAGCTTGTTTTCTTTGCATTATTCGAGATCTGAAGACACTGCATCTTTTTTGCTATTTTGACCAATTGTCATTTTTCTGCAAATAAATGATCTAAATGACAATATTTTTATTTGAAATTTGGTAGGAATGTTGCCAGTAGGTTATAGAATAAAACTAAAATGTACATTTTACTTTAACACATACCAATAAATAGTAAAACCAGAGAAACTGATAATTTTGAAGTGGTCTCTTAATTTTTTCCGCGGCTGTATATATGTACATTTGTACAATTTGACATAATATACAATCATGCTCTTAACATTTTCAGATCTATGCAGTGCAATTGACACAATATATAATTGTGAAATAACTGTGTATTGCCAATGCACTGTTCAAGGTTTCTTAATGCACATACTTGAAAAGGAATTAAACTATGAAAAACACACTGACTGCCAGTTTCTCACTATTTGATGTATGCTCTTTCTCTTAATGATCAGGGACGGACTGGCCATCGGGCATACCGGGCGTTTGCCCGCTGGGCCGGGGTGCAATATGGGCTGATGGTCCCGAATTTTAATTTTTAATTTTTTCCCCCATAATGGTCTGACCGGTTGGCCCACGAAATTAGTTCATCAGCGGCCCTACTGACACTGGGCTGGCCCAATCACATCCCCTGGGCTGACCCAACACAAACCCCTTTCGATTTGGACCTGCCTACATAATGCATTAGGACGGTAAACAGCGTGGCCCATGGCCTTGACATGCTTGACACGCGCACGCTAGTCTGCGGCCCATTGGCCGTCTTCTTGAGTGACTAGGGTCTCGTCCAATCATTTTAGCAAACACCTTCTACCTTTAGCTAAACTTTGCCATCAGCTCCCGTGGATGACAGTGCTGGTGGCTACAGCCAGGGAGATACGATACAACGACCTACGGTAAGCTTACTGATCATGAATTAAAACGTCTCTAAAATATGTTTGACTTAGAACCTATGTTCTATGGCCAAGTTCGTTTGCATAGCTAAATACAAGACAAGTCTGTAGCTGTTGCTAGCCCTCAGCCTACTGTACTCTGAAACAGCCAGCCGTTAGCCTACACTCTATGTTGTGTGTTTGAATGGTGCGCGGTGCCATGTCAATTGTTCCGAAAGCCCAGTATTCCCAAACCCTGGTATTCCGAAAATATGCCAATTTGTCCAGATACCGAATTATGATAGCCCGTTATACGCTCCAGTTTTCCCGTCCCCCCCGAAGTTCAGGGGCGTAGTTCAAACGTTAATGCCACCTCATCAAGCGCGTTTCCTACAGGAGGAAATAGACTCCTTTCTAGAAAAGGGAGCAATACAGCCTGTCCTCTCGGAGACGAGGACAGGGGGTTCTTCAGTCGCTATTTTCATGGAAAATATCGACCGATCTTATCTCCGTATTCTGAACAAAGCTTTAAAGTGTATGATGTGTATTGCATTTAGATTAATTAAGACCACCACCTTAACACACAAACTCTTGTTGAACTCATACAGTAGTAGGTTCAGTGACGTGCGGTGAGACAGCTGTCTTCTGGAGCTTCTGCGAGCCCGTGAATCAATGTTTCGTTGGAATCATGATGTAACGTTGTTGTAGCGGGAATACAGCAATGCTATTTGTATTTTCTAATTGGCAGGTCATATGTATGATTCTAGACTTCGCTAAGCACTGAAGCGACTGAAACGGTGAATTTTGATCACATTCAGCGAAGTTAACAGGTAAAACGGGAGAAAAATAGGGCGTCTTTAGGCCGTCCTGCCTAAAAGTAGGGCGTCCCGTTTCTTCTTATTTTTTAGTAGACTATAGGGCAGACGCCCTGCTAGCTATAAGCCTGGTTGGTGTAGACATTCGAGATTAAAAAGGTGTGTTATCGAATTTAGTGGGCCGGTCTGGTTCAAAATGCCCGGGCCGATTTTGTGTCCCAGTCCGCCCCTGTTAATGATGGTCACTACTAGTAACTAAAGAAGCACTATTTCGATAGTTTATAGATCTTCTCAGTATTTTCAAAATGCACGAGTTTTGAAAGAAAAGTGAGCGTTTATCATAGACCCATGCACATGTATGACTGGCGATTTGACTAGCGAGATTCAAAGTAACGTAGAGGCAAATCTTTTTCACACACTTCACGTAGAGCATAAACCTTTGAATACTCCATGAAATTGGTTGCGAAATGTAAAAGGTTATCGTGATTTTTATCCAGAAAAACCGCAGCTCCTGGCAACTTGCGCTTGTTTGACACGTCTGACAGACCTCTGACGGCAGAGAGCACCTTTCCCAAAATGGCGGCGACGCGTTTCGCCAAGGCAACGGGCTGAAGCAGTGGAGGCGGTGTCTATCTATACATGTCTATGGTCCCCACTAAACTAATTGGTATCCAACTGAGGCGCCTACTAGTGACGTTAACCCGTGAGCAAAGGTGACAGAGGTGAATCAAAATAAAAGCTCCCTACACTCAGTGGTCCCACCGGCTACACTATGATACGACAACTTGGAATCCCCACATGGTTTTGTTCATTTTCCTCAGCTGACATGCGCTGGCCTGAAATGCTAACAACACTCAGTCATGAACAAAAGCAAAATGTGCCTATAGATGAGCTCAGTTGGTCGGAGAAATGTGCCTTGTTGAAACAAAACCCAGTTACAGCTGCAAGAATGTTTGACCACAGATGGCACAGTTTCTTGAAAGATGTGATTTTGTCTCCCGCTGCTCCTATTGGCAAAATTCAAAACAGAGGCTCCCCTCATTGCCATTGCTTATTCTGGGTGGAATCTGCCCCTCAAATTGACGTAGACCCTGATGAGGAAGTTGTGGACTTTATCGACAAATATGTGTCATGTGAACTGCCATCATCAGACGATGAAGAACTGTGTGAGATTGTAAACAGTGTTCAAAAGCATAGCACTAAGCACTCCAAAACTTGTAGGAAAAAAAACACAGAATGTCGGTTTAACTTTCCACGACCACCCTCTTGTCGAACATTTATAGATCGAAATGTGAAGCTTGCAAAAAAAGAGAAAAAAGTAGTTCAAAGTGACTTACATGACCCTGCAATGCCCATGCAAGAACACAACAACGCTGAAGAAAACTTAAATGTCAATGATGCACAATCAGATGAACCAGAGACTGAGGAAGACCAATTGAGAAAACTCATGACACATGCATTGGCTGAAAAGATTTTGAAAATGGTCAGAAGGAGTTCACTAAATAGTGACCAAACATTTGAATCCACAGAGGAACTCTTTCAAAGCATCGGAATTTCACAATTGATTTTTGAAATCGACAATTCAAAACTAACCCACAAAACCAATGTTGTTTTACAAAGAAAGCGCAGTGACGTTTGGATTAACCAATTTAACAAAGACCTGTTACGAGCTTGGAATGCCAATATGGATATTCAATTCATTGTGGATGCATATTCTTGTGTAGTGTACATTATTTCTTATATCTCCAAGGTGCTATGGTAACAAGTAAACTGTTTTTTTTGAAGCTCTAAAATTAAAAGTTCTTGATCACCGATGGTCTTGCGGGCTTCCTCGAAGTGAGGGCAGTGTAGCATATTCATGGTCTGGGTGCGGAGGGGGTGTCTCTTCACTGGAAGTGTATAAGAGAAACATATTGATGGACACATTAGGTCTTTTACAAGGATACTCATGCTCATACTCAAGGATACTCATGCTCAATTCATGTAACCAATTAACACCTGTTGCGTACCTCAACACACTCACACCATGACTATCATCGAGATCCGTGGAAACATTACTGGAAATCATCAACAGAGAAATACTCTCACTACACAGTTAATACATCATGCATTGCAAACTTGTAACTTAATTCATCTAAATACTACCTTGCAGTTCTAACAACACTCCTCTCTGGTCTGGCAGAACTCCATGCAAACACAGTTGGCACAGCTCCCGGTTTTAACTTGGTGATGTCAGTCTTGCTTTAAACAAGGCAGTCTGGGAGGAAATGCTACGAACACACTTTTGTGTATGTGTTTATCTGCATCAGTAAATAAAATGTAATCATACTAACATTTTTACATGTATTGATCAGACTCAATGTGACTCCTACATCCTTATCCTAGCTAGGAAAACTTATGTGATGTGTTCCCTAGGTTAGCTCAGAAGCTAATACAAACAAGGTCACTCAGAATATGCTTATACTAGTGAATTTGTGGTGGTAGATTTTAATAACATACTCCTAATTTAAGACTAGACCAGTGGTCCCCAACCACCGGGCCGCGGCCCGGTACCGGTCCGTGAGGCGTTTGTTACCGGGCCGCACATAAAGAATTATTTATTTATTTCAAATCCGCTGAATTAATTATTAGCGTCTGAAAGGTGTTTTATTTTTTTTTAAAAACGGATTTTCCCGGACGTCACATTCGCCTGTGACAAACTCCCGAAAATCAGTAAAAAAACAAACATCTTTGTAGAACTTTGCAAAGGTGAAAAGGCCAACTAAGGAGTCAGAAGAGGAGCCTACGACCTCAACAGTACCAGGAGTCATAAAATACGGGTTTATCCCAACAGGTGATTCTCACGCACCAAGTATCTTGGTGCTGCTGCCGCAGGTGCTGGTGCTTCGGAGACGTGTCTACTACATGTCAAATACTTTGCTTTTGCCATTACGCCACCAGAATAACCGAAGGATTGGCAAACACGCGTTTTTCTGTGGATCTCACTTACGCTCATTTCAGGAAATGTCTAAGACAAAATGTAGAATGGTTTCTACGAAACATTTTATAAATGAGGCCAAATGGGCCTCATTTATAAAACCTACTTACTCACAGAACTGATTTTAGACTGTGCGTGCGATCAAATCCACGTCTAATTACAGATTTATAAAATAAGTTCGTGTAAGTACATTTCCTTGCGGCAATACTGGAGTACTGCTGGAATTCAGGACTCTCCGAGCGCCGACAACCGACACGCAGTTTCATCATCCTCATCGTCAGCACCACCGTCACCATTTGGGCTAATGGTGAAAGGCCAAATTAATGTTTCGCTCAATAAAATCAAATAAACTACAAATGGTCAACCAGGCCATACACGTCAACCAGGCCATACACGTTCAGGATTCCTTGCTACAGGAACGTTCCGATGAGAAATTGGAGACCAGTCGAGCAATCCCCGTCATTAAGCAGAATTTTGCCCGATGTTCTTCGCAGTATACTATCCCATATGCCCGCAATTTATTAGATTTCCATACAGTGCCCAGCTAAATGTGAAAGAGGATTTCCTGCGTAAAACAGGGCTCCCAATGTATTCTCATCCAGATTTCGCACACTCAGAAAGCCTAGAAAGCCCACTTCAATACAGCACAGGTCGGTAGTGGAGCGCACCAAAGCCTTGGTGCTGCTGCCGCAGATGCGGCTTCTGCTGCTCGTGCCGCAGATGCTGGTGATTTGGAGACGTGTCTACTACATGTCAAATACTTACGCCACCAGACAGGCTTTCTAACGATGTTTTGGCCCGCATCTGCTGTTCCATCAGCAGAACGTCGATGTCAGCTTCACTTTAATTCTTCTGTTTACATGTTTCTTTCTTGCTTGCCACTGTCACAGAGAGTTTGTGCATTGAGGATGCGCTCTGTTTGTGCATTAAAAATATTCTGATTAGATTCAATTTTGAGGGTTTTGAGGGCAGAGATTCAGTTGCGCACAATTTCACGACCATTTGTGATTAATAACCGAAGGATTGGCGTACACATGTTTTTTGTGTGTACGTCTGTTTTCTGTGGATCTCACTTACGCTCATTTCAGGAAATGTCTTAGACAAAATGTAGGATGGTTTCTACACAAATGAGGCCCATTGCCAGAGGCAGCGACGAGTTGTGCCTCATCTGAGACTGTGCAATCCCTTACAAACTGGGTTGAGCGCATGCGTAGAACTGGGTGCCAGGGCTGACTGCACACGTCACTACGGTTGCGTGCCCTGGCGGGGCGTGTTGCGTGTATGTATGCAATTCCAAATTTAAGAATCCGCACAGCTGAGAACACTTCGGCTGTTTAAGAACCAATATTCAGGTGTTCATTAATAAGGTGGAGATATTTTCTTACGTTGAACTTCCGAAGTCCGTAAAACACATTTAAAAGAAGACACTTCAAAAAAAAATCGAAAAATGGTCACCATGAGTGTGAAGACAGATCGCGAGTAGGAGTATAAAAGTCAGTCATAGCCTTTCAGATAATAAATCCTTAGGGAAAACCAAGCGTGTGCTGTTCTGTACGGCTCAAATTGTCTATGCCACGGTCAGCTGAGTTACTTCCGGTTAAAATCTCCGATCGTACTTTCACTTCCGCTACAATGGCTTCCACTGACAGTATTGATTGCCCGAAGCTAGTGAAGAGGAGAGAATCGAAAAAGTTCAAATATCAGCTAAAAACTAGTAGTGCATCTTCATACCACTGTTTTGTGCCTTTATGTCTGAATTCAAGTAAGTATAACGGCATGCTTAGTTTTTTTAAATTTCCTGTAGACGAGGAGCTCAAACGTAAATGGGTAGTCGCTATCCGCAGAGATCATTTCGTTGTAACTACTCACACCCGGGTGTGTTACTCACACCCGGGTGTGTAGTCAGCATTTTACAGATGAGGACATTAGAGAGCCTACATCCGAAATAGGGCGTAGATTGCTTCAAAAGGGAGCTGTTCCAGCATTATTTGAGTGGAACAACTTCTCCCTTCCCCCTACAAGACCGGGGGTCTGGGAGAGGAGACCTAGACCGCCACCCAAGGAGAGCCTTCCAGAAAGCGTGGACTCCTTAGGCCACGACGACCATGACTACGCCGGGGGTCCGGATCCCGCGTTTGTGGACATAGTGCTTGGGGAAAATGCAGCTCTTAGAGAGGAAACCCGACAACTGAAGCGTCGTGCACACGAAGTCTAGTTTGTTTGCATCCGATCTGTTCATAATACCGATAGCCCTATCATAAAGACGAACACTCTCTATCCGCACACGGTTTCCGCAACGATCGAAGTCTGGGGTAGAAAGTGAGTAGATTTGAATCGGTACGGGGGCTGGTGTTCGTCTGCACGGTTTCACGCAACCTGATGACGTCATTGCCCCACGTGATCTTTTCGCGATCTCCAACCACTATATATACAACTTGTTCTCCCTCAAAATCTCACTCTGGTGGGCCTCGAATTCACTAACATTAACTCAGTCTTCTGATTTTTGACTAGCCTCCTATCTTTATCTAATTCTTCTTATTCAGACGTAACATAACTTTCATGACCACAAATATAAATTGGCCAGCGATTTATTTTTGCTTTTTTATTCATAAATGTATGTAAAATGGACGGAGCAAAGCATCATGGGAAATGGGATGACAGACATGTCATGTTGTACTGTTCCAAACTCTTTATTATCAATAGAAAAAAATATTCATTTTCGCATATCCTTTAGTCTAACCACTGATTTTATTAACCATCATAATGTAATGTTGTTAATTGGAGCTTGAATGTTTTGTGTAATGTGTTTATCCTCGTGCTTTTTAGACTCTTCTTCTAGGTTTTTCACGTTTTTTCAGTTGTGTAAAGCGCCACCCACAGGCGTGAGGTATGTTCTACAGCCCGTTCAACACAATCTGGTGGCTCCGTTTTTCCGCAAATCTCTCGTTGCCAGCCTCCGTATTTACGAAATTAAAAGATTCGATTGGTGTGAAAAGTAAATCCGATTCGGAGGCCCTAGACTTCGTGTGCATATGACCTGAGAGAGCAGCTTGAGAGCCTAACTTTGACGCAGAGGTTCGGCATCCACCGTTTTGCTTCCTCGGACAAAGACATCCGTTTCTTCACCAGGTAAGGCAACTTCTGCCTATTTGCTCAGGGTAAAGAGTGCATAGGAAATGTCTCTGGTGTTACCTAGATTGTAGAGGACAGTGTATTAAACAGTGTATGTAAAATTACATTCATACAGTGTATGTAAAATGAACAGTGTTGGTAAGCTACTTGGAAATGTAGTGAGCTAAGCTACCAGTAAATGTAGCAAGCTAAGTCTCCATGTGGTGTTGATTCAACATGTGGCTCTCATGTAGCGAGCTAAGCTACCAGTAAATGTAGCAAGCTAATTTGGTGTTGATTCAACATGTGGCTCTCATGTAGCGTAGCGAGCTAGTTTTGTTGTGTTTCTTAGCTTACAAGTAGATGAGAAGCTACAGGTTGAATCGACATCACCTGGAGACAGTCCAAACGCTAACATATTTGTTTTATTTTTCAAACGTCATGCCAAGTGAATTATGTGGTTAATGTCTAATGTTAGTTGGCAATGCATCACATTTGTTTACAGCTTAGTAAATGTCTATAACTTTAAAATGGGAATATTTTCAAGATGCACACATCTCTCTTCTTTTTCCTAGGTTTGCTTCACATGACCTGCTTATGCGTTTCTGGGCCTTGATCGAACCTTCTCTGGCACCAATGACGAGTGTCAGGCAAGCTCAGAGAGGCACACTCATTGAGTCAAACGCTGCCATCCACTCCCTTCAGCCCATCGATGAGCTGTTCCTGTTTCTGAATTACCTCGCACTTGGCTCCAAGCAGCGGGATCTTGCTGACCGTTACGGTATCCATCAGGCCACAGTCAGTCGGATAATAACATCATGGAGCAACTTTTTATATACAGTGCTTGGCTCAGTGAGGATTTGGATGCCCCAGGAGCAGATCCAGAAATACTTGCCAGCAGATTTCAAGGACTACCCTGACACTACTGTCATCCTTGACTGCACAGAGGTAAGGTGTCAATGCCCATCTTCCCCGCTCCTCCAGAGTGAGGTTTTTTCCACTTATAAGTCTCACTGCACTCTGAAAGGGCTCATTGGGATTGTCCCACATTCATATCAGGATTGTACGCCGGGTCAATCAGTGATAAACAGATCACACGTGAATGTGGTGTGCTTAAACTCCTGAAACCTGGGATGGCCGCCATGGTAGACAGAGGTTTTCTTATTGACGACATTGCACAGTGCAAAGTTTACAGGCCAGCATTCCTGTCCGGCAGGTCTCAGATGTCAGCTTGTGATGTTAGGGAGACCCAGGCCATTGCACGTCTTAGGGTCCACGTTGAGCGTTTAATTCGGCGGGTCAAGGAGCACAAATTCTTTGACTCAGTTATCCCCCTCCGGCTTTTTGGAAGCATTAATCAGATTTACACCGTGGCCTGTCTCCTCACAAATTATGAGAATGGGCCTCTTGTAAAAGCATGGGCTAAGTAAGTGATGCTGGACAGGAATGCTGGCCTGTAATGATCTTCGACGTAGTACATATATTTGGTTTGGAGTTGCATGTTGTTTTACTGTCTTACACTTAGTCTTCCACTTGCGTTGCGGTTGTATTACAGGTCTTACAGGTGTGGTCAGCGAGCAGGGCGTGCGTTGCGCTTGTAGGAAGTCCTTTACGGTTCCCAAGTGTGGCGTGCAATCTGTCAGCGCACACCTGGGGTTACACTTGCGTTGCGGTTTTTTTTACAGGTAGGGGACAGGTAAGTTATGCGCTCTCTCTCTCAACATCAAATGTGTATTCTGTTTGCGAGTGGATGCATGTACGGCCCCGGCAAAACAGTTTATACAGCGAGCAGGGCGTGCGTTGCACTTGTAGGAAGTCCTTTACGGTTCCCAAGTGTGGCGTGCAATCTGTCAGCGCACACCTGGGGTTACACTTGCGTTGCGTTTTTTTTACAGGTAGGGGACAGGTAAGTTATGCTCTCTCTCCATTTTCCTCCTTTTTTTCTCCATTTTCCTCCTTTAAAGGTATGTTCTATGTATATCATGTTCTATGTTCTATGTATGTCCCTGTGAAGTTTGTTTGTCTGTCACATGTTTTTCATTTTCATTAACCTTGTCTCCCGTCTTGTCCTGTCTCACTAACACCCCACCCATAACCTGTACCTTGACGTGGTGAGTGGGCTTTCAACTAAACAGGTCTTGCTTTGAATAGTGTTAGTAAGCAGGTTTTTAAAACAAGTATATGATTTGCAGTTTGTCTTTCTTATTTCCACAGGTCTACAGAATCCCCCTCCGGCTTTTTGGAAGCATTAATTAAATTTACACCGTGGTCCCCTCACAATAAGCTTCTTGGAAAGTAAATGATTATATTGGCTTTATTTCATTCATTCATTCATTCATACGATTTATTTAATATACACACAACTAATCGGACAAGTAAATTGCTAGAAACACATAAAAAAAGAAAATGTCCACCTTCTCCTTAATTGTCTTTGTAATGTCATGATCAATCCCTATTCTTTCAATCAGCATGTCCTCCTGGGTGTACACTACAAAGTCACACCACTGACATCCAGAAATGAATAGTTGGCCCTGGATTTGCCAAAAGTAAGGGTGCGTTTTTCGTAGTTTATGTTCGCCCTGGTTGCTCATTATGTATGGGCAATCTACATAGCTGCATAATCTACATTGGGGCATTTAACCTCGACAAGTCCAAAATTTGGATCCCCATTAGGATCATATACTATCCCATCAGGGGATGCACCCATCCATGAGGCATCAGGGTGGATAAGGAACCCACACTGGTAATGGTTGACCTCTCTCACCCTGCAATATTCCTCGATGGCTGTTGGTTCAAGGTCCAACCCCCTCTTCATGTCCGCTGTTTGATGCGTTGGTCTTAGCATCCTTCTTGCTAGGTTTTCTGCCGAGCTTTGTGCCCTGGTGTGACAGACCTCTCTGAATTTGGTGGAGGTGATGCGGGACCGCCTTAGCTGGTGCCACTCTGCACAGGACCTCTGTTGTTTTGTGGCCGCTTCCACTTTGTGGGCTGTCTCAAGGGATGTGACGAGGGATACCATGTGGTGGTACTGTTGTTCAGTAGGAACAAAAGAACAGGCAGAGGGCCTAAGCCTGTATCCACAGAGTGGCAGCTGTGGGGGTGATGGGGCATCCAGATGTGGACAGGTTCTGGGCACTGCCATGGTGGGCATTTGATAGGATAGTACACTGCCCTTTTGCACAGGCCCAAACAACGACTCTACCAGTGGCACGTCATCGGAGATGCCCATAGCTGTTATCATGGGCGCCAGACTGGAAGGGAGGTCCTGGTAGACTACTCCAATATTAAGGGAAGAGGCTACAGGCAGAGGTGATGTTACCCCTCTAGAGAGGTTACTCCTGTGGAAAAAAGGCAAAACAACACAAAGGTGAGTATTATTTAAATTCTTAGAAAAACAAAGAGAGACTGTGATTTAAGTTTGATACAGTTAGTAACAATACAAACCTTATGCCTTCCACCAGTCTCCTCTCCCTTGGTCTGGCTGAAAGGATGACCATGTCCTTAACTGGACCTGGTTTTATACCCTGCAGAGAGAAAGATATATATATATATATTTTGTAATAGGTAAACAAACTACACTAGCACACATACAACTATATTGTGAAGTTTAACAAGTTACCATGCTTCTCGGTTTGTGCCACCTCTGCTCTGTCTCTGTGCAGCTGTGGACTGGTGGGACAGAGGTGATCTTCTGCTGCGAGTATTGAGCAGTCTGGTACAGCAGAGCTGCTACATGGTTGCAGAGAACCGTACCTGCCACACAGGAACACTGGCAGCTGTCCAGCTCTACGGGGCGTGAATCCCTCAGCACAATCTGTTACAATACACATGAGTTAAGACAAAAAACTGATACTGCATTTGCAACACATTACAGGTGCAGTGAGCATAGAGATGTGTAAGCAAATGAAGTGAAGCATTCAGCTGACAGACCCCTATAATTCTCAAGCCCCTAGTTCTATATATACACCATAAACTGTTTAAAAATTGTAATCTGACTATCAACAAACATATACATGCTATATGTTTATGTGTGTCTTTTATTGAGAGTACTCAGCCTTACACATCATCTAGCATTACTGACTGCACCATGTATACAATCTTTAAAAACAGTTTTGAGAACTTTAAAGTTTAAGAATAGGACTTATATTGAGATGAGTTAAGTGAGATGTTAAGCATAAAAAAGTTGCCTGTCTAGTCTAATGAATGGGTCGTATCCTAACAATGTGTCCATATTACAAGATTACCCTCACTTTACTCATTCAACATAAGAAAAGAGAAAGGTAAGTAAGAAGTAAAAAGAAAGGGTCCAGAACTCTGAACGCAATTTAGTTAGACAGCTGATGGTCATCAGGGGGTAGTAAAGGTGGTGGGTCGAAGCCTTGAATCTGTTCAACTTTACAATTTAATTTTGGGCATGAAATGGATAGTGTAAAAGTTGGTTAAACTCGTAGGCAAACAAAGTTGCCTAGGATAGCAATCGAACCAATAGCATGATATTATACTGGCGTAAGAACATTATTAACCAATCAGATGCAGCCATTTTGATAGCTGTTTCACCGAGTAGTCAGCTGTTGGACAGACATCTTTCACTGCGGCCTCGATAGCCGCGACAGCTTCAAACCATTGAAACGGAGACATGTTGTAAGTCTTAATTTGATCAGTTTTGTAACATACTTGTTTTCTAAACCAGCTTTTCCATGCGTCAGTAATAGTGACGGTAACGACCCATAGTCTGTATCTTATAGTTTAGCCTTCTGTTAGCTGTGCTAATTTGTTTAATTAACGTTTTTCACCTGGTATGGGGTAGTGGCGAGGAGAGGAGGTAATTTTTTGATGCCAATGCTTTCCATCTCAGCTGTGTTATTTGTTTAATCAACATTTTCTCACCTGGTATGGGGTATATGGTAGTGGGGAGGAAAGGAGGTAACTTTTTGATGCCAAGGCTTTCCGTCTCAGCACACTTCGTTTTGTGGTAGATCAAAAAAATTAGTTACCCATGATTGTCACTGCACCGCAGAAGGTAGGTTCCAATGATGTATCCTCTGATGTATAATTTATATAATTGTTATTGCCAAGCTGGCCATATTATGTCATGATGGTGTGACTGCTGTGAAACAGGCTATTGTGAATTATGTGGTAGTATTTTCATCTCAACAGTGTTTGTTTTCCTCCGCAGATTCAAAGTTGGATTGGGTTCGAGCTCAGTATTACATTCCCCCTTCTTATACATTATATACATTATGTCTTATAAAGCCACAAGCATGCAGCACACCATGATTTGTATCTAATAAACATGCGTGAGAAAATTGCACAGGTTGGCTCGTTATTATGACGTGGTGATCGTAACTGAGAATGATACACACACAATACCATGCAACATTGTAAGAAGGCATGTGCATTTATTAGAAGTCAAAAAGAAATGAGGATATCGTTTGACAGATAAATAAAGACAAGAATTTTGACACTGGATGTCACTTCCACCAGCTCCAGAGGTGATCCCTGAGCTGGTTCACTCCCCCTGTAAAAACATGGTTTGACTGCGAGTTTAACCAACTTTGATCCTATGGTTTTGACCAAATGGGCAAAACAAATACAAGGCTTCGATCCACCACCTAGTAGTAAGCACAAAAAAGTCAATACTTCTTAAATACACTACTTGAGTAGCTTCCTCAGGAACCTGAACTGGAATTGAACCTGTGATGACTTTCCCTTACACTCAGACTGTGAGGAGGTTGGCTTTTTCTCATAGATCTGTAGCACTGACACCTAATTGTAAGCCCTGTCAAACCCTGGTTTGAAACTGTGATTAACATTGAATAAGGGTTAAATACATTATACCAATAAGACACTGGACAAAATACAACAGTAATAAGGATGATTAGTAACTGATGATGTCAACTGATGTCAATGAACGTTAACGCTAACGTCGTTAGCTACTCGCTAACATGTATGCTAGCTAATATTCACTCAATTTTAACCTTACCTTCATAATTATATACATAGTTCGAAACGTAGAATTTGAACCCCTTGTCCTTCCTTGCAATTGCTGTCGATGAATTTGCCCTTATCATTCGACTGACATCTGTCAGCGAAATTGCGGGAAGGTCTAGCAGTGAGCGTGTAAAAAAAGCAGCCATTGTTAATGAGTTTTTAATGCGATGATAGAGAGACCCGAAGTGAGTATACGATCCGAGCCCGTGGAGCGGAAGTTCGGGGCATATAGGCAATTGATGTGGCCCGATGAGTGTAAAGTGCGGGCCGGTTAGTGATGGTAGTGGGCCGGTGTTTTAGGCCATCGGCCCACCGGGGATATCCCCGGTATCCCCCCCGATGGCCAGTCCGCCCATGGCTGTGTCTGCACGGAGCGGCAGACGCGGGCGAAGTGACCAGTCTTTTGGCAGTTTTTGCACTTGACTGTGGCAGCGGGGCAGTTCTTGTGGTTTGCCATATGTTTGTCAGAACCACATTGGTAGCATGCACATGACGACGTAAAGGCAGTAGCAGATCCTGAATGGTGAGCAGTAGTAGGTTTCCTAGGGTGAGAGTTACGGTAACGGTTTCGGCCCTCTGTAGGTTTCGTATGTACAGCGGCAACAGGAGCCGCAGCAGTGGCATTGAACGTTTTGGCCTGCACTACAGCAGCTTCAATTTGAGTAGCAATTGTGCAGACGTTCTCGTATGCGTTGACTAGAAACGTGTTCTACCAACTGATCTCTGATCATTTTGTCACACGGTGACCTAAACGGAACCAAAGAACGCGAGGGAGCAGCTCCCCGCTCGGTCTACTCCAAGTGACGCACCACAACAAACCGGTGCGACATCAAGGCACTAAATACATAATTATAGACAGGTGTGCGGCGGGAATTTGTGGTGTGGGGATTGGCCATGGGCATATGAGCCAAATGCTTTTAACCTAATGTGTTTTAGTTTCATGCAGACTTTTGGGAGGACGAGGCTGGGACCGTGGAGAGCTCTGGTGTGTGCGCGTGTGGATACTCCGGATCACCGACGAGAAAAGTGATTGTGTCCGAACTCCGAGACGAGCCGTCAGACAAAACAGAACAAGGAGCAGAGGACTTCGGACAACTGCCTACTGTACTGAAAGACAGGACGCGCCAAAGAGCTAAGTGAACTCCCCAGTGCCATTGTAAACGTCAGCTAGCCGTGGCTGCCAAACTGCCCAGATTTCCCTCGTTCTCTCTGTGTCCCACTCGACGCGAGCTAACGCTCAACAATAGACTTATCGTTGCCATAGCTGTTTCCTGCTGCTCGTTTCGCCAACCCCCAAAGGCCAAAGGCCTGCCTAGTGTGTGGATTTAATTGAGTGTGACCCCACCTGAGTGTTGTGTGATATATTGTGCTGTGGTGCTTGCAGTGCTTTCCTTTGACTTGTGTGCCCCACGCTTGCAGTGCGCTCCCTTCTGTATCCAGGCCCCGTTCGGAGCGGTGACAGCCAGCAGCCAGCCCAGTGTGGAGCCTCCCAGTGACAGCGCCCCTCACCCACCTACAGGAGGACCGCCAGGCAATTGTTGACCCTCACACCAAGACTATTCCCCCCCCCTCGACTGCCCCTTTTTAGAGACTCTTAGACCCTCCTTCGATTTTGTACCGAATAAATTATATTTTTATTATACCGCTGTGTCTCTGAAGTCTATTGACTGGTGTTGCTCCTTGGACAGAGCCAAACGGTGGTTGGGTCGGAACCACCCCCCACCTGGTCACAAGTGGCGTAGCCGGCAGGATTCTGTCCCAAGTAGAGCATTAGCCAGTCAATATGGACGAGGAGGCCTCAGCGCGCCGACCAACGTCAATGCCTAGATTTGGGGGCCTTGGCTCAGAGACGCCAATACAAGAGTGGGTTTCACAGACTAAATACCTCGCCAGCATTCAAGGACTAGATGGGCGACAGCAATTTGACTTCCTCTTAGGGTCCCTGGAAGGTGAGGCCAAGAGAGAATTGTTAGCAGTTCCCGGCGGTGAGCGCGACACAGCAGAGAAGGTTTTCGAAGTCCTTTGAAAACTCTACGGTGACAACAGGCCAACAGCGGCCTCGAGAGCACAATTTTTTAACTGTAGACAAGGCCCTAAACAATCTCTGCGCTCTTTTTCGTTACAGGTACGAGAACTCTTTTCATGGCTGCAGAGCTGAACTGACCCTGGCTTGGATGGGGGAAACCACCTGGTACGTGACCAGTTCCTGTTGGGCCTGCGGGATGGCTCCGTCCGTCAAGCTCTGAAACAACAGGTGCGGCAAAAGAAGACGTCCGAAGACGTCCGGAAAGAGGCTCTAGCCCTAGAGATGGATCGGCTGGAAACCGTAGACCAGAACGCAGACTGTTTGGCAGTGAGTTCCACAGCCCCAAAACCAGGCACGGCGGTTGACTGGAAAAGAGAGTTACGGGAGGAGATAATGAGGGATGTGAAAGACCAGATGAGTGCGTTATCGGAGACCCTGCTCGGGGAGCTTCGTGACCAACTGTCTGCGAGTTTGCCACCCCCACGGGGAAGATCTTCTTCGGACGGAGCGCGGAGAGAGAGGCCCTCATCAGCCCGGCCAGCCAATTCCAGGTTTCAGTGGGATGCCCAGGGCCAGCCGATGTGGAGGCGCTGGACACATCAGCCGCCATTGCCCCCCTCGCCATAACACCCAAGCGGATTTTTAGAACACCCGGTCACTGTGGGCCAAGTGTCCGGGGAGAGCTCCACCAATCTCTCCAACCACCCAAGAGATGCTTTAGTCGGACAGTGCCCTGTAGTTCAAATTAAAGTCAACCACCAGCCGGTCCGGTGCCTAGTAGACACTGGTTCACAAGTCACACTCTTTTCTGAAAGCCTGTGCAATGAACTTTTTGGCCAACTAGAGGTACAGGGGAGTGATGTGCCTTGGCTGACGTTACGGGGGGCTAACGGGCTAGACATCCCATATGTGGGTTACCTTGTCACAGATTTCCAGATACGCGGTGTCCATGTGCCGGATAAGGGGATTGTTATTGTGAAAGATCACTGTTTGGGGGCTCATAGGGCCTTGCTGGGGATGAACGTCCTTGCTGGGTGCTGGGAAGATCTATTTCAGGGTGGCAGCCTGACCAAGACCCGCCATGCGAGAACCCCAGAGGACCAGCAGTGGGAACCTGTCATTGCAGACTGCCGACGGATCAAGCTCGCCCTGGCCCATCAAGAACGAACCGACACCGCCCGAGCAGCCTGCCATTATGCCATCACCATCCCAGGCTGTAGCGAGTCGCTCATTTGGGCCAAGCTACCCGCCCGCGCCTATGGACTGGAAGGCTGGGTCGTTGTGGAACCGCACAGTGGATGTTCGACCATCGAAGTGGCCCGTTCCCTTGCAACTGTACGCCGGGGACGCGTTCCGGTGCGGGTGAGGAACGTGCAACCGTACCCTCTGACGATCCATCGCCATCAGGGGCTTGCCCAAGTCACCACGGTCGGCCTTCACCAGGTGAGGGAGGGGAGGGATATCGAGTGCACCATGGTGAGGCAAGACCATGGTGAAGCAAGACAGGAGGCTGGCAAAGAACCTGAGGTACCTACACCATTGTTGTGCGAATCCCTAAAGGGCGACGGCCTCGACTCCAGCCAACAGCAACAGCTGCGGCAGTTCCTACTTAAGTGGCAACATGTCTTCTCTGCACACGAAGAGGATTATGGGTGCACAAACGTAGTGAAACATCAGATTCCCACGGGTGACCGGCCAGTACCCCCCACTCTCCATCAAGAGATCCGTATCCTACTGCAAGGTATGTTGGAAGGGGGCGTTATTCGTGAGAGCAGTAGTCCTTGGGCAGCCCCCATTGTCTTAGTGCGAAAAAAGAACGGGGCTTGGCGGTTCTGCGTGGACTATAGGAAGCTCAATAGTGTCACTAAAAAGGATGCTTTCCCCCTCCCCAGGATCGAGGACTCGCTCACGAGTCTGACCCAGGCTGCGTGGTACTCCACCTTGGACCTGGCCAGCGGCTACTGGCAAGTCCAGGTGGAGGAACGCGACCGGGAAAAGACTGCCTTCACGACTCCCTTTGGGCTGTTTGAATGGGACCGAATGCCTTTCGGTACGTGCAATGCCCCAGCTACCTTTCAGAGACTCATGCAGAGATGCCTAGGGGGGCAGCTGGCAGAGTCTACATTGGTTTATCTTGACGATGTGATTACTTTTTCCGCAGATTTCACCACCCACCTGCACCACCTGGAGGCGATATTCCAAGCCATGGAGAGGTATGGCTTAAAGCTACGACCGCAGAAATGTCAGCTCTTCCGGAAGGAAGTTAAATTCCTGGGTCATTGTGTCAGCGGCAAAGGGGTCTCCCCAGACCCTGAGAAGGTCTCCGCCGTACAAGAGTGTCAGCCTCCAACCACTGTAAGGCAAGTGCAATCCTTTTTGGGTTTTGTGGGCTACTATAGGCGTTTTATTAAGGGCTTTTCGAGCATAGCTAAGCTGCTTAATGAACTGTTGGTAGGCACTGGGCATTCCCGGGGCCGGCGGTCACCTTCGATAGCCTGGAGTCCGGAATGTACTGCCGCCTTTCAGAAATTAAAACAAGAGCTCCTTCAAGCACCCATTCTAGCTTATGCCGACTTCACAAAACCCTTTATTGTGTATACTGACGCAAGTAACTCTGGACTAGGGGCAGTACTGGCACAGCAGCAAGATGGGGTAGAGCGTGTAATTGCGTACGCTAGCCAGAGCCTCCACCCGGCTGAGCGCAACGATGCCAACTACATGAAGCCATGAAGTGGGCACTGGCCGAAAAATTTAAAGATTATCTTTGGGGTGCAAAGGTAACCGTAGTGACAGACAATAACCCCCTGGTTTACCTGCGTACCGCAAAGCTAGGGGCAATAGAGCAGAGGTGGGCGGCCCAGTTGGCCAACTTCGACTATCATATACAATACAGGCCAGGCAGGGAAAACATTAACGCTGATGTGCTCACCAGGCTCCCATCCACAGGCGACGGGCTTCCCAGAGAGGGGGTATCTCCACCATCACCACCAGCTGACGACGAGCTCCTAGTTGGGATCGTACAGGCACCTGGAGTACCCGAGGACCCCATCCCCTCCACCTGGGGCTGGAACCCGGCCTATGGTAAAGCAAAACCCTGATGGTAAAGCAACTGCTAAGCCAGTGGAAACGCTTCAGCTTGAAGGAGGGCGTCTTATGCCGAGCGGTACAGGACTCTCAGACCAACGCAGTAGTCACTCAGATCGTAGTGCCGCAGGCCAAGGTCCAGTCCCTACTTGAAGCTTACCATGCGCGGATGGGCCATCAAGGCCAAGAGCGAGCTTTATCCCTACTGCGACGCCATTTTTATTGGCCCCAGATGGAGGCCTCGATAGCCACCTTTGTACAACACTGCCCCCGCTGCACCCTTCATAAGACCAGACCAGACAGGGCTCCTCTGGTTCCACTTGTGCCGAAGGCCCCCATGCATATTCTCTGCAAGAAGACCCGTACCACACCTTACCACCCCCAGGGGAATGGAGGGTGTGAAAGGTTTAATCAGACCTTGTTGAGCCTTTTGGGCACATTAGAAGTAGAGCAGCAGCACAGGTGGGTGGACTATCTCCCTGCAGTCATACAGGCATATAACAACAGCATTCATAGTTCCACAGGCTATGACCCCACCTTCCTCATGATTGCGCCGTCATGTACGCCTCCCCATCGACCTAGCCATGGGCACCCCAGGACCCGAAGGTGTCCAGAGTACATCAGAGTGGGTGAGTGAACAGCACACAAGACTAGAATATGCGTATAATAGAGTGTCTGACCACCTAGGGGCAGCAGCAGCACGGAACAAGCGAAACTACGACCGGACCGCTCAGGATGCACCCCTACTTCCGGGGGAACGGGTGCTGGTCCTGGACAACCGTCGCCAGGGCAAGGGCAAGCTCAGTGAGTCGACCCCATATGTGGTGGTGAGCCGCTCAGGACCCGACGGCCCAGTCTACCAGGTGAGACCAGAGGGGAGACCGGGCCCAGAACGAACACTACACCGGAACAAGCTGCACCCATATCCCAACTACCCGGAGCCACCCCCGAGGGTACAGGAAGGGGCAACAACTGCACCAGCACCATTGATGGCGTGGGCCTGGGCTCCAAGACCCACCGTCCCCGCAGAGGAGAGGCAAGACCCTGAACCCGGCCGAGAACGAGACGAGAACATTTCAAGTGGGGGAGAATGTCACACGGTGACCTAAACGGAACCAAAGAACACGAGGGAGCAGCTCCCCACTCGGACTACTCCAAGTGACGCACCACAACAAACCGGTGCGACATCAAGGCACTAAATACATAATTATAGACAGGTGTGCGGCGGGAGTTTGTGGTGTGGGGATTGGCCGTGGGCATATGAGCCAAATGCTTTTAACCTAATGTGTTTTAGTTTCATGCAGACTTTTGGGAGGACGAGGCTGGGACCGTGGAGAGCTCTGGTGTGTGCGCGTGTTGATACTCCGGATCACCGACGAGAAAAGTGAAAGCCAACAGCCAGCCCAGTGTGGAGCCTCCAAGTGACAGCGCCCCTCACCCACCTACAGGAGGACCGCCAGGCAATTGTTGACCCTCACACCAAGACTATATCCCCCCCTCGACTGCCCCTTTTTAGAGACTCTTAGACCCTCCTTCGATTTTGTACCGAATAAATTATATTTTTATTATACCGCTGTGTCTCTGAAGTCTATTGACTGGTGTTGCTCCTTGGACAGAGCCAAACGGTGGTTGGGTCGGAACCACCCCCCACCCGGTCACAATTTCATCCTGCTTGTCAGCAAACTCGCATGTAACTACTAAATCTCGTAGAGCAGCAACATACTGTAGGATAGTCTCGTTTGGATTCTGAGCTCTCTTTCTGAAGGCATGTCGCTCAGCAACTTTTAGGATTAAAATGAGCTTTCAGAGCCGTAAGGGCTTCATCCATCGTTGTACCCTGAGCTGGAAGAGTATAAAACAGTCTCTGGCCCTCTGTTCCAAGACTGTGCAGTAAGAGTGCCTTTTTTCTCACCTCCGTCCATGCATCCCCAGTCGCACCCACGACTAGCAGATAGTTGTGGAACATATTTTCCCACGTAACAAGAGGAATAGGCGGCTCACCTTGGCAAGGTAGAAAAGGCGGTGGGAATGGTGTAGAAGCAAAAGCCATCTTAGTACAGCAAGCAGCAAGCCAATTTGTAATGTATTGTAAGTAATGAAGAGGCTTGTAATGATATTCAATAAGACTTTACTGGAACTCGTACATAACCCGTACAGTAGCACATGTGCATTCCACTTCACTTCTTCACTTAATCTGCATATGTACTGTATTCATAACTACATCATAACTACATCAGAATAGTCTGACACCTAGTGGCAGAGAATACAACACACAGGTCGGTAGTGGAGCGCACCAAAGCCTTGGTGGTGCTGGTGCTTCGGAGACGTGTCTACTACTTCAAATACTTTGCTTTTGCCATTAAGCCACCAGACAGGCTTTCTAACGATGTTTTGGCCCGCATCTGCTGTAACATCAGCAGAATGTCGATGTCAGCCTCACTTTAATTCTTCTGTTTACATGTTTCTTTCTTGCTTGCCACTGTCACAGAGAGTTTTTGCATTGAGGATGCGCTCTGTTTGTGCATTGATAATATGCTGATTAGATTAAATAGGGGCGTTTTGAGGGCGGAGATTCAGTTGCGCACAATTTCACGACCATTTGTGATTTATAACCGAAGGATTGGCGTACACGTGTTTTTTGTGTGTACGGCTGTTTTCTGTGGATCTCACTTACGCTCATTTCAGGAAATGTCTTAGACAAAATGTAGGATGGTTTCTACGCAACGTTTTATAAATGAGGCCCATTGTCACATTTAGGGAATATAAGTAGTAAAGTAAAGTACCGATATCCAAAAAAACTACTTAAGTACAGTAACGTAGTATTTCTACTTCGTTACTATACAACACTGCTTACAGGTTAGAGTCCAATATTCAAGACACACATCTGATGACAGATTTCACATCACATCTATCTCAACTTAATGTCATGTGTTAAACAGAGGAAGTCATTGTGTACTACGACGACAATCCATTTAGTCCGCTGTGTTCAGCTGTGTAGCTTGTCTTGACTGGAATAGGCGTGACCTTTGACCTGTAGTGTAATCACATCACATTGGATCTCACACTTCAATTATACTCATCACTTTTCTTCATATCGTTTTGATATAAGATTCTTTTCACAGTTAGCCTTTTCAACCATACTCCTGTGTGGTGTACACACATTATCTTACAACCACCATTTCTTCTTCAATTATTCCTTGTGCGATTCTAAATTTACAAACTGACTTTGTGTGGGCCTATATAAACTAAAGTGGCTTTTCTTAAACATCTTTCTTCACACATTTCCATTTTCAATCCGTCATATAACTTTGACATTAACAGGAACTTACATATTGCATCCATCCTAAAACTGGATGTCAAGAACTGCCATCTCTTACATAAATCATATCTCATAAACTTAATTCATTAACGGTGGGCTGGCCTAAGCTAACATATCATATGTGAATGTTTTGGGAGCATGTCTATTTCTGAAAGGATATTGTCTTGCAGGTGGTGAAGATGGTGGAGACACTTCTTCCTGATTGCTTGCTGTCTCCAGCTCAGCATCTTCTTTGTCCTCACTCGGGCCTGCTCTCTGTCCGTGTCTGATGTCCACAGGGTCTGTTCTCCTATCACGTCGTCTCCCTCAGGTGCTTGTGTTGCAGCCCGTGGCTGGAACTCTGTAGCCTCTGGTCTGAGGTTGCTCCTGGTTTGTGTTGTGGAGTCTCCTTGGGGCCATCCGGACATGCATCGCCAGTGTTAGATTCTGGTGTATTTCCCTTGTATAAGCTCTCTAGTGTAGGTGCCCCCATGTCTCTCAGGCCCTCCTGAGGGACCATGTAGGCCCAGATTCCACAGTAAGGTTAACAGGTCACCATAACGTATAACAAAGGCAGCTGGTGCTTGTTGGAGACAGTTCCACTGTGTATCTGACTAGGCCCCTCTGTGTACGTACCATGTAGCATTCCCCAGAGGCGCCCGGTGTATCAGGCCCAAGGGCAAGGACATGGGTACTGTTTACGTGTTCATATGTGTACGTGTAATACATTCTATTTGGCTTACGTAATTATACTGGTTAAATTAGGCTGTGAGCCAGACTCAGGTCGATCAGAGCAAGAATCACGAGAGACGACGCCATCTCCTCTCCAGGACGGATCCACGCAGGCTTGCGTGTGCCCTGAAAGAACTCTGTTATACTTAGGCTCAGAAAAGTACTTAGTGATATTTCTTGTCTGCTACAATAAATATCTTTGGCTCTGATCCGAACCATCTCAGCTTCCTTGATTGAGACTCCACTCTACAACCAACGAGAACCACCTTTTGTAGTTAAGAGTATTAGACTAAATATAGAGAGAATCTTACAGTTGGTGCCGAAAAACCCGGCTTCTACTGGACACGACGTGTCGCCTGTGAACCCTCGCCTGACCTGAGGATCAACGCACTCCGCAGAAGGCCGCATCCGGACTGACGCCAGATCGCTCCAATCCACGGAGGACTCTGCACTGCCCGACTGCTGACTGCCGAGGCGTGGCCCCTGGGAACAAGGTGACGTTTACATGCCCACACGTTTGCTCCATACGAAGTCATTGAACTAGTTTAGATTGAAGTCTGTTGGCATTGTCTCTTTTAATCTGCTACTCAGTTAAAACAAAAAAAGAGTGGGAAAGTTGTACCATCAAGGATCTGATATTTTGATGATTAACCTGTATCAGTGATTCAAGCGCTGGGGTCATTTGATACATGCTTTGTTTGTTATAAATGTTTATTTGATATAGCTATTTGGTTGTGTGTACACAAAACTCTATCAGTCTCGCCGTATTCTGTAAAGAGGGATTTTGGACGTCAGTCTTGGAGTTTTCACTTCGAAAGTCGATGTATAATTTGTTCTGGGTTGTTAGATTATAGCTGTTGCTTACGTGTCCTGAAACGTAACTCGACGGGGTTGTGTGAAGGCTGTTTCTATTATTAGCTGGTCTTAAGGTGGAAACCGTGAGTGACAATTGTTTTCTGAAGGCTTGGATAGATTAACAGTCGAAGATACAGGATCGCCGCATCTGTATAAGTGTGGTGTCAAGAAATAAGCTATCCGGACAGCTTGTAGACACAGAGTTAAAGAAATCACAGCGCAACCCCCCTTCTCCGTAGTCAGAGAGAGAGCGAGAGGGAGAGGGCGGTGTGTGTGTGTGGGGCCTCAAGGTTCGCTTGTCGAAAGACGGAGATAAGGCTGCCATGTGTGTGTGTGTGTGAGAGACAAAGAAAAAACACATTGGGGTTTCACGTTACAGCTACGGAATTTGGAGAATTTAATTGGTTTCAATTGTAGTGTGTTGCTGAAACACATTGTGGTTTAAAAATTACGGCTAAACTAATTTTTGGAGAGTTAAATCGAATTTGACTTGTAGGGTGTTGCTGTAAGAAACTTTGAAATAGGAAATGGCTGGGGAATCCACAACGGAGAATGAAAGCACTGCCTCCATACAAATGAGTACGGAAGGGGATTGTCCGTTTGAACAGTGTGTAGGGGACATGGATGGCTATCAGATTAACGAAGCACTGGTAGCCTGGGCAGAAAAGAAGCATAGACTCATGAAGAAGGAGAGAGAGATCAAGCGGAGGTTTGACTTCTCTGAGAGCCGCGAGGATTGTTGGCCAAAACGCAAACTTAAAGAGGTGTTTGAGTGCTGGGAGAAGAAAAAGAATGTGCCTCTTGCTTTTCTGCTGATGTCCCAATGTAAACGAATGTTTGTGAACCATGCATTTATGAAGGGACGAAAGGAGAGTCAGGCACGGGACCAGTTGATTCAACAGTTACGTGCAGAGATAGCCGAGCTGCAGAAAAAGCTAGAAGCTGCAAGGATGGCCGCCGCGCCCACACTGACATCTGAACTGGTTGCATGGCCGGGTCCCTCAGGGGGGCGGAGCCAAGAGGGGGCGGCCCGAGGGCTGTACCCACAAGTTCCACGCCAGGCCCCTCCCGACTACGACACAGGGATGCCGCCATCTGGTGGTCACACAGGGGAGCCCCCAGGTGGTATTTTTTCATCAGATGCCAGCTATACAGGGGAACACAGGGTTCTCACGAGCACCCCATACCCCGGGCCCCCCCTCCGATCAGACCGACTGGTTCTGATGCAGACAGGCATGGATGGCCAACACTTTGCACTGCCAGACACACCACCTCGACAGCCCGCTCCTTCTCCTCTTGCCCCTCCGCAACAACAACAGCCACTGACCGCAGGTGCCGCCGCGGCGCCGTCAGCACCCCCACCAGAGGATTCGGTGACCCACCGCAACAGCAGCATGGACCTCACACCCGCCGCCCCTCACAGGCAAGCTGCACATTTCATAATGTGTGCAACAATGAATGGCACTGATGATGACGAAGACAAAAAGCTCAGACCAGTCAGAATCATGCAAAGTGCAGAAGGGACCACCATTATGTATGACGCTGCCTCCCCGAACCTGGTTGAGAAGTGGTCAAAGGAACTGGAACACCCAAAGAAGTGTGGACTGAAGGCGTGGATGAAACTCAAGGAACTGAAGGAGCTTCATGAACTACACCCCTTTGATGCATTGGCTGTCATTCGTAAGCATCTCAACAGTGTGGAACGCCAGCATCTGCGTGCACAAGTGGAACAAGCCATGGGTGACAGAGCTCTGAACCTCGATGCGGGATGGGTCACAATAAAGGGTTGGATTGTTACCAATTCAAAGACGCAACTGAACTGGTCAAAGGTCACTGCCTGCTTGCAAAAGAAGGGAGAGGCATTGGACGAGTTCAACGATCGGTTCCTGGAATGCTACACACTGCATTCAGGACACGCAGCCCAATATGATGTGGACACACTCCCCTCATCTCAAGAGGTACCTCTGAAGGCCTTGTACCTGCAACAGATAGTGCCTGAAATCCAGAAGGGAATAAAGGCCAGAATGCAGAATTGGGAAGATGGAAGCATTTCGCTGCAATCAATCATGAATTGCGGGTTCCAGGTGGAGAGAGATGAGCAGATAAAGATCAGGGCCCTCACACAACAGAAGGGCCCCGACAAAAGAAACACTGCTTGTCACAACTGTGGAAAAAAGGGGCATTGGCGCAGAGAATGCAAGGAGCCCAAACGCCCCTACCGTCCACGGGACAGTTCGAGAGAGAACGGTGTAGATGACCACCAGGATGACCATCAACGCAGCCGTTCAAGGGAAGTCAAGGATGAGGGTCGGAGACAATGGATCAAGAAACTTCAAGCAATGAGCCTGCAGGATCTTGAGGAATTAGGCCAACCAGATGATTGACTAGAAACCCCCTCTCTGTGTGCCATTGCTGCTGCTGTCCACCGACGAAGAAACACAAACAGCTTCTACGTTACTGCCCTTATTGATCACGAATTGGAAATTGAATTTTTAATTGACACTGGTGCTGATTACACAACTGTCCCTACCAACCAGATGATACCCCCCCCATCGATGTCCGGAAAACGCATCACAGCTGAAGGAGCAGCAGGACATAGCATCAGACTTTCAGAAACGGACCCAATCAACCTTTCCATCGGTTCCCAGAGCGTGGTGACAACTCTATGGCTGGGGGACGATATAGGCGAAGCTTTGCTAGGAATGGATGTTCTCCTGCTCATGGACACAAGCCTCGATTTCAAGGATGGAAGGATGACGTGGAATTTGAGGAGCTTGAAGAGAGAAGATCTCAAAGACCACCTCGTCTGGGCCAAGGGAAAGACTGACTGCGGCCTGCTGAAAATGGAACCTGTGATGTTGACTGGAAAAGTTCCCCCAAGTGTGAAACAATACCCGCTCAACCGAGCTGCTGTCGATGTACTGAAGCCGATCATCAAAGACCTGTGTGACCAAGGAATCATCTACAAGACTCAATCCGCCTCCAACGCCCCCGTGTGGCCTGTGAAGAAACCAAATGGATCCTGGAGACTGACGGTGGACTACCGTCTGGCCAATCAATGCCTCGCGCACCTGAGTCCAGTTGTGGCCTCTGGTGACCAGTTCCTCCAGGACATTTCGCCGGAACACAAGGTCTTCACAGTGCTTGACGCCGTTAACGCCTACTGGTCCGTGCCGTTGGCTCCTGAGTGCCAGAGCTGGTTAGCTTTCACTTTTGATGGGTGTCAATATACCTGGTCTCGCCTTGCGCAAGGGCTGGCTTCAGCCCCCACCATCTACCACCAGGCTCTGAGACGACACCTGACTCTGCCCGAAGCTCCACACCTGACCTCATCAGTCATCACTTACCTGGACGACATTCTCATCGCATCTGAGACAGAGGCAGAACACGACAAGGATTTGAAGGCACTGATTGATTACCTGTACGAGATGGGTCACAAATTGAGTTATGATAAGGCACAGATGTCCCAACAAGAAGTCGTTTATCTTGGACAGAAGATTTCACAAGGGAAAAGAGAGATCACGCATGACAGGACAGCTGCAATTCGCAAACCCCCCGAACCCAAAACAATCAAAGAACTACGTGCTTTCTTGGGAATATGCAACTACAACAGGAATTGGGTGGAAAACTACACAGAGACCGCCCAACCCTTGAACGACATGCTGAAAGGAAAACCAGACTCCCGAGACAAAATCAGCCTCGGAGCCGAAGCACGACAAGCCTTTGAGGATTTGAAGAACTGCCTGTGTGAAGCCCCCGCGCTGGGACTTCTCAATGTTCAGAGACCCTTCACACTCTTTGTCAATGAGTGTCGTGGGTTCATGACATCCGCATTGACACAGGAACATGGAGGATTGTGGAGACCTGTGGGCTACTACTCTGCCAAATTGGACACAACTGCATTGGGCTTTGGCCCATGCCTGAGGGCGGTACAAGCAGTGTACCTCGCCAACCAACTTGTGGAAAATCTTGTGCTGGATCAGAAGATCACCATCCGTTGCCCACACTCGGTGAATGCTTTGCTGGCTGGCAGGAAAGTCCCATGCGTCTCGGATAGCCGCTGGGGGAACTGGCAAGCCGTGCTGGAAGCACCCAACATCTCCCTCCAAAAAGCCTCTGTCTCAAATCTCTCAACCATGATTGCCCCCACGGACGCCACGAACGAAGTAGATGACCATGTGTGCGAAGACTTGATCGCTTTGATGGACCAGGAACACTTTGTGAAAGAAGATCCTCTCCTCAATCCCGAGCTTGTTTTGTACACTGACGGATCTTCATTGGTGGAGGATGGCATCCGGGGAGCTGGATGGGCTGTCACAACGGAACACGAAGTCTTGGAAACAGGATCTATGGATCCCGGAACATCAGCACAGCAAGCAGAGTTGAAAGCATTAACCCAAGCACTCAGATTGGCTGAAGGGAAGTCTGCCACGGTCTACTGCGATTCCCGGTATGCTTTGGGAGTCGTAATGGATTTCGGTCGACTCTGGGCTCAAAGCGGTTTTGTCACTGCCAAGGGCACGCCCATCAAAAATGGTCAATTAGTAGCGGACCTATTGGACGCAATGCTACTCCCCAAAGAACTGGCGGTGGTCAAGGTGAAAGCTCACACGAACTTGGACACCCCAGAAGCCCGTGGTAACGCGCTTGCTGATGACGCATCCAGAAGAGCAGCAAGACAAAAAGAGGGGAGGAGAACTGGAAATGTTGAAATGGAAACTGACCTCGGAACGGAAAACGACTACGCAAAATGCCTACGATTAAAAAAGGAGTCTGACAACGAAGAATGGCGGAAGGAAAGCTTGGCTAGCATAATGGAAATGCAAAACGCCGCAAGCCAAGAGGAGAAATGGGAATGGATGGGGAACAGTGCAAAACTACACGATGACGAGGTGTGGCGACATGGAACAAGAACGGTGGCCCCCCAGAACTTACTGCCATACCTAGCCACGCAACTTCACTCCCTAGGACATGTGGGTGTGGAAAAGATGCGCAACAGGTTTAGTCAAGTCTGGTGGAATCCAAAATTCACCGGTGTGGCAAGAGATGTCGTGAAGCGATGTGTCACCTGTATGAAAAACAACCATGATCGGAAAGTAAAACTTCCCATGCTGAAGGTCCCTGCTCCACCTGGTCCTTTTCGTTGCCTTCAAGTGGATTATATCACACTGCCGGCATGCAAAGGATACAGAGACGTCCTCGTGGTCATTGACAAATTTTCTCGTTGGATTGAAGCTTACCCTGCCCGCCGAGGAACAGCTGCCCACACAGCCAAAGTGTTGGTCAAAGATTTCATTCCTCGTTATGGCCTACCAGATCAGATCTGCTCGGATAACGGAAGTCACTTCACTGGAGCAGTTTGTGCAGAGGTATGCCGAATGCTGAACATCGAATGGTCTTTTCACTGTCCTTACCACCCGCAATCGTCAGGACAGGTGGAACGAGCAAACAGAACACTGAAGGAAAGACTGGCAAAGATGCATCAAAAAGGAACACCTTGGGTGGACGCACTCCCCATTGCGCTGAGCAGCATGAGAGCTACGCACAACAAAGATGTGGGTCTGTCCCCCTACGAAGTGGTGTTTGGCCGGTTCTTCAACTTCCCAGGCTCGATTGACCTGCGCACAGCCGATGTGCACCTCACCTCAGACGCATTGATGAACTACTGCATCAAGCTCTCAGAGACCCTCCAGCTGATGTCCAAACAAGTCAAAGAGGCTTGGGTTGAGCCGCCAGAGGGAGGACACTCTCTGGTGCCTGGACAGTGGGTCATGATTCACAAGCCACAAAGAGTTCCGCTAGAGGCCAGATACGAAGGGTCGTATCAGATATTGTTAGTTACCCCCTCTGCCATTAGGGTTGCTAACAAGACGAAATGGATCCATGCAAGCCACTGTAAATTAGTTGATGCACCAATTGACTGAGATTGACATTCATTGGGCTGGTAAAAAACCTCTTTCACGTCTGTTTTACAGAGTAGGTGAGAAGAGGGAGGTCAGAGTGCGGGAAGACTTTAATTTCTTATTTTTTATTTTTACGGAGGGCGTAGTGACAAAAGGAAGATTAGGGAATTGAAGTGCAGGTTTCTCCTCTGTCCTCTCGAACCAGTCCAGGTGAGATGTTGGTATAAGTTTTTGGTGGTACAACTTCTTAGGGATTATAATCGCATTTGCTTGTTGCTACTATAATCACATTTGCTTAGGGATTATAATAGTGTTCATTTTAATCAAGATAAATGTTTAGTTGCTTAGCAGTAAAGCATGTCATAACTGTGTTAGATGAATACTGCTTCCCCCCCAACTGATACTGCTCTTGTTCTTTAAATCCTATGTACCCCGTGGCTGGAAACCTGAAGATCGTCACCACGACCGAGATCCTGAGATAGCTTGGCTATCTGCACCATCTGAACTGTGTTGCCATCTTCTGAACTTTCCACACCACGAACTGTTACCCTCTTCACCAGCCATCCCCGGAGAAGACTTTTGAAACAACTGTTCCAAAATGACATGCCATGTGTTGTTTGCCCTGTTGATATGTTATTTGTGTATAAAAGGAAATTGTGACATTGACAGCCATTATGAGGTTCACAGAGATAACACCTTCTTGCAGGCTGCGCACGGTTTTGCCAAGGCTAAAGGAGCGCAGGCTTGTTGGGTTTGTGGTCTAATGCAAACCTCCTCACAGGTATCGCCTTACATTGCTGTCCCATTCACTATCCCTGAGTACACTGCTGCCTATGGAACACCCGCCATATGTGCTCCTTTTTTCACGGTTCCCATGGACATTGGTCCCCCCACTGAGATTAGGTTGAGCTACGCCCCCGTAGGAATTATTTGTTGGGTTAACTCCGGCAAGGGACAGGTTATGGGTAATAGTACATGTACCTACACTGCTGATATAGGTTGCCCTGGTATTCAGATCGAGCACGATGGTGTCACGATTGAAGTCCCCCTCCCTCCGAGGGTGGCCCCAGACAATGACACCATGCTGGTAGTAAATGGGTCCATGTTTGTATGTGGGTCCACTGCTTACTCTTACCTCCCTGTCTCCTGGTCGGGTTCCTGCTATATAGCCTACGTGGTCCCTGCTCTAGGAATTGAAGATGAAAAGCATATTAAAGGTAATGCCACTAAGAAGAGCAGATCCAAGCGTGATCTGTTTGGTAAGAATTTCCCCATTGCTACCCCAACTCAGAGATTCTTCTCTGCTATCGTCCCTGGATATGGTGCCACAGTGGCCCTCGATGAGATTAGACTCCTAGTTAGCACCCTTGACGCAATCGCTAACGATTCCGCCAGTGGGCTCAACGACCTTAGTAATGAATTGTATGGACTCAGAACAATGGTTTTCCAGCATCAATACCTCCTTGACTTTTTAGCAGTCCGCTTGGGAGGGTATTGTTTTTTCATCAAACAACACTTGCATCAGCGTTGTTGTACCTATGTCCCTGATCTGTCCACTAACGTCACCAGCTATGTTAAAGATATTCATGCTAATGTTGCAAGGTTGACTGCTGAGACCAGATCCTGGTCCCTGGGAGGGTGGTTGAGTGATATGGGTGGGTCTTTGTTTTCTCAGATCACCCAGATGGCTCTACCTGTTCTCATCCCTATCATCCTGATCTATATCGCCATCAGAGTGTTCCTCGCTGTGCTCCATGCTTGCACCTCCCCAACTCCCAGGTTGGCCGCCCTAAAGGCCATACCCGAGAAAACTCCCCATTCCCCGACCCATCTCCCCAGAATTGTTTAGCTCCTTTTTACTTTACCTTCCCTTCCCCCTCCCACTTTAAGTAGGGTCCCCCCCCGAGTGACCCACTGAACCTACCCTGGTTTTCCCAGTGTATGACAAAGTATCCTTGTTTTATTCTTTTCTGTCCTTTATTTTCCAATCCCTCACCCTCCTGTTCCTTTTTGTATTTTCTTTCCATATAAGCATAACAAAATGTCAGAGCCATGAAAAATGTTTATTGTTCAGGTTTCAAAGAAATACACTGTTGTTGTTGATGTTTTAAACTACGTTTAAGAACGATCAAGAGGGAGGACTGTTAGATTCTGGTGTATTTCCCTTGTATAAGCTCTCTAGTGTAGGTGCCCCCATGTCTCTCAGGCCCTCCTGAGGGACCATGTAGGCCCAGATTCCACAGTAAGGTTAACAGGTCACCATAACGTATAACAAAGGCAGCTGGTGCTTGTTGGAGACAGTTCCACTGTGTATCTGACTAGGCCCCTCTGTGTACGTACCATGTAGCATTCCCCAGAGGCGCCCGGTGTATCAGGCCCAAGGGCAAGGACATGGGTACTGTTTACGTGTTCATATGTGTACGTGTAATACATTCTATTTGGCTTACGTAATTATACTGGTTAAATTAGGCTGTGAGCCAGACTCAGGTCGATCAGAGCAAGAATCACGAGAGACGACACCATCTCCTCTCCAGGACGGATCCACGCAGGCTTGCGTGTGCCCTGAAAGAACTCTGTTATACTTAGGCTCAGAAAAGTACTTGTCTGCTACAATAAATATCTTTGGCTCTGATCCGAACCATCTCAGCTTCCTTGATTGAGACTCCACTCTACAACCAACGAGAACCACCTTTTGTAGTTAAGAGTATTAGACTAAATATAGAGAGAATCTTACACCAGTCATCCTCTTCAGAGTCAGATGAAAACTCGGGTTCTGCATTCTGTGTTGTTGGTGTTTTTTTCTCTTTGTATGTTCTCTCACCTCTTTTCTTTTCAGGCTTGTGTGACTCAACTGGCAGGAAGTCACAGGGGAGCAGCAGATTCCGATGAAGCACTCTGGTGCGATCCTGGCCATCCTCTGGTTGTACTTCATAAACTGGACTTTCTGGGTGTTTTCTCTTGACTACGACATGGACTCTGTCTTCCCAGAATGACCTGAGTTTCCCAGGTCCACCGCTTTGGGTCAAGTTCCTCTGAGAACTCTGCAGCCAGGATACAGCTCTGCACCTTGCACCTTCCGGTCATACAGGTTTTTCCCCCTGTTTCCGCTTGCCTTTGCAGCTAACTGGTACGCCTCTTCCATCCTCTGTTTCCATTTCTTTGCATAGTCATCATGAGATGCACTGTGAGGGATGCCGAACATGATGTCAGTAGGCAATCTGGGGTTGCAACCAAAGAGCAGGAAATATGGTGCGTATCCGGTGGACTCATTGCGTGTGCAATTATAGGCGTGTACTACTTTGGCAAGAGAGTTTTTCCAATCTGCTTTAGCTTGATCATCCAGGTTACGCAGCATGGCCAGCAGGGTGCAGTTGAAGTGCTCCACTTGACCGTTCCCCTGGGGGTGGTATGGGGTGGTGCGAGAACCTTGGACGCCACAGTAATTTTGGAAATCTGCAAATAACTTATTCTCAAATTCTCTACCCTGATCATGGTGTAATTTAGTGGGGAAAGTCATCAAATATCTTCTCAGCTGCAGTTCGAGCACTGTTGTTTGTACGCATACGCCTGAGCGAATCGTGTAAAATGGTCCATGACCACAAGAATGTACTCATATCCTCCTTTACACTTCTCTAGGTGCATGAAATCAATTGAGACCAGCTCAAAGGGGTATGTTGTCACAATGCTGGTAAGTGGTGCTCTTACTGTTTTCTGTGGTCTTTTCCGTTTCACACAGCTACACACCTTGTTGATGTGATGCTCAATGTCTCTCTGCATGTGAGGCCAGAAAAAGCGCTCACGGATCAGATGGAGCGTCCGTTCAACGCCCAAGTGTCCCATCTCTTCATGCAGCTCTCTCAGGATGAGGGGAGGGAACTTTGGAGAAACAACCAGTTGTTTTCCTGTTGCTGTTTGTCGCCGGAGAACATCCTGTGGTGATGGTCACTGGACACAGCAACGGCTCTCTCTCCACCTGGTGAACTGACAACCCTTTGGAGACATTGGACAGGCTGTATCTGTTGTGAACAGGTTAGCATTTACTTCTCTATGTCAAGGGGCATTCTTGATAGCCTGTCTGCGTCAGAATTGGACTTCCCTGGCCTGTACTTAATTGAAAATCGGAAGTCTGCCAATTCAGCCACCCATCTCGGCAATATGGCATTCAATTTAGCTGTTGTCAGCACATATGTGAGAGGGTTATTATCTGTATACAAACTACAAACGATGGCGTATAATACAAATAATCCCTAAACCTCTCGCAAATGGCCCATTTCATTGCTAAAAACTCTAGCTTACCAGAGTGTAGATGGTAATTCTTCTCTGGAGCAGAGAGTGTGCGGGAGCCATACGCGATGACCTTTAACCTTCCCTCCGGTCTTTGATAAAGCACCGCTCCAAGTCCCTCCTCGGACGCATCACAATGCATAATGAACAGTTCTTCAAAGTCTGGGTAGCCCAGGAGGACAGGAGAGGTGATCTATCAGCTGACTGAGAACTGTACTGTGTTCTTCTGTCTACATGACACGCTGGTGTGAGGGTACCTGGCTTTGATTTTCCTTTCTTACCCCAGCCTTCTGCTTCTTCGGGTCTTTTGGGGTCTCACTGCCTGGCTTCTCAGCGCACAGCAGTGAATAGAGAGGCTTAGCTATGCGAGAGAAATTTGGGATATAGGCTCTGTAGTATGAGATGAATCCCAGCACTTTCCGCACCTCACCCACTGTAGCTGGCTTCCTCTGCTTAATATCTTGCACTGGGGCTACCTCTGCAGGATCCATGGTGTAGCCTTCCTTTGATACGATCTTTCCAAGAAATCTGACTTGGTTCTCACATTTCAGGAGCTCACATTTCTTTGCAGTCAATTTCACCCCGTGCTGTTGGTAGCGTTGAAGCACCTTTCTAACATCTTTCAGGTGATTATCAAATGTTAGGCTATTTGGCTATGCGTCTAGATATGGCTCGCAAATTTCATCTCTGAGTCCGGATAGGCACTTTTCCATGCTGTGCTGGAATTCAGAGGGTGCGGACGACAAGCCAAAAGGGATTCGGATCCACTCGTATATGCCCCAGGGTGTTATAAAGGCTGTGAGTGGTCTACTACTCTCTTCCATGAACCCTTGATGGTAAGCCTTGCCCTGGTCTAACACTGAAAACCAGGCACTACCATGTAAACTATCAGGCATATCTTGAATGCGGGGAATAGGATGGCGGTCTGGCAGAGACTTGCGGTTCAGTTCTCTTTAATCACAGCACAGATGGAGGTTCCCATCTTTTTTCCGCACACAGACAATGGGAGATGAGTAGTGTGACCTTGATTTTTGGATCCAGCCCCTGTTTAACAAGTCCTCTAAGTACTGTTTTTCTTCCTTGTGAAGTGGCTTAGGCACAGACACATAGGTACGTCTTACCGGTGTTGTGTCTGTAAGCCGGTAGGGACACGTCATCATTGTCTCTGGCAAATGCTTTGCATTCTTCCCTCAACACTTGCTTCACCTTTCGCTGCTGGGCCAGGGGGAGATGAGCCAGTGGGATTGGTGGGCGAATCCACACTGTGCGTGGACTCAGAGTAACATCATGACAAGTGTTATTGGTGATAGGCAGTGCTATGCGAGAATATGACCCTTTGCTAAGACTCAAAATGCTCTCTGACATACTCAGGCCATCTGGCAAGGAGGCATGTTCATCAGGCAGAAAAATAGCTTGTCCTCACAGCGCATTTTACAGTTCTCACCTGACCAGCTGGGATCACTTCCTTCTGCCTGCCCATTCTCACTAGGCCGTCACTGCACTGAGGGTCACTGTTTTTAATAATTTTCACAAATATTTTAGTCTTCTTACAGTTAAAAGAGAAAGCTGTGCTCACAGCCTGTGTTATTACTTCATGTGGACGCTCCACACCATTCTTTAATAACAGTTCAATGACATTGTAACTAATGATTGGCTTTTCTGCTGCACCTTTCTCACCTATCATGAGCCTTGGAACTTGAAGCGTGAACTCTGGAGCATGTGATGGGTCTAGCTGGAACGTGACCTCTACCCACCCTAGGAAAGGGATGTCGGTCTGGTTGACGGCTTTTCCCACAAGAGAGCCAGGGCCAAGGAGCTCTTCAGTGCTCCGTACCTTCACCTTTGGGATGCACTTCTTCCTCCAGGTGTCATTGATGAGGCACACTTGCAATCCAGTGTCCCATAAGGCTTGAGTCTTCACTCCATCTAGGTAGCAACTCACCATGCACTGCTTTCCAATCAGACGCAGCTGTGAATGGTGTCGAGGGGAGATATGGCTTACATAAGCAGATCCTGCCAAACTTCCACCTGGAGAACACCTTTCCGCTCGCAGTCTCTCTTCTAATTGGAAAATGCTCTCTCTGAGAACAGTCGGGGTGTTGGGTGACCCGCTCTGTTGTTCTGGAGTGGCAGGGGAGGAATGTTCTACGGCCTGTCCTCTGAGATGAGCTGAATCAGTGTTACCTCTTGTGTTCCTTTGGCCTTTGCATCCTCTTGAGAAGTGTCCACTCAGGCCGCATTTGAAGCAGTGGTCACACAGTTCCTCTTCTCCCCGGTCTTGACATCCTCTGCATGCCCTCTTCCCTCTTCTTTGGAACTGGTGAGATGGGCTTGCGGAGTACTTAACATTCTTTCTCAGCTCAGCCACTTCCTCTCTCAACAGTTTCACTGCATCCATCAGTTCGGTTTCTGCTGGGCTTTTTGCAGCTGGTATCTTCTGGCTTTTAACACTGAACTTGACTGTGCTTTGTTCAGACGGCTGGCCAAAGTCTGTTTCCCTGTCACTATACAGCTGGTAAACAGTTGTTTCTGTTTGTAGCTCATTTATTCTGGCTGGCTTATTTGGGATACTTTTCTTCAATTTCTGCTGTGTCTCCCAATCAACAGCAGCAGCATCATTCATTTTCTCTATCAATATCTCGTCAGTCACTCCTAGATCATCCAGGTGAGGTTTCAGCTGCATTTTAACATTACCACTCAGTAGTCCTGTACTAACTGACCTAAGAAACTTTTCTGAATGAAGTCTGGGCTATACTGTACATCTGAGCTGGCGTCTTTTGCAGCTGCCAGTAACCTCTCTTTGAGTTCAACTGCACGAAATAGAAAATTCTGAGGGGATTCTTTTGCATCTTGAGTTATGTTAATGAGTCTGTGGAACATATCTGTAGTACTGTTTTCTTTGAAATGGGCTTTGAGAATCGTCTTCAGATGTCCAAGTGTCAAATTACTTTTAGCTTCCACAGTAGCTCCGTTAGCTGATCCTGTAGCTGCTCCAGCTCCGTTTTGCGTGTTCCAATGTTTTTTTGTTTTTTTCTTCAGACGTCTTTTTGCATCACGTTGAGTCCTCTGTTCGGGCGGCAATTTTGTTGCACACTTGAAGAAAGTAACTCTTAACAGTGTGCTGGGAAAGATTGTCTTCATTTATTAACACATTTACACATATTCCAGCTCACCTCATAATCTACGACCGCTTCCTTTTTCTCTCTCGACAACTCTCCAACGGTTAGCTTTTTCTTTTCTAACCGCCATGCAAACTGCATCAACTGTGGTCTAACAGCGCCATCTATAGGCAAAAACATGCAACAGCATCGTAAGTAAATAAAATAAAAGGCCACAAAATCATAAAAAGGGACCAAAGAAAAGACAAAATGGGGGGCATGCCACATATCATTCATTTTCTTCACTGAAACTGAAATGTCATAGTACTGGTTAGTTAGCTAGTATCTCTGCTAATGTTATATTAGTTAGTTAGCAAGTAGCCTACAGCTGTGGTGGACACCTGATCGACATATAGGCTACATTGTTGACACACACATTGTAAGACAGCCCATCGCAGGATTCCTCCCTCGCAAGTATGAGCTAGTTAGAGCTCACATTGGTGAGCTTCTAGACAGAGCTGCAGTCCCTACTCTTCCCCCATGGTGGTTGTGCAGAAAAAAGATAAAACCATACGGCTGTGTGTTGACTATAGGCAGTTGAACGCCCGGACCCGTAAAGACGCTTTTCCCCTCCCACGAATTGAGGAATCTTTGGATGCTCTGACGGGTGCCACTCTCTTTTCCACCCTCGATCTGGCCTGTGGCTATAATCAAGTGCCCATGGCTGAGCGGGATGAGACAAAAACTGCGTTTTGCACGCCGTTCGGACTGTTCGAGTTTAACCGTATGCCATTCGGGCTATGTAATGCCCCAGGGACGTTTCATCGCTTAATGGAACGCATCTTCGGGGATGAGCGTTTCCACTCCCTACTACTCTATCTTGACGGCATTTTGATCTTTTCCAACAGTTTTGAATCACACCTACACCGGCTAGAACTTGTCCTGGGCAGGACCTAAAGCTGAAACTAAAGAAGTGCAGTTTTTTTCACACAGAGGTTAAATATCTGGGGCAAATCGTCTCTGCGGCAATAACCCTCTTAGCTACTTGCAAACAGCCAAGCTGGGGGCTGTTGAAAAGCGCTGGGCTTCTCAGTTGGCACTGTTCGACTTTGACCTCAAGTATCGACCAGGGGCCATGGACAGAAATGCCGATGCCCTATCCCGCTTGCCAGGTCCCCCTTCCCCAGCATCCATGTCAGAGGTTGCTCCAGGGACGACCATTCCCCTGGCCATCCAGAAGGCCGGTTTCAGTCTTGTCAACCCCCCCACTGCTTCCTGTGGGGCCATTGATGCCTTTCCCGTCAGAGAAAAACCGGAGCTCCAGGTCCTGCAAGCCACTGATCCAGTTTTGGGGCCCTTTTTGAAGTACTGGATTAGGAAGGAACCCCCGTCTGCAGCTGAACGTGCGCAGGAGCCTGCTGACGTCAAAGAGCTGGTACGTCAGTGGAAGAGGATGAGGTATCGGGATGGGGTTCTGTACAGGCTGGTGCAACCTCCGGATAACGCCACTGCAGTCCTTCAGCTGTTGCTACCCCAGGCTCTACAAAGTGAGGTACTGTCCACTCTCCACGACGATCATGGGCACCAGGGTTGTGAGAGGACCACCCAGTTGCTGAGGGAGCGCTGCTACTGGCCGGGGCTCAGGAAAGATGTGGAAAGATGGTGCCAGCAGTGTGAGCGGTGTGTGGTGGCCAAGGCGGTTCAACCAAGGGTACGAACTTTCCCTGGGCATCTGCTGGCCTCCAGGCCCCTAGAGGTAATCGCACTGGACTTTACCACCTTAGAGCGAGCCAGTGATGGACGGGAAAATGTGCTGGTCGTCACTGACGTCTTCTCAAAGTTCACACAGGCATACCCAACACCTAATCAGAAGGCGAATACGGTGGCTCGTGTCCTCACAGAGAAGTGGTTCTAAATCTATGGCGTTCCACAACGCATCCACTCTGACCAGGGGCGTTGCTTCGAGTGACCTGTTGAAACATTTGTGCAAACTTTATAGGGTGCAGAAAAGCCGCACCTCCCCCTATCACCCTGAGGGAAACGGTCAATGTGAGCGGTTCAACCGCACCATGCATAACCTCCTGCGGACCCTCCCAACAGTACAGAAGAGACAGTGGCCAAAACACTTACCTCAAGTAATCTTTGCCTATAACACCACCGTGCATTCTTCAACAGGTTACTCGCCATATGAGCTTCTGTTTGGGTGCAAGCCCCACCTACCCGTGGACGCCCTTCTGGGATTTCATGAAGACTGCACCATGGAAGGTTCTGTAGAAGACTGGATGCGACACCATCAGGAACGCCTCCGGGTGGCTTATGCCCTTGCAGGACGCCATCTGGAAGGGGCGGCAGCCAAGAGGGACGCCCAGCAGCCCAAGGTCAACGCTGATCTACTCCCTGTAGGCACAGTTGTTTATCGGCGCAATCACGTCCAAGGCTGCAACAAAATTCAAGATGTATAGGCCTCTACTAAGTACGAGGTGGTGAGGTGCCTGGACAATATGGGTAGAGTCTATACCATCAGCCCTCTAGATGGCGAGGGACCTGTGAAGAATATACACCGCACTGAACTGCGGATTTCCCCAGTTGACCCTCTCCCGGAGCCCCGTCAGAGTCCCAAGCCGATAGAAATGGATACAGTGCCAGGTGTGTCGCACCGGGAAAGTGACTCAGAGGAAGAGGATGACCAAGGAGGCCTGCTACTATCCACACCATCCCAGGGTAGGGAGTCCCGGGAGTCTGGCTTGCCCAACCCCTCTACCAGGTGTGACAAGTCCACACAACAGAGCAGTACGCCTCCCACACAGAGCGACTCCTTAGGAGAGCCAGCCCTGCAGCAAGACTTGAGTCCAGCTTGCCCCGCTGGTCAGCCCAGGGAAGCCTCAGACTCCTCAGCTCCTCTACTGCCACCAATGCCAGAACAGCCGAGAGAAAACTGCTTCCCCCTAGAGGTCCGACGGTCCTCCCGAACACAAGCAGGACAGCACTCTAATCCCCATCGTTTACCTCGGTCTGCAGCCGCATTTGGGGTTGAGGGGTTACCAGGGGCTGCAGCTCACCCGCTGCCAGATACCTAAGACCTGTTTTACTTTATGGGACCAGTCTAGATGGGTGGGTCACCGGGACGGTTCCCTTCCAAAGCGGGGGTGTATGTAGCCAGTATGAGTACATGGCTCTTATTTTGTCACGGTAGCCACTTCCTATTCCTCCATCACGGTGCATCTGCTCGCAGGGTTTTGGATAGGGATAGGTTAATGAGACTTTACCTTAGACATAAAACGTCACATCCGTATCTCACCTGTCTCAGACGGCGTTTGTTTGTTCATGCGAGTGCACCTGTGGTCGTGGCAAGTCGCGGTTGTTTTCTTCCCCTTGGACTTTTCGTGGGTTTTACGTTGTGAAGAAGCGTCGCTGGTGGTGTGAGCCCGGCAGCGAGACGAGGCCCGACCTAACGTGAATCAAGTGGCATCATTGGTGTTGCAACGACGCTAGAGGGGGGGGGGCACCACTGTTTTTCCCATGTTAAATTTGTATATGGTTTTATTTCCTTTATCCCTTGGTGTGTCGAGCTTTTACTAAAGCAGTGAAGCATAGTGTAGGACTGGCATTGTTGGTTTCTTTGTAATGCGAAAGTAATTGGTTTGTTATGTTATCTGGTGATCTGTGTTTGAAATCGGGCCTGTGCAATATCCACGTGTAATACCCACTTTCTAGTGATTCGTAATTTAAAATAACTGTGTAACATCCAGCCGGGTTGTGCAATATTAATGTGCAATAGTCAGTGGCCGTGCAATCCTCAATCAGCTAGTATACTGGTTCCTTAGGTGGGCCAACCTCAGTATTCTCAATCTAGTGTAGACCAGTGTGTGTGTGTGACTTGTGTAGATCACATTTTTAGTTATTGTTAAACTGTAGGTATTGTTTAACTTCTAAATTACAAGAACCCATGTGAGCTCATGTGAGCCCATGCGCTTAACCCCGTGTTAGGGGATTTCTCTAGACACTGCTAGTATCATGAACAATTGGCTTAGGCTTGCTGTAGTAAATTAAGTTAAGAACTGGTGTCTTTTAGAATGCCAGATGTGCAGAAAAGGGAGTTAGACTCTTAGTCGCCATGTAAATGGAGGTCTTCCCTCTTATGAATATTACAATTTGATAATTCTGATTGGAGCTGGCCCAGAGCCAGTAAGAAATGAACAGATAATATTCTAGGATAACTGAGGTCTATATAAAGCGTTACACACTTTTGTATCATTAGAACGACTACGCGGGTCCTTCTCTTATTGTCTAGACTTTGACAATAAAGTTTCCAGCTCTTTTCGATCAAGCCTCTGAGTCTTCCAAATTACTTCGAAGTACCTTTTTTGGCCACTACATAATCTTTGGCAGACCACAGAAGGAACCTGAAAGAACAAAAGCCTTGGGGGGAGCTGTTCGCCACGTGGCTCTCGCTGGCCACAGCGCGCAAATTAATTAGGTAAGAAATGCATATTTTTTGCTGATTAGTGTGGCTAGGGAGAAGCTGGGTGGGGAACAGCGCTCTTCGGGTGACGTTCTCAGCCAAGAATCCTAATTAGTAAGAGGCTCATTGGAAAGAACTGGAGGTATTTTAGGAATTATATGTTTTATGTTGTATAATGTGTGTGTTTTTATAATAGGTTTTGGTATGGGCGAATGAGTTTAGCTCATCGTGGTAAAGGTAAAGGGAGAAGCGTGATGTGTTGATAGTGTTTAGGCCTCCACTTCGCAGTAGGAGTACAATGCTACATACATAGACGGTAGTGTTAGTCTAAGTTGGGATGACTTATATTTTTCTTTTATGATAATGTTTTGGTAAGGTTGTGGATGTGCAGATTGGAGAAGAGCTCTCTGCGAGTAAGAATGTGCAGATTGGAGAAGAGCTCTCTGCGAGTAAGAATGTGCAGGTTGGAGAAGAGCTCCTTGGGACGTGAGAAAGTGAGTATGAGTCACGAATGAATGATATAGCCATTGGAAACATATGCGGATAATATGAAATGAGAGGATCTCTCCGTGGTATGTGCGAATTGGAGTCGGGATCTCTTCGCGAAATATAGTGTTGATATGTGTGATTTAAGCCTAGCCTATATAAAGTATACCGTTATGATCTCTTCGTTGAATAGTGTGGTATTTGTGTTACGTGTTTTTTCAAAGAATGACGATTCTGTGAAATATTGTAAATTGTGATATTAAGCATTTAAACTGAAAACAAGTTAAATACATTCAACACATAAGGTACAAAACACAAGGTTGCTGGGAGAAAAGATTGATACATTTCCTTAAGCAACAGACATATAAACACCACACGCAGTTGTTCAGTTTTGAATTGTCAATATATCATATGAGAAATTGTCATTGAATATTCCTTTAAAGGTAATTTCTTGACTGGTAAAGAAAACACGTAAAAGACGTTGTTGTAATACGAAGGCCTATGTTACAGTAATTGTGAGAGAATTTGGGTATTTTGTCATACAGTTTGTAGGGGTATTTGAGAGGTGTTTTTTATTGGAGTTAAATACATAAGATAAAAGAATAAATTAGGAAGTTAAATTGATGATTTAAGTCAGAGGACTTGTATGATAGTATTTAGAACATTGTAGGGTGTTGTGATTATTTCAAAATTGGTAAGAGAAATCGGGGAGTGGGAATAATGAATTGTATGTTAAGAAAATTGTATGTGGAAAAACATTGTAATTAATGTTATTTGAAATGTTGTAGGTTGGCCTTCCTGCAATTAATTTTGGTTTCTTTAGAGTTAAGTATTAAGAAGTTAAAAAGTATAAGACTGTGGTTTTTGGGATTCACTTTTGTGCGTGCGTTGAGAGGTAGAGAGAGAGAGACAGAACTGTAGGGGAAAAAAGGTTGGGGCCATATCAATCATACTGACACATGAGTCTGTGAGAGAGAGAGAGGAGAGTAGCGCATAGCAGAAGCCGAGGAAGGAGGGGTTGATAAAGCCCACTTGTGTTAAGGAGCAGAGAAAGGAGGGGCTGGAAGAGAGTAAAATCATTGAGCGAGCTTTAAGCTAGACTTATTTCTCAAAGTACAGTAGTATAGTTTAAAGTACACGGTTGTAGTCAGAAGAGAGAGAGAGGAATAATTATAATACATAGATCTGTGGTAAAATTTGAATTCAAAGGATGGCTTTGGTAGATGCAGGACAAACTCCTTTGGAAGAGAAGTAAATTGTATTTGTCAGAAGCAAGTATAAATGAGCAACTAGGCATTAGCGCTAAATTTTGGTCTCTGGCTGATGACACAATGATAGTGGGAGAGGATTATAGTCATATAACAAAGAAAGATTTGACAAAATTGAGACAAAAGATGAGCGCACCACCAGATAAGACTAGAGATAAATTTGAGGAGAAATGGACAGAATCTAGTTGTCCCGTCATGTATCAAAGAAAACTGTGTCATTGACAAAGACTATGAGAAGTTTTGGGGTAAGATAGATGAAAGAATTGATTAGTGGATTTGTGATGGAAACAATAAAATAGGATTGCTCGAAGGCAGGCATGGGCAACTTGATTAAGGAAATTGTGAAGGAAGAGACATTGATTTTTAAAGCTTTAAGGTCAGGAAAAGTAGGATTAAGACAAAAAGATATTTGATATCATGATAAGGCAATTAAGAAATTTGTGGAGAATGCAGTGTGAGGTGTGAAGATGTCTGAATGTCGGGAACAGTCCAGAAAAGGGAACACTAAGTAAAAAACAGTATAAGTTAAAGTAAAGAGTATTGATGAGGATCTGTAAACAGAGGACAGATTTCCACAGCCAGAGTTGTTAACACGAGTGCTGCCATTGAGGTTTTAAACAGCAGTGAAAGAGACAGCACACAGTCCATTAGGGAAAGGGTTGAGATAATTCAATAATAGAGTAAGGACAGAGAAGGCAGTAATTTAGAGAAGGGGAATAACCAGACATAGCAGAACAATGCTTTATAACAGAGCTGAGTAGGAATAAGTTCTGAGAGAAGTGTAGATAGAAAGGAAAAAATAAAAGTCTGCACACATACAAACTAGTATCAACTTTGGGGACATCAGGTTGTGGCTGGGCTGACCTCTACTACCCATTTTTTGCAAGAAAGTGCTCCAATAACTCGTCTGAAAAGAGAGATGGAAAGAAAACATCTTGCTTGGATCTATGCCTAAGATCTGAATTCAAAACTAACTGAACTTTGTGAAAGGGACAAAGAAAGCCTGTTCCAGTGTCTGCTCAATATCCCAACAGCAACCCCTCCCAAAGAGTTTTATGGCACCTCAGCCTATGAACAATCAAACTGGACACAGCCATCTCGACAGTGGCAGCAGCCCTCGGAGGAAAGGGCCTCAGAGGAATAAGCAGAGGGAGAGGGGATGAAGGGAGATGGCAGGTTAAAAGGACTCTGACATGACCACACATCTGACAAGGCTCAAGGACGGACCTGGATGTGGGTAGGACGGGGAAATGCTCAGCCATGAATTGGTGAAACCGGGGGTCTAGTTTCCCTGTACGGGGGTGTGTAGTAGGCCTATTAGAGGGACCTGGGGTATTCTACAGTTCCAGTATCAATTAAAATGAATGGGAGGAAGTAAGGATGCCCATATTAATTTAAAATCATACTCCTATTAATTTGTTAGAGAAATATGTGTTTTTCCGTATGAGAATTCAAATTGAGTGTACCTAGGCTGGACTTTCTTTGACTAATCGGACACCACGCCTCACCATGATTCTTCAGGCACTTCCCACGCCGCAAAATGTAAACAAACCAAACGGATAGAGAACTGTACTGCAGGTAACACTATGGTCCTTCAGACTCTTGTTACACCAACAAATACACAGGTTTAGAGTAAAAAATCCATATTGATAGTGAGCAGTGGCGGTCCGTCAGGGCCTTCAAGGCCTTCTCTGCTGGCCTAAACATCATCAGAAAATAAATGTAATAAAATAAATTTAATTTTAATATTTTCTTTTCATAAATATGTATTAAATGATTCCCCATAGTCCATTATCTTCATTTCATGCTTCCAGCGTTGTTCATTTATGTTAGAGCTTTCATCCAATCATATTTCCGCTATCATGTGTTGCCACGCTCCTTGAAATCTTCCCAGAGAACAGAAATCTTCCCTGAGGCCTTCAGAATTCACATTGAAGGCCCGTGTACATCTGATTGGCTATCACAACTTGCTGTTTCAGTTCATTTAAGTTGAATGAACTGAAACAGACAGTTGTGACAACCAATCAGATTTCGAGTTGGCGACACTGGGCCTTCTAGAAGGCCCGGAAGATGTCTTTCCTCGTGTTGAACGTGACACGTAAACGTCCTTTGATTGGATACTGAGGCAGACCGGTGCAGTGCTTCAGTGCTCAGTTTAGCTGGCTAAAACGACGTACATCGGTTTCAATGCTTATTCTTCTAGTTGTTTCAATTGGTAAGACTAAATATAATTACATTAACCAACTCAAATAAATTAGTTTACACAAACTTGATAATTCCAGTTTTTGATACAATTACAACGCCATTTTCAAGACGGAACTTTCAAGAAAAACTGGATATCGTGAGGATGGGAAGTTTAATGAAACTGCTTTGCAGGTGGGACAATGCGATGTTACTTGTTAAACCTCACATTGAGTCACATAGGCTACTTTTGGTGGACTTAATAAAACTTTGTAGACTAATCCCTGAAAATCGCCTTTTATTTTTAAGTTGTGACAGTAATATCCAAGCGATCATATAACTTAGAGTTTAATACTCGTAATGTATTATTAATACGGGTGTATTGATTTGAAATGCTCCGGAAATATTAATAAAGTCTGTTGTACTCGACTATGTTAAGGTGATGCAATGCTCACTTATACTGCCTTTCTGTATAAAATATACTGGTTCGAGAGCCATGGCGTCATAATGATGGTATTAGGAGGTGGATTCACTCAGTTTAACATCGTGTAGGACATCGCTGAAGGCCTAGTCGTGAAATGCACGGACCGCCACTGATAGTGAGTATATAGCCATAATATGTCATATATAGATAGGGTTAATAAGGGGTTTAAAGATGAGGTGATGCTCGACATAAACACTTAAAACAGATTTAACCAGATATGCATTTAGAGTTTGAAAAATAGACGTGGTAAACAGGAGAGAGATACAGAGAGAATAGAGAGATGGAGAAAAGACGAGTAGAGTATTGAAAGTTTCTCTTATCAGTATTCTTAGTTATACAGTTGGGTGGAGAGTGATAGAGAGAAGGGGATCCTCTGCACAGGCATCAGTGAAACATAACTAGGCCATTTTGGATACGGAGTTATATGGCTTATGTTAATGAAGAGGAGGTTTGGAGGAGTTTAGGATGGCTGGCTTGAGACAAAGGGGGTTTTTCAGTCAGGAGTCACAGTTCAGGGTGTTTATTCGGAGTTTCGGGAATATGAGTTGGACTGTATGGATGTGTGTAGTAGGAAGGTTTGTGGGTTGAAGGAAAGTGTATGTGTAAGGAAGGCTTGTGTGAAGGTGTGTGAGGAAGGTTAATATGTGTGGTTTATTGGTCAGATAGGCACACAGGATAAGTACATGCAGCAGTATTCAAGTTGCTGTGTCTCTGAGTTATATGGAGGGATGTGGCTGTGAGTCTGTGAGGGAGCAGGGAAAATGAGAATCTTCCAAACAGTAAAGGTTCGAGTGAGGAATTGTGTTGGTTTTATGTTAACACTTAAAAGTATATTTGTAATTTATGTGGTTTTAAGTGTCTTTTACAGGCTTGGCTGTAATATCTACACTAAGTGGTTTTGGTTGAGGAGCAGAAATGGCATCAAGGGAAGGTATGCCACGGATAATTGTTCTTTCAGTGTGTGATGGGGATGAGGAAGAAATGCCATGCCCTGTGAGATATTGGTTTACTAGTGATACATCTTGGTATAAGTAGGGTTGATGTAGTATGAGGATTGTGAACATCAATGTAAGCCTTTGGTTATTATTATATGACTAAGGGGGGTCAGCCTTTATATTGTTAATCAGCCATGTGGGCTTCGGTTGTTTGCCACACAGGATTCAATAATTACTTTGCAGTCAAACTTGTACTTACTGTGAATATGTGATGAAACTAGTTTATTGGATAAGACCATTGGACAAAAGGGGATGAATTGCGGGCATGATAAAATATGAATGTGCTATGATGGCCACATGGTAACTTCATACATGTTATTAGCCCTGTTATTTTGTACGCACTTTGATTTTAAGTGCGTAAGGGGGGTATACGAGAACATTTTGAATTCGGGGTTATGGTCACCCTATTTATGGGAGGTTTTGGGATTAAAATTTGTAAAATGCTATGTTTGTAGCATCTTTAATCAGAGAAAAGGAGTACGGATAAAACTTTTCGGTAATATTTTACAATGGAAGGTGTAATAGTATAGGTAGTTATGTGCTACATAGATATGAAAAGGTATTGGAAACATGGATGGATTCATATGATGGATTGAGGAATGTCTAAGGACAGGACCAAAATTGAGAGAGGGTAAGTATATTTTTTAATATGTGATATTATTTAGTTTTAGCATAACAGCAATGCTTGGTTTAACAATAAGAAATGTATGGGAAGCATGGAATAAAAGTACTGCAAATCATCAATCATATTACACGTTTAGAGCATGTCTAGAGGGCATGTAGAAATTATGCGTATCAGTCATTTCTAATTTTTGGAGATTATACATACACAGGTGGATACATATGGACTGATCCAGTCAGGAGACTGGGTATAGGTGAAGATTGTAAACAAAAAGAGCTTCCAGCCTATGGTGATATCAAGGTTCTACTGTGTAATATTGTACTAACTTTTTGTAGAATTTCAGGACCACAAGGTGGTGGGACTACCACAATTTATTGTATCAGGGTTGGAATGAGAAGCATTCTGTTGCAGCAGCTTGACCTGGGCGAGAGGCTGTTACGGTCATGGAAATGCTGCAGTGAATGAATGTTTCTTGTCATTGGGGGAAGAGAATTGATGAAACACATAACATGTTCATAGCAGTGGCATGATGTGGTCTTCCCTGATTCAAATTATTTGCAGTTTGAGCAATAACCTCTAGGTTTTAGTAAAGATCCTGACCCCTGCACATGCTGACATCCAGAATGATGCCCCTCCTAAGATTCGGAGAAAGGGGAAGGTAAAAGATGTAAAACTGGATGAGGGTAAGATCTCCAGAAAACGGTAAGCAGCAGATGGAGGTGGATCTGTGAGTATGAAGGCGTCTCCTAAGAAATGGAGAGGTGGTAATGAAGCAGAGAAAATCATCGCCAGAGGAATCAACCTTCGGTATAAGTGAGCAAAAGAAAGCTTGTTTGAATGCATGATATACATGGGAAATCAATCGCATAGAAATATGATTTTTCATTTTGAAAAGGGTGTTGCATACACATTGCGAGACCATTGTAAATTAGACATACACAATTGGCCAGAAACTGATTTAGGAGAAATCCGTGATTACACTGTAGAAGAATATTTCAATTACGAATGTTTTGATATGACTGATAAAATGCATGGTGGGGAGTATTTTTGGAGGAAATAGAAACAGAATTTGGACACTGGTTACCAGAGGTCCTTTTAACATTTCAGGTGAGAAAATCTGTGTTCTACAGGCAAGCGTGGGAGTTACGAGGACTCGTTTCCATCAGATGTGAAGCGGGCAAAGGACATTTATGTCACTTGCAGTCAGAGCAATAGCTTCTCAATTTACCCAGATGACAGTGTTGGTTGATAAAAGTGAAAGCAGAGTGGGATTAACAATGTCTTATGGTAACGATGAAGCACTTGAAATGTTACAGGTCATGAGCAACTGAGTATGTATGGGTCAGGGAGGCAGTCCTGACTCCAACGGGGATCTGGAAAAAGATTCAACACACCTGCAGCCATATGTCATATACAGAGTACAAATTGCAGCAGTTTATTTACTGATGAGAAGAATGCAGTAACTTAGAGAGAATGGAATAATGTATGATGTAAACAAAGGGGGGTTTGATTATTTTTTAGAGGATTTTGTCCTCACACATAGACAGGCCTCTCAAGGAGCTTAATGCCAAAGTATAATGGGTAAAAAGAAATTGAATATCTACATTGAAGTTAACTTTTATATTAAAATTGTCTGCGTATTAATTTAGACAGACGGAGAGTGCCTTAATAAAATAAATAACATGTGCTTGTAGCTTTTTAGATAGAGCTGTATTTCTATACTTTTGTATTTTTTATTTTTCATATGACAGGCCATATGGAAATGTTCCATGGTCTGTGTGGTGTGAACTCTGCTAGGACTGCCCTAGAGAGGTATTATTTGTGTGTGTGATGTAAAACACTAGAAGTTGGTAAAATGGCTATATTAAGTGTTTAGATTCATGTGATGTTTAGAATAAGGTTAACTATTGGCTTTGCTGTATAACTAAAACTGTGCTCATATGCTGTATAATGTAGTGATACATGTCATGTTATGATATGAGCAAGAGCAAGGTGTGTCTTTATTGACAAAGGGGGGATTATGTAGATCACATTTTTAGTTATTGTTAAACTGTAGGTATTGTTTAACTTCTAAATTACAAGAACCCATGTGAGCTCATGTGAGCCCATGCGCTTAACCCCGTGTTAGGGGATTTCTCTAGACACTGCTAGTATCATGAACAATTGGCTTAGGCTTGCTGTAGTAAATTAAGTTAAGAACTGGTGTCTTTTAGAATGCCAGATGTGCAGAAAAGGGAGTTAGACTCTTAGTCGCCATGTAAATGGAGGTCTTCCCTCTTATGAATATTACAATTTGATCATTCTGATTGGAGTTGGCCCAGAGCCAGTAAGAAATGAACAGATAATATTCTAGGATAACTGAGGTCTATATAAAGCGTTACACACTTTTGTATCATTAGAACGACTACGCGGGTCCTTCTCTTATTGTCTAGACTTTGACAATAAAGTTTCCAGCTCTTTTCGATCAAGCCTCTGAGTCTTCCAAATTACTTCGAAGTACCTTTTTTGGCCACTACACTTGATACGTTGATTTGCAGGCAACTGCTCTTAAGTGGCCACTAAATTTGGTTGCATTGGTTTTCTGGTATTTGGTTTTCTTACTTGGATATTTTATTTCTTTGAACCACCTTTGCTGTGTAGTGTGTCCTGCAGTTGTTATCAGTCTTCTCTGGTCCCAGTAGCCTACTGATTGTTTGAATACCATCCATATTGGATTGGATCATTACCTTCTTGATCATTGCAAATTTGCACAGTGTATTTATTGTCTGACAACGGCGAATGTTATTTATTGGAAGTTTTGCCATCATCCCAGTTGACTATGTATTGCACCTATTTATTCATTGTGTATTGCCAGTGACTTATTTATTTATTCCTGTTGATAATCCATGCTATCAGATCACTATTTAATAAGTTATTGCTATTTGCACAATACTTGTTACTATTTTTCCATTTGCACACTGCCAAACTCATCCTGTCTCCTTGTTGTTTGTTTTATAAAGACATCTTGAAATAAATAAGTTTGGATGATCTGACAGCTGTATCCTTATTAATCCACTCCTCTTAGTGAACCTGCTGGGGAATTGACAGGTATATGGTAGCCGGGTTCTCTCACCCCTATAATTGAGAGTGGCCTAGTCAAGACTAACCTTTATACTAGAGGCCACATTTGGCGTAGTCGGGCAGGATTGATTTGTTGCAGCTGTCATTTATTAACAGAGCAGGTTGGCATGTATGCAGGTTGATTTTCTTTTTTTTGTTTGGTTGTTTGTTTGTGGTGTACTTGGGAAAAACAGTGGTTACCCCCATTCGACGAAAGACCCTCCAGGCCTGTGACGGTGGAATCAGTGGGCATATAGCAAGATTTAGTGGCACTGCTTCTCTGTTGTACCTCTGAATTGTCTTGTTTTGATTATTTTGTGGGTTTTGATTATTTTTTCTTTATTGAGGTGGTGACTGTTTCTTCTTACACCCAGTCATGAACGACGAAGAGGTAAGCCCTGAAGAACGACTTAGACTCTTAACTGAACGCATTCAACAGCTACAGGCTGATAATGACCGGTTACGAGCTAGCTCGGGAGGGGATGAGGGGGTAAGGCCAGCAGAGCCACGTGTTCCAGACCCAATATATCTGAACGCTATGTATATTTGCATAGAGAGAGAAAATGTCCCAGATTTTCTGGAAAAAGCACAGATCCTTTGCCTGTAGAGGAGTGGGTAGAGGAAGCACGTAGGTCTCTAGAAGTGAGACATATGTCCCGTGCTGAGAAAGCATTATTTGTCTATGATTTGTTGGATGGGGAAGCAAAAAATGAAATAAAGTTCCGTCCTTCTACCGACCGAAGTGATCCTGACAAAATACTACAGGTTTTGACTGAGATGTATGGATGTTCCAAATTGTTTATTGTGCTCCAGAAACAGTTTTTTCAGCGTAAGCAGCTAGAGGGGGAGTCCATTCGTGAATTCTCTCATGCCTTACTGTCTTTGATGGAGGCCTTAAAACGCAACAACTCCAGAGAGGTCCCCTATCCGGATGCGACACAACTCATTGAACATGTGCGGGACGGGCTACTAAGACGAGAACTTAAGAAGTCAGTTAGGCTTAACCCTGAGTGTTCTTTCCTTACTGTACGCAGTGAAGCCATTTCTTGGGTGGAAGATGGAGAGCGTATTGGTGTTCCAAGGCCGCGTGCTTACTCCTGTGATTCTCAAGCTCAGGTGGAGGGTGAGTGTCGAGCTGACAGCTATGTAGTTGCGGCAACACATAGTGATGAATTGTCAGAGTTGAAAGAGTGTTTACGGAGGCAACAAACACAGTTAGATGCTATTTTACAACAGTTAGCCTCCTCCCACTCCCCCACCATGCCGAGTCGGGGTCCTGGTGGACCACCCCGTGGGCCCTATCATTTTCAACCAGACGGTAAACCAATATGTTTGCGCTGTGAACAGCCAGGTCACATAGCCCGTTTTTGTCGTGTCGAACTGGCTAGCAGCTCTGGGTCCAACGGGCAAGTAAGGGTGGCTGTGCAGGGCACTGCATGAAATGTGGGATTTACGACAGTTTTCGACCCTGTGTATTGCCGTAGAAGCCCACATTGGTGTGAAAGGCCCCCCCTTCCCCTTGGCCAGGCCTAGGTTTTGTTATGTTAATTGAATTGACCTGGATTGAAACAACCACCACCCCCCCCCTTGCCCTCCCCTGGTAAAGGCAATGCTGTGAGCTATACAAATGCAAATAAGGCCAGCTTTTACCATCCTTTATCAGCTTGGTAATTAGTATGATTACAGTCAGAGAAAAGGAAGGGAACACAAGAAAAGAATTTCTCATTTTTATATCTTTTGAAAATATTTACAAATTGTCATTAGCAAAGTTTACAGAACTCTGTGTCATCCTACAGGATTTAGCACTTAATATGCTACATTTCAGCCAGTGTGCAGAGTGGCATGACAACAGTAACCTTTTCCCTTGTTTTGCTTAACTGCACAGTGGATGTGTGTACAACACATCTCCCAGCAATGTGTTCTATAGGGAGGAACGATGCTGGGTGGGTGGTGTCTGCTCCCTGCAAACTCCAAACTTCTACTGGCTTTCCATAAAAATGTCTGTCAGGATGGGGATTAAGCCTAGAAACTTTAGCTAGAACATGTTTGCATGTAGTACTTTTTGTCATGACATTAACAACTAAGAACTGTTTTATAACAGCTGGTCTTGGTTCAGATAGAGGGTCAATGATGGGCACCTCAAAACTGTTAATGTTGGCACACCACTTATTATACGTGATCTCTTTGCTCTAGATCCTTCTATAAAGTAATTTACATTGAGATATGATACCCTTTTGCATGTCATGCTAAAACAGTCAACCTCAATTATACAGTTGTTAGGGTACATCTGGTGATACATTGTTCGTAAAGCACATCTGTCATGCTCATCCAAGATAATCTTATGGAATGGAGAGATTGGCAGAACGTTACAGTTTTCTAGACACGTTACAGTTTTCTGAACACAATATTAGTTTGTTTAATCAAAAGCTACATTGAATTGAGTAAATCTTTACATTTTAATCTAGTGCAATTAACTTTTACCCAGCACCACTTCTTACAGTGTAATTGAGTGTTGGCACTTTAGAAAAGGATGACACACAAGTGATGATGTACTGTTTAAATGTCTGTTTTAAAGATAGCTACACTAATATACTCAAAATCATACATTGTATATTCTTCATGCAGCTTTGTCCCCAGCAATTTAGACCTCCATAAAAAGATTATAATTCCATATTTTTCCCAAGCTTATGTGTCAGGTACTTTAGATTTATTTGTTGACTATAGCCATCGTCCAAACACACGCGTGGTGGGCGCACGAACGGTTCGCGAGACAAATGAGATCACTCCCGGCAACAATTTCAACCTGAACCGCTGAATTTAAACTGCTGCCAGAATGCCAATGCGAAGACGTCTCCAGTTCTCCACTCCAGTTCCCTCTCAACGGGAATCTCCTATCACCGCATCACAGCTGCAGCTGTCCAGAGCCGCCCAGGAAACGAAGGGCGCATAATCCAAAAATCGCCGTAAGTATATTTATTTTTAGGTGATTTCTTCTTACAGATATACAAGGCCTCAGACTTTGCCCGCAAGCAATGTAAATTATTCAGGGAAATCATTGTGAAACGTGCCAGACTGTCCATGCCTGTTGCTTAGCCTAACTCTGAAAATGTGTATTGTAGGCTACTACTACAGGACACTGAGGCGTTTACACAACAGAGAGGATAACGCCATGCAATATGACCCAATGCAAGGGTGAGATTTAAAGACAAATACTGGATCTGTTCAGCTAAAGTCGGTGTATCATTCAACTAAACTATTGACATTTTGTTTTTCACAGATTGAGCTCACCGCATAACACGGCAGTCACAACGGATTTGGTGGCAGCCTGTCCCAATGTCCGGACATGAGCGGTGTGGACCCTGGAATTATTTTAAGTAAGTGACCTTATAGGCTATATTACTTTTGTTTTCAGTTTGTTGTTATCTGTGGCATCTGAGGTAGCACAACGATGTTATCTGTTATTTAACTTTTAACTTAGCCTAACTCTAACTTTTAACTTAATTATTTATTGTCCAGTGGCTTGTAAGACGTATTACGAGACTGTCCGGAGAAATTACCGGTACAGCCAGCCAAGCCTTGCAGCCCAGGCAGCGGCCAGGTTGATAAGGATTAGATCAGCTGTAGGCTACAGTAATTGCAGCGCATGGTCTTATGTAATCGTGTTAATAAAATGTGACGTTTTTGCATCAGAAACGATGTCCTTTAAAAGGAAATGTACATCCCAGCCAGTGGCGGTTCTAGACCATATTTACTAGGGGGGCCAAGGAGGGGCCAGGGTTTAACCAGGGGGGCACATAAAAAACCCGCAACAAATGATATTTAAAGATTATAAACTTATATTACTTTAAAAACATATAAACATGTATAACTTAACTTAACATTATAAGAATGAGTGCAAGAGAGGTAGGGCCATACAAAATGAACAACAAGTCTTTTACAGTCATTTAACCCACCATGGGCAATGCTGAAATCACTGTTACAGATAGTACAGTGTGCAAGACTGTAATTGTGGTTTACTTTTATAAGACAGGGGTATGTACACCTTTGTATAGTCTGTTGTAAAATGTCTTACATTTTCTTTTTGGGGGGCACTCTCCCTGTGCCCTGTTCCTAGATACACTGAACTGATTAATTTCATTATTGATTAATTCGGTCGGGAGAAGAGATAAAAGCCCGCCCACACTGAAAATTCATTTGTTGACTTACCGAAACAGGTAAATCAGGTTGCTCCTGAGGCACACACGCACACTGCCTCACACACGCACAGTCTCTAGGTCCCTCTCCCTCTCTGTGGTGAGCGCGCTACACAGATGCTAACGCGGTTTGGATCACGTCTGTGCGCGGTCTGGCTCGCTCGCTCTAGATTCCGGGAGATTTTAAGTAATTTGCGGGCATCAAGGAGTCGTTATCAATATGCGGGAGACTCCCGGAACTTCAGGGAAACTTGGGATGTCTGTGTATTCACATAACATCTGGGAAAGTCAACAGGCATAGGATATTTCCATCTTTTGGTTCTTGAAAAAAATCTTCTCTGCCTTCATGTGGCAGAAAAATTACCAGCTCAGCCGGTAGACAGTTGTATATCATCACTATGGTTACCACTACAGGCACAGGCAGACTACCAGTTTAAGCTTAAGACCCAGCGATCCATTAATGATAGGAAGCGAGCTAAACATTTAAATCGTAGCTCCTCTCTCCAACAAGCACCACACATGGCAAACTACAGTGCGCTGTTTTAATTTACCCGTGTGGAACGTTGCGTCGCATTACAGTACCGCTTTTGGCGCTTGGTGTAAAATCATAATAAATTCATATTTTGTTTTATTTGGTCAGCACGGGGTGGCCGCAGGGGTGGCCAAGGACATGTCTACGGGGGCACGGGCCACCCCCGGCCTCCCTGTAGAACCGCCACTGATCCCAGCCGTTAAACACATTTGATGGACGAAGTATAGAAATGTGCGTTATTGTTGTGTCAGCACAGCGGCACTAATTTGGTTTACCTTTACAGCTGTTGGAGGCGAGGATGACTGTCTTGAAGAGGGACGAAATGGACCTATGGGAGGACGTAACTCTGGACCTTTCTGGGGAAACTGGCTGGATCGTCCGGCAGCCAGTTTTCAGAAGCTCCGACCTGTGTGCGGCTCTGCAGGGAAGACTCGACCTGGACCCGAGATATGCGCTGAGTCGCTGACGCACCATAGAAGGCTTTGTGTCGGCACACCGTCGCCAAGACTACCATCACCGGTGTATGACTCTGAGGCTGCAAAGAGACATTTCCGCCACTATTAAAGCCGTTGCAAAAATATTTTGTCCCAGTGCTGTGTTGCTGTTATTGCTGCTGCTGTTTTTTCTTTTCTCTGTTTTTCTGTGTAAATAAAGCTTTGGTTTTCAATTCCTGACTAAAGCTCGATTTGTCTAAAGCAACTGCCTTTCTATTAGGCCTACTATGATTATGATTATTTAAATGGTTAATAAGAAATTCATTAATTTCATAGATAACCATTATTAGTAGCCTATATTATTATAATATTATTAAACATAAATTATTAATTTCGTTTTTATGAGGCAATAGCCGTTAATGGGAGGGGCTACGATTTTTTTCAGTTGAAAGTTGACCAATAGGGAAGAATCTCTTTCCCCAATCACAAGAGGGTTACATTTTAAATCATGGTCATTCTCAACCAATGGCTGCATTGTGTGTGAGGCTACAGTCAATATGCTAATAAGAGCCTTTCACACCTCTGTCAGCGGGAGGTGAGAATTAACACATCGCCCCCCTCTCCCCTCTTGGTCTGTATTCGGGAAATTCCGTGAATTTGCGGCAGACGGAAATTTCGGGGGAATGTCCGATATCAACCAGGAATGCATATCATTCGCGGCAGTATCACAGCGTTTACGGGCCCGATAATCTTGCTTTTCGTGCAGTGGGGGTTAGAAGCGGGTGGAGTGGCTGCAGCATCTGTGCGGCCGGGAAACTAACCCCCTCTGGTGCAGAGAGCCGGCCGTCAGAAGGGGATGTTAACGGTTCAGTCGCAAATTCAAAACATTCAACACTCATTGGATCTTGTCCGTTGGTAGAGGTGGGGATGGGAGGTGTCCAGGTCCCCTGCTTACTTGATACTGGGTCGATGGTAACAACTATATCTGAGAGCCTTTTTAAGCAACATTTTCAGTCTTGGGATAACAAACAGTTGCAGGAATGCAATTGGCTGCAGTTAAGGGCAGCGAACGGCCTAGCAATCCCCTACCTGGGGTACCTAGAGCTAGATATCACTGTTCTTGGTAAGGCCCTACCACGCATGGGTATCCTTGTTGTCCGCGATCCAAAGAGAAGGTCCCTGGTCTGTTGGGCATGAATGTTATCAGTGGCTGTTATGAACAGCTATTTCACCATCACGGCTCAGCACTGTTGCAGTCTTCCACTGTACAAACAGCTAGTGGTGTTTGGAGGGATGCCTTGTCTGGATGTCATAGTTTAGACTGTCTGCCTGGATCTGGTCTGATAGGCCGGGTAAAGATGAGGGGGCGGTCTCCTGTCCGGGTTCCAGCTGGGTCCTTAAAAATGGTTGCTGCCACTTGTACTCCACACTTTGGTCGAGCTCTTCCTTCTGCCTTGTTTGAGCCCACCATTGGTGGGTACCCTGATGGCCTTTTAGCTTCAAAAGCATTTCTTGCAGTAGAAAAGGGAAGGGTCTTGGTGCCTATAGTTAATGTTGGAACTCAAGATATCTGGCTTCAACGTCGAACCATCCTAGGTGAACTGTTTGCGGCAGAACTGCAGAAGAATAGTAATACCATCACGTTAGAGAGGTCAGGTGAAACTGAGTGCATCGTCCAGGTGAATTCATCACTGGTGCAGAGTAGTGCGTTGGACCTGTCCGAAGTCTCCTGGCCGAATATCAGTCCTAGCCAAGCTCAGGAGGGTAGGGCCCTGCTCCATAAGTATAGTTTGGTGTTCAGCCAAAGTGACAAAGACATTGGATGGACCACTCTCATACAGCATGAGATACCCTTAGTAGACGAGGCCCCTGTAAGACAGCGCTATCGCAGTCTTCCTCTCTCGCAGTATGAGCTAGGTAGAGCTCACATTGGTGAGCTTCTAGACAGAGAGGTAGTGCGGGTGATCTGCAGTCCCTACTCTTCCCCCATTGTGGTTGTGCAGAAAAAAGATAAAACCATACGGCTGTGTGTTGACTTTAGGCAGTTGAACGCCCGGACCCGTAAAGATGCTTTTCCCCTCCCACGAATTGAGGAATCTTTGGATGATCTGACGGGTGCCACTCTCTTTTCCACCCTCGATCTGGCCTGTGGCTATAATCAACTGCCCATGGCTGAGCGGGATAAGACAAAAACTGCATTTTGCACGCCGTTCGGACTGTTCGAATTTAACCGTATGCCATCCGGGCTATGTAATGCCCCGGGGACGTTTCAGCTCTTAATGGAACGCATCTTCGGGGATGAGCTTTTTCACTCCCTGCTACTCTATCTTGACGACATTGTGATCTTTTCCAACAGCTTTGAATCACATCTACACCGGCTAGAACTTGTCCTGGGAAGACTAAAGCAGCAGGACCAAAAGCTGAAACTAAATAAGTGCAGTTTTTTTCAGACAGAGGTTAAATATCTGGGGCATATCATCTCTGCGGCAGGAGTATCTACGGACCCGGATAAGACCAGGGCAGTGGCCGAATGGAAGCAGCCACGGACGCTTACAGAGTTGCGGTCCTTCCTGGGCTTTGCCTCCTACTATCGCCCCTTTGTTGAAGGCTTTGCTCAATGTGCTGCTCCTTTGCACAAGTTAGTGGGGTTGGTGCAGAGTGCGCCGAAGAGACCTGGGGCTGGCTCGTTAAAGGGACACTGGGATGCGGCCTGTGAGGCTGCGTTTGCAGGGCTGAAGAGTAAATTGGTGAGCACACCAGTGCTATGTTATGCCGACTTCACCAAGCCTTTCATCCTAGAAACAGATGCCAGTCATGCGGGCCTGGGGGCAGTGTTGTCACAGAAGCACGAGGGAAGGGGAGACCTGTAGCTTTTGCGAGTCGGGGGCTGCATCCCTCAGAACGCAATATGTCCAATTACAGCTCTATGAAGCTTGAACTACTTGCCCTAAAATGGTCAATTACTGAAAAGTTCAGAGAATACCTCCTGGGAACTAAGTTCACGGTATACACAGACAATAACCCTCTTAGCTACTTGCAAACAGCCAAGCTCGGGGCTGTTGAATAGCGCTGGGCTTCTCAGTTGGCACTGTTCGACTTTGACCTCAAGTATCGACCAGGGGCCATGAACAGAAATGCCGATGCCCTATCCCGCTTGCAAGGTCCCCCTACCCCAGCATCCATGTCAGAGGTTGCTCCAGGGACGACCATTCCCCTGGCCATCCAGAAGGCCGGTTCCAGTCTTGTCAACCCCCCCACTGCTTCCTGTGGGGCCATTGATGCCTTTCCCTTCAGAGAAAAACAGGAGCTCCAGATCCTGCAAGCCACTGATCTAGTTTTGGGGCCCTTTTTGAAGTACTGGATTAGGAAGGAACCCCCGTCTGATGCTGAACGTGTGCAGGAGCCTGCTGACGTCAAGGAGCTGGTACGTCAGTGGAAGAGGATGAGGTATCGGGATGGGGTTCTGTACAGGCTGGTGCAACCTCCGGATAACGCCACTGCAGTCCTTCAGCTGTTGCTACCCCAGGCTCTACAAAGTGAGGTACTATCCGCTCTCCACGACGATCATGGGCACCAGGGTTGTGAGAGGACCACCCAGTTGCTGAGGGAACGCTGCTACTGGCCGGGGCTCAGGAAAGATGTGGAAAGATGGTGCCAGCAGTGTGAGCGGTGTGTGGTGGCCAAGGCGGTTCAACCAAGGGTACGAACTTTCCCTGGGCATCTGCTGGCCTCTAGGCCCCTAGAGGTAATTTTACTGGACTTTACCACCTTAGAGCGAGCCAGTGATGGACGGGAAAATGTGCTGGTTGTCACTGACGTCTTCTCAAAGTTCACACAGGCATACCCAACACCTAATCAGAAGGCGAATACGGTGGCTCGTGTCCTCACAGAGAAGTGGTTCTACATCTATGGCGTTCCACAACGCATCCACTCTGACCAGGGGCGTTGCTTCGAGGGTGACCTGTTGAAACATTTGTGCAAACTTTATAGGGTGCAGAAAAGCCGCACCTCCCCCTATCACCCTGAGGGAAACGGTCAATGTGAGCGGTTCAACCGCACCATGCACAACCTCCTGCGGACCCTCCCAACAGTACAGAAGAGACAGTGGCCAAAACACTTACCTCAAGTAATCTTTGCCTATAACACCACCGTGCATTCTTCAACAGGTTACTCGCCATATGAGCTTCTGTTTGGGTGCAAGCCCCACCTACCCGTGGATGCCCTTCTGGGTTTTCATGAAGACTGCACCATGGAAGGTTCTGTAGAAGACTGGATGTGAGACCATCAGGAACGCCTCCGGGTGGCTTATGCCCTTGCAGGACGCCATCTGGAAGGGGCGGCAGCCAAGAGGGACGCCCAGCAGCCCCCTGTCAACGCTGATCTACTCCCTGTAGGCACAGTTGTTTATCGGCGCAATCACGTCCAAGGCCGCAACAAAATTCAAGATGTATGGGCCTCTACTTGTTGGGAAAACACTGAGATCATGCAGGAGACATGAGAGCAAACAATGCCTACAGCACAAAGATATGCGAACTGTAGTACCCAAACTCTATGTTCAAAAGTCTATGACGTGCAGGTGTAGGTTATTATGATTGATTGATTCGTCATTTCCTGTTTGTTAGAATCGCTGCAACTTGCCGATTTGTCTACCTACCGTCTATCCTACTCCTCTCTATTCCTAATATTCGAAAAACCCCGGACACCTTACATTTTTAAATAATTTAAAGGATTCAAACTCAGACTTTATCTCTTGATCGAGAAATTCGCCATCAGGATTTGAGGCCATCTTCAAACGTTTTCTAAAAACAACTCTGCTGGATTTAACCTACAGCCTACTACTGGATTAAACCTCTGACTCTCGTCTTTATTGACGCGTTCGTCATCCGCATTAAGAAGAATCTCTCTGCCGGACTATCACTTAAATCCAGGTAACCCTTAGGGGAGCTAAACAAACTTTTCTTGTCAACTTTTTTTGCGGTGGAAAACACCTTCAATTACTATAACTGCCAACTCACAGGTTAGCGGAAGGCGCTGTCGTTCTTTTAACAGAAGGCAGAAGAAGAATTTTATCCTACAAACATTAGGTTTTTGCTTCTTCCTGTGAGCTCGGAGTTGTATAGATCACTAAACTAAATGTATCACTACTTGTCCTCATTTGGACTCTGAACAGCTAGCAAGTCTAGCAAACAAACACCAGGTAAAGCTTAACGTTTAACTACTTCACCGCGAGTCACCGCGACATTGTAGCAAACAAAACACATTAACGCAAGTTTTGCCTGCCATCTGACATCACCACGATGCCTCCCGTCAGTGGTGCATCTGGATGCGACTCCTGCCTCCTGCTCATCCAGCAGGTAGTAGAACTCGAAGTCAGGTTAGCGACGCTCTACCAGATCAAGCTGGATGAGCAGTTCATTGACTCCATTGTCTCCGTGGGTCCTCATCACACACACACACACACACTGGACATCTCAATCCCTCTCCACCCTGCATGCACACAAACCCAGAACACACACTGATGGGGACCCAGTCCACCCTGCCTGTGAACTCCACTCCTCACCAGCCATGGAGAACAACAGGCAAAAGCAAGCGGGATGGAAGACGCTCGGGACGACACACTGAGCCAGGCCCACCCCTGCAACTGAGGAACCGCTACACTGCACTGATGGATCAGGAGGAGCCTCCTGGGCCTGATGACTCCCCTCCTCAGCCCGCCCCGAAACGCCCCTGCAGACCAGCTCCAGAGCAACACCAGCATTGCCCACGCCGCCCTGCTCCCCATCCTGGGCCCTCAACACAGGCATCATCCCCTCAACGACTTCTCCCGCTGGATGTGACAAGCACCACTCTGGTCATCGGCAGCTCCATGGTCCGAGATGTCCACATCCCCCCTTCGACAAGCGGCCCCTGCAAGGTCCACTGCTTCCCCGGAGCCAGGGTCCGTGACATTCAGCGTAGACTCCCCAGCATCCTCGCTGGCTACACCAAGGTTAGCACCATAGTTGTACATATAGGTACAAACGACATCAGGGCAAGACAGTCAGAAGCCCTGAGGGCAGACTTCAAAGCACTCCTCACCACCCTCGCAGACACAGGAAGACGGATCGTCATCTCTGGGCCTCTCCCGACCTACCAGAGAGGTGTGGAGAGATGGTCCAGACTGTTCGAACTCCACACCTGGCTGCAAGCAAATATTCTATCTATACCCCGGCATATTCCTCCTTCCTGTGACCCACTATATCCAGAAAATATTTCAATGGCAATACTAAATATTAGGTCACTATCAGGCAAAACATTTCTCATTAATGATCTTATATGTGAACATAAATTAGACTGTATGTTTTTAACAGAAACCTGGCTAAACATAAATGGGTCTGCAGCTCTTATTGAAGCGTCCCCTCCCAATTACAGCTTTTTTAAGTCCATTAGAAATGGTAAAAAAGGGGGCGGGACAGCCACCATAGCCACGGATGCCCTGTCCTGCAGGAGCATCTCCTTCGATGAGTTTGCCTCATTTGAATATCATGCCATAGTTCTTAAGTGCCAGCCTCCTGTTCTGTCAGTAACTGTGTATAGGCCACCCAAGCAATGTCCCACTTTTCTAACAGACTTTTCAGAACTACTCTCCATTATCCACACAAACTACGATAAGATTATTATCACTGGTGATTTTAACATTCACATTGATAATGGGAACGACTCAAAGGCCCGGGATTTTATGAATCTCTTAAATTCCATGGACTTTACCCAACACATCACTGAACCCACTCACAACCGTGGCCACACCCTTGATCTAGTTATTACAAAGGGTCTTATGACTGTTATATCGTCTATCTGTGACCTTGCTCTTTCAGACCACTTTTGTATTTTCTTTACAGCACTGGTACCTAAAGTTAAAAATAGTGCCGAAAGTTTTATTAAGAAACGCTATCTTAACTCTGCAGCAGCTGAAAATTTCAAAATAATGATAACTAGACAAGACATAACTAATACAAAAACGCCAGAGGCGGGGCCATCATGTGTTAATGATCTAGTAACTACTTTAAATACAAAATTAAGGACAGCACTTGACTCTGTAGCACCATTGAAACAAAAAAAGGTTTCAACAAACAAAAAGCTCCATGGAGAAATGAGGAAATTATTAAACTTAAGAGATCCTGCAGAAGGTCTGAGCGTACATGGAGAAAGACCAAGCTACAGGTCCACCTTGATATTTTTAAGGATCAACTCTCAGTTTTTAATAAAGCTATAAAAAATGCTAGGAAGGATCATTTCTCTAAGTTGATATCTATAAACTCTAACAATTCCAGAGTCCTCTTTTCAACAATAGATAGCCTTATAAACCCTGCACCCAAAGTAGATGATAGTCTTTTTTCCACCTCCAAATGTGAGGAATTTGCAGCATTTTTCAGAGATAAGATAACAAACATTAGAAATAATATTGCTCAAGAAATTCCAAATGTTTTGTTTTCCGATCCCCCTCCACCATGCTGTACCAGTATTAGCTTTTTTGCACTGACTGATATAGAAACGCTGAACAAAGTAGTGTCACAAATGAAGCCGTCTACATGCTCTCTTGATCCCATTCCCACCAAATTTTTTAAGACCATCTCTGACTCTGTGTCTAAGGGCATTCTAGCCATTATTAACTGTTCCTTGCTTACAGGTGTTTTCCCATCAGAACTTAAAACTGCCCTGGTGAGACCACTGTTGAAAAAAAGCAGTTTAGACTCTTCTGTTCTAAACAATTATAGACCAATCTCCAATCTTCCTTTTCTTAGCAAAATCCTAGAAAAAAATTGTCTTTAAACAGTTAAATATTTTCCTAGATGCTAATTGTGTCTTTGACACTTTTCAATCTGGTTTTCGATCCTATCATAGCACAGAAACGGCATTAGTCAAGGTTGTAAATGATCTCAGGATTAATGCTGACTCCAAAAAGCTATCTGTCCTGGCCCTTCTGGATCTTAGTGCAGCCTTTGATACTGTTGATCATGATATCCTTATTGACAGACTTGAAAATTGGGTTGGCCTCGCTGGTCCAGTCCTAAACTGGTTTAGGACCTATCTAACAGGCAGGGAATACTTTGTTGCCCTCGGAGACCACAGCTCCAAAAACATTTCTATGGCCTGTGGGGTCCCTCAAGGATCCATTTTAGGGCCCTTACTTTTCAGTCTTTACATGCTACCCCTTGGTAGTGTAATAAGGAGGCACAACATCGACTATCATAGTTACGCGGATGACACCCAGCTCTATATTTCTGTAACACCCAACAACTACAGCTCTATTGATTGCTTGGTAAATTGCATCTCTGATTTAAATGTATGGATGTCACAAAACTTTCTCCAGCTCAACCAAGATAAAACAGAGGTATTAGTCATTGGTGAAAGAAATGAAAGAGATAAACTATCTGCACATTTAAAAACACTAGCACTTAACACCAAGCACCAAGCCAGAAACCTAGGTGTCATATTAGACTCAGATCTCAATTTTGAAACCCAAATCAAAAATATAATTAAAACATCTTTTTATCACTTAAGAAACATTGCTAAGGTGCAACCGTTTCTCGCTCAGGCTGACACCGAAAGACTGATGCACGCGTTTATCACAAGCAGGCTAGACTACTGTAACTCTCTTTTGTCTGGTCTACCAAAAAAAGCCATTAGTCAACTACAAACCATACAGAATGCAGCAGCGCGAGTCCTCACTAAAACAAGACGGAGAGCGCTCATCACACCAGTATTAAAAACCCTGCACTGGTTACCTGTTAGTTCTAGAATAGATTTCAAGATTCTCCTACTAGTCTATAAATCACTCCATGGTCAAGCACCTGAATATATAACAGACATGCTCTCAAGGTACACACCCAGTAGAACCCTGAGGTCCTCCAGCACTGATCCAAATAGTACCAAAAGCTAGGACTAAGAGACATGGGAGAGCAGCTTTTAGCTTCTATGCCCCCAGCCTTTGGAATACTCTGCCAGAATACCTAAGAATGGCTGAAACGGTTGATACATTTAAACATACACTCAAGACATACCTCTTTGATCTGGCTTATCACTCACTGTAAAAATGTATTCATTTAACATATTTGAAACATTTATTTATTTACGATTCCGTGTCTCTTTACAAGTGTTTGTAACCCCCAATTAAGTACCGCTACATCAAATGTGTTTCCTGTTTGCCGAGTGGATGCATGTACGGCCCCGGCAAACAGAGCACAATAGAAAACAAAATGCCCTGTTGTCATGTGATGCCCTGTTGTCATGTGATGCCCTGTTGTCATGTGATGCTCTGTTGTCATCTAATGCTCTGTTGTCATGTGATGCTCTGTTGTCATGTGATGCTCTGTTGTCATGTGATGCTCTGTTGTCATGTGATGCCCTGTTGTCATGTGATGCTCTGTTGTCATGTGATGCCCTGTTGACATGTGATGCCCTGTTGACATGCGTTATGTGATGTCATGTGATGCCCTGTTATCATGTAAAATGTATCTATTTCACATTTATGGAACGTTTACTTATTTATCTATCTATGTCTCTTTACAAGTATTTGTAACCCCCCCCCCCCCCTTTATTTCCCTTCTTTCCTACTGTGAGGCGCATTGTGTTACCTTTGCGTATGAAATGCACCGTACAAATAAAGTTTGATTTGATTTGATTTGATTTACTAAGTACGAGGTGGTGAGGTGCCTGGACAATATGGGTAGAGTCTATGCCATCAGCCCTCTAGATGGCAAGGGACCTGTGAAGAATATACACCGCACTGAACTGCGGATTTCCCCAGTTGACCCTCTCCTGGAGCCCCGTCAGAGTCCCAAGCCGATAGAAATGGATACAGTGCCAGGTGTGTCGCACCGGGAAAGTGACTCAGAGGAAGAGGATGACCAAGGTAGGGAGTCCTGGGAGTCCGGCTTGCCCAACCCCTCTACCAGGTGTGACAAGTCCACACAACAGAGCAGTACGCCTCCCACACAGAGCGACTCCTTAGGAGAGCCAGCCCTGCAGCAAGACTTGAGTCCAGCTTGCCCCACTGGTCACTTGCCCCACTGGCCCAGGGAAGCCTCAGACTCCTCAGCTCCTCTACTGCCACCAATGCCAGAACAGCCGAGAGAAAACTGCTTCCCCCTAGAGGCCATTGTCCGACGGTCCTCCCGAACACAAGCAGGACAGCACTCTTATCCCCATCGTTTACCTCGGTCTGCAGCAGCAGTTGGGGTTGAGGGGTTACCAGGGGCTGCAGCTCACCCGCTGCCAGAGACCTAAGACCTGTTTTACTTTATGGGACCAGTCTAGATGGGTAGGTCACCGGGACGGTTCCCTTCCAAAGCGGGGGTGTATGTAGCCAGTAGGAGTATATGGCTCTTATTTTGTCATAGCCACTTCCTATTCCTCCATTACGGTGCATCTGCTTGCAGGGTTTTGGATAGGGATAGGTTAATGAGACTTTGGGCCTCATTTTTTCAAACGTTGCGTAGAAACCATCCTACATTTTGTGAAATGAGCGTAAGTGAGATCCACAGTAAACAGACGTACACACAAAAAACAGGTGTACGCCAATCCTTCGGTTATAAATCACAAATGGTCGTGAAATTGTGCGCAACTGAATCTCCGCCCTTAAAACGCCCCTATTTAATCTAATCAGCATATTATCAATGCACAAACAGAGCGCATCCTCAATGCACAAACTCTCTGTGACAGTGGCAAGCAAGAAAGAAACATGTAAACAGAAGAATTAAAGTGAGGCTGACATCGACGTTCTGCTGATGGAACAGCAGATGCGGGCCAAAACATCGTTAGAAAGCCTGTCTGGTGGCGTAATGGCAAAAGCAAAGTATTTGACATGTAGTAAACACGTCTCCGAAGCACAAGCACCTGTGGTACGAGAGGCACCAGAAGCCGCAAGGCTTTGGTGCGCTCCACTACCGACCTGTGCTGTATTGAAGTGGGCTTCCTAGGCTTTTTGAGTGTGCAAAATATGGATGAGAATACATTGGGAGACCTGTTTTACACAGGAAATCCTCTTTCACATTTTGACGAAATGACGCGATCAAGCTGCGACAGTCAGGAAGCATTGACGGCGGATGACAACGGACCGAAGCAAGCCGGCATGGAAAAGATATGCATGTTCGCATGCCGACAAAAGGGAAGTGATTGTTCCAATGCATGCTAACATACAGTGTGAATGGGTAAGCTTGAAGCCTGCCGTTGGTTGAGTGTGTGCTCTTTGTGATCTGTGTTCCGGAGATGCGGCTAGGGGAGACTGAGCGGTATCGGAGAGTTACAACGGGGTCGTGATCCTCCATCCCTCAACGTGCATCGGAAAGGACTTGCTTCATCTTCTCCTGGACTATTTGACTGGTGTGTGTGTGGGGTTTTGTTTGTTTTGGTCGGCTTTGGGAATGCCGCCGACCAAAGGTGTTTTCCTCCCTCGGAACCCGGCAGCGCAGCCGCTCAGCGGCAGACACAGAACTGGGTGAGCCCCTCTCCTGTTGCCGTTAAGGGGAAGGAGCGTCAGCCTAAAGTGACGAGTGCCTCATTATTGTGCCGTGATGTTTGCTGTGCTACGTGTGTGTGTGCCATGGGCGTAACAATGCGTATGGACGCTATGGACGTGTCCATACCAATATTTGGATACGTTTAAAATGTCCATACCAATTTTGAATGGGTAATTGCACGGCATTCGGGAAATAAATGGTTCATTTTACCCTCATGCGTATGCGTAGTGTACCTTCTATCAAAGACGGCGTGTCATTGGTGGGGACAGCCTTGCTATCTGTGATTCCTTTCTGCAGAAGTTATCGTGAGTTATCGTTGCTAGGTTAAGCGCGCGGTGACAGCAGGATAATGTCTGCTTCGGGCAGGATAATGTCTGCTTCAGGCAGGAAAAGGAAACTGACGGACATAAGAGGCTATTTCACCAAATCAACAGTAAGTTTATCACAGAACAGTCTTTTAAAAACCTGTTCGGTCACGTCCCCCTTCAGTGAAATGTCGCTTCACACACTGTGGACACACTGTGGAGGCGACCGTCCGAGCTGCTAAAATGACATCTAAGTTTTGTTTAATTTATGCTGTCTAAGTGGCTGTAAATGTCGTGGCTTCCACGGATTGATGTAGAAATGCACAACGAACTGATTGCACTCGTTTAAACCTTATTACTCTGATCTGATCAGTCTTGTTTTAAGCTAGTCGGTTAAAACTACGGTTAGCATGTGATAATGGTAAAGTCACCAGACACTTTAATGATTTGCTTACCAAAAAAAAACAATTCTCAATCTTGCCAATCTTGTCCCCTGTGAATCAAAAGGGATTTGTCACTATCCACCCCAGAATTGGTTAAAATGCTGGAAATTGCATCTAAAAAATGCAAAATTTTCTTGGGGAGGACCCCCAGACCCCCGTCTAAACGCCATCAACCTACGCGCTCATTATGTCCCCACCAATGTCAACACCATTGTTACGCCCTTGGTGTGTGCGCAAGCCTTTGCATGCTGCCACCCTATTGTGAATTGTGATCATGTGTGCATTGTAACGCCAGTGTGGCCATGTTGTATGGGGGTTGGGCTCTGAATTTCCTTGTGGTGTTTTCTATTTATTGTGTTTATTATTTTGCTATTGGCCTCCTTACAACTAGTGCTGAACTTCTCCCTCCTGGTGGTGCCTGACTGGCTAATACGAATATAGCCTCCTCATTCCTATATGGCTGAATGGGGTGGGGTATGTGGTGGGGTCATTACTACAACCATATTCTGCATTTTGCCTTGTAAGTGGATGCTGCTTTGCGTGTGTGTGGCTGCCGGTCCTGTACAATAAAACTGTTAAAAGTGTTCATGCCTGGTGTCTTGTGTCTCAGAGGGGTTGAGCCTAAGTAACTTAAGGTCGCTGTGGCGACGACAATTTGGCGTTAGTCGGCAGGAACCCTCTTCAGACACAAAGCCATGACTGATGAACAAGAGGCCGCAGCAGGTAATAGCATGATGATGGTGCCATGGTTCCTGGGTGGGCCCTGGGTACCTAAGTATGGGGATGGGGGCAACCAGCAACCTTTTGTGGAGTGGCGTAACCAAATAGAGGTATATTTGCGGGCACAGACGCTATCAGCTGAACAAAGGGTTGACTTTGTGATGAGTGCACTCCAGGGGGATGCTAGGAGAGAGGTGCTATTACTCCCAGCTGCAGAAAGAGACACTGACGCTAAAATACTCACTGCCCTTGAGAACCTATATGGGGATGTCTTGAGTACTAGTCAGGTTAGAGCACAATTTTTTAAATGTCAGCAGCAAGGGAGGAAGGGGTGGGGCCTTTCATCTTGCGTCTCCGTGAGTCTTATTCCAGGTGGCGGAGCCGGGAAGCCGCAACGGGGTCCGATGTGGAGATGCTGCGGAGCCAGCTGGTCTTGGGACTGCTGCCGGGACCTGTCCAGACGGAACTCCAGCGGCGGGTGCGACGGGAGCCAGACCTTTCCTTCAACGAAGCTTGCAAAGAGGTCAAGGCCATGGAGAAAGAGACCGAACGGGCCACCGTAGACAGTGTGGATACACGGCGGACGTATAACAACCCCCCCTAAACCCACCCCCCCTGCTCCATCGGACACTCTGCAGAACTGGGACCGCCTCAAGGAGGCATTGAGAACTGAGCTGGCTGAGGAGCTGCGGGCCCAGGTTCCAGACTTAAAGACTTCACTACTGGCCGAGCTCAAATCGCAACGAGCCACCCAACGGCCACCGGAACGGCCTGTTAGCAGTGAGGGTGGTGAACCAGGGGGTAATCGTGCACCGCGGCGGCCAAGACTGCCACAGTGGGACAGCCAGGGTCGGCCGATCTGCTTACGCTGTGGGCAGGCGGGCCACATGCTGCGGGAATGCCGGAACCGGGAGACCGCCAACCACTTCAGAGTGGCAGAGGAAGGGAGGACGGTGGAGGTTCCGCTGCGATCTGCCCTCGTTGGAGAGAGCCCTGAAGTTGAGGTCCTGGTCCAAGGCAAATGGATCCCCTGTATCCTTGATACTGGGTCCCAGGTGACCCTGTTTAGCCGAGGCCTGTTCCATAACCACCTGCAGGGCGCTGAGATGAAAGAGGTGGGTGATATGCCTTGGCTGACCTTGAAAGCAGCTAATGGGCTAGCCCTGCCGTATGTGGGTTATACGATATTGGACTTTGAGGTGGGGGGTGTGTTGGTACCGGGGAAGGGGGTGGTAGTAGTGGAAGACAAGTACTTGCCTCCGACCTATGGGGTGTTAGGCATGAACGTGATCCAACATTGTTGGGAGGGCCTCCGTCAACAGGGGGGGCACACATTCACCTTGTTTAAGTCTACCCTCCCTAGGTCTGCAGTGGTGGCCTGGGATCGGGCTTTTGCCACCTGCCGGAGACTTGAGGCCGAAGCACCGGGGCCCAAACCTCGGGGTGGCCCGACTGCGTTCAAGGGACCCCATTGTGCCAGCCCCACAAACCGAAACCGCCGTGTGGGCCCACGTCCCCGAGGCACCTAAAAACAGTCAAGAAGACGTTCTCCTGGAAGACTGCTACCATGGTGGGCAAGAATGGTGTGTGGGGCGTGCGGTGACCAGGCTACAGGACGGCAGGGTCCTCCTCCGCGTATGTAATCCTCACCCCTACGCGGTAGCGCTACCTCCCCGACGACCCCTTGCCCGGGTCCTGCGTTTGGGCCGAGAGGATGTACAAGCACCAAACCAGCTGATCCTCAGGCAGGAAGCTGATGCAGTGGTCGAGGTGGACGTAAGGCCCGTGAGTAGTTCTTTGCCAGCCTGTATGACTCCTCTTCTCCCACAGACGGAGGGACTGACGCCGCCCCAGCTTCACCAGCTTCAGGGGCTGCTTGAGCGTTGGCAGGGGGTGTTTGCCCAGAGTGAGGACGACTTCGGGTGCACCAGTGCTGTGTACCACACCATTCCCACTGGGGGGGCTGCGCCAATTCGCCAACGCTACCGACCCGTGCCACCTAGTCTCTATGCAGAACTGAGGACGTTTCTGCGGGACATGCTGGATGGGGGAGTGGTCCGGGAGAGCTCCAGTCCTTGGGCTGCTACGGTGGTGTTGGTGAAAAAGAAGGATGGCTCCTGGAGGTTTTTTGTGGACTACAGGAGGTTAAATGCAGTCACGCATAAGGATGCCTACCCCCTACCCCGTGTGGAGGAGTCACTAACGAATCTAAAAAGAGCAGAGTGGTTATCCACCCTCGATCTGGCTAGTGGGTATTGGCAGGTGGAGGTCCATCCGGCTGACAAAGAGAAGACGGCCTTTGCCACACCACTAGGTCTATATGAGTTTGAACGAATGCCCTTTGGGTTATACAACGCACCTGCAACGTTCCAGCGTCTCATGCAGCGATGTCTTGGAGGTCATGTACATGATTTCTTACTCATTTATTTGGATGATATCATTCTGTACTCACCTGACTTTAATTCGCACTTAGGACACCTGGAGCAGGTTTTTTCTAAGTTGCAGGATCACGGCTTGAAGCTGCAGCCCACAAAATGCCATCTCTTCAAGCGTTCCGTGCATTACCTGGGCCATGTGGTGAGTCAGGGGGGTGTGGCAACTGACCCCCAGAAGACGGAGGTGGTCCAGGACTGGCCAGTGCCGACCACAGTGTGAGAGGTTCGTTCATTCTTGGGGTTCGTCGGCTACTACCGCCGGTTCATTCCAGCGTTTGCACGGAATGCAGGGCCACTGCATGCGTTGCTGAGAGGGACCGGCGGAAACAAGACCAACGGAGTTGATTGGACCCCAGAGTGTGGGAAAGCCTTCCAGGACCTGAAGGGAGCCCTCCTGGGGGCCCCTGTTCTGGCCTATGCCGAGTTTGGCCTCCCATTCCGGCTGTACACTGATGCCAGCTTGCATGGAATGGGCGCTGTGCTGGCCCAGGTTCAGGAGGGGCGAGAACGAGTCATCGCTTACGCCAGCCGCGGACTCCATGACGCTGAGCGTAATGACCAGCATTACAGTGCGTTCAAGCTGGAGTTGCTCGCGTTAAAATGGGCAATCACGGAGAAGTTTAAGGACTACCTGTGGGGCTCCTCCTTTCAAGTCTTTACCGATCATAGGCCTCTGCTCCACCTGCAGACCACTAACCTGGGGGCCGTGGAACAGAGGTGGGCTGCCCATTTGGCAAATTTTGACTTTTCAGTACGCCACAAGCCAGGGGCGGACCACCAAAATGCTGATGCCTTGTCCAGGCTTCCTGAGGTGACTGCAGCCAGGCGAGTTGAGGCACCCGAGCCAGAGGTGGGGGGTTCAGTACAAGACTCGTGCGTGGAGCGCCAAGGCAGGGATCTGGAGTTGGCCAAAATCCGCCAGTGGCGGCAGCAAGGGCATAGGCCTACGGAGGAGGAGCGGCAGTCCCTCCAGCCCTCGGGAAGTCAGCTTGTGGGGGAATGGGAACAACTCCGTGTACAAGATGGAGTCTTGGTGTAACGGCGGCCAGCACCTAGCGAGCAAGATGGGGGAGTGGCAATTGTGGCCCCTGTGAACGAGAGGAAGGCATTGTGGACTGAGTACCACGTGGCGTTGGGCCACTCCAAGGGTTCCAGACTCCTGACTGCACTGCGCGAAAGGCTCTTCTGGATTGGCATGAGTGGAGACAACCATCGGTGGGTGAGTGTCCCCAGTGTGTGCTTAGCAGGGCAAGGGCGGGACCAAGGGCACTCCTGTGTTCCATCGAGAGTAGCTATCCCTGGGAGACCCTGGCCCTGGATTACCTGTCCCTGCGGCGCACTGGGGATAGCCACCAATACATTCTGGTTATGGTTGACCTGTTCTCTAGGTTTGCTTTTGCAGTGCCAACAAGAGACCAGACGGCGACTACAACGGCAGCAGTGCTGTGGGGGACGGTGTTCAAGCCCTTTGGATGCCCGGAGCGGATCTTGACCGACCAGGGTCCAGCATTCGAGCGACTTGACCAAGCAGCTGTGTATCCTTTATGGGTGTAGGAAGGTGAGGACAACTCCTTATCATCCTCAGGGGAACGGGGCTTGCGAGAGAATGAACCAGACGATCCTCCAGCTGCTGAACACCTTGGAACCCAAGGAACAGAATCGGTGGAGAGAACACCTGCCGGAACTGGTGCACGCCTATAACAACACACCACATAGCGTGACCAGTTTGGCCCCCTTCTTCATAGTGTTTGGGCGTCATGCCCGCTTACCAGTGAACCAGTTGATGGGGCTAGAGAGGCCAGAAGAACGGGGTACATTGCATGACTGGGTCCGGGCAGCACCACGCCCGTCTCCAGAATGCGTACCAGCTTGTGAAGGAGCGGAGTCAGCAGCGACAGCAGCAGGACCAGGGACGACGCAACCGGGGCCTTAAGGCCCAGCCACTGTTGCCTGGGGAGAGAGTCCTTGTCCGCGACTTCCGTCGCCGGGCCCGAGGGAAGCTGGGCTACCATTGGGACCCCCGACCATATGTAATCCAGAGCCAGCCTGCAAAAGACCACCCGGTTTACGTTCTCCGACCAGAAGGGAGGGAGGGACCTCTGCGCACCATGCATCGAAACAACTTGTGTGTGCAGCCCAACAGCTGGCGGGGTGGGGCTCATGGAGGCGCAGGTGAATTGGCAGGTGGTCAGCCCATGGTACAACCGGAAGCAGAGCGGGGGCCAGAGAGAGTGTGGTGGCCAGTTAGGTTCCCATATGAGCAGGGTCGCCAAGAACCACGTGAGTACCTAAGGTGGGCTAGGGGAGTAGAGGAAGCTCTCCCTGGGAATGGGGTGGATCCTGGGAATGCACTGGAGCCACGCCGATCTCAGCGTCCTAATTTAGGGGTTCGCCCCGCAAGGTACGGTGACTAGTGGTCGGGACGACCATTGTTTTAGTGGGGGGGTGTGTCACATTATGAATTATGACTGTGCACTGGTTTGTGTATTAATGCTTATTGTATGTGCTGTGCTGTAACCAGTGGGAAGGTGGGAACTGTGTGGCAAACTACTGTGGACTAAATTAATTGATGGACTAATGCATTGATGGACTAATGAGTGTGATGGACTAATGAATTGGTGGACGAATGGCCACGGAGGAGGGTAATTTGGGTGATTGGGACACTGGAGGGGAGATCCTTTTTATACAGAGAAACGGAGGCTGTGCGGGAGACTCGTTTCCCAGGGGACCTTGGGCAATGACGCGATCAAGCTGCGACAGTCAGGAAGCATCGATGGCGGATGACAACGGGCCGAAGCAAGCCGGCGTGGAAAAGATATGCATGTTCGCATGCCGACAAAAGGGAAGTGATTGTTCCAATGCATGCTAACATACAGTGTGAATGGGTCAGCTTGAAGCCTGCCGTTGGTTGAGTGTGTGCTCTTTGTGTTCTGTGTTCCGGAGATGCGGCTAGGGGAGACTGAGCGGTATCGGAGAGTTACAACGGGGTCGTGATCCTCCATCCCTCGACATGCATCGGAAAGGACTTGCTTCATCTTCTCCTGGACTATTTGACTGGTGTGTGTGTGGGGCAACGAGACAAGGCCCGACCTAACGTGAATCAAGTGGCATCATTGGTGTTGCTACGACGCTAGAGGGGGGGGGGGGCACCACTGTCTTTCCCATGTTAAATTTGTATACGGTTTTATTTCCTTTATCCCTTGGTGTGTCGAGCTTTTACTAAAGCAGTGAAGCATAGTGTAGGACTGGCATTGTTGGTTTCTTTGTAATGCGAAAGCAATTGGTTTGTTATGATATCTGGTGATCTCTGTTTGAAATCGGGCCTGTGCACTATCCACGTGTAATACCCACTTTCTAGTGATTCGTAATTTAAAATAACTGTGTAACATCCAGCCGGGTTGTGCAATATTAATGTGCAATAGTCAGTGGCCGTATGGGCTAAGTGCAATCCTCAATCAGCTAGTATACTGGTTCCTTAGGTGGGCCAACCTCAGTATTCTCAATCTAGTGTAGACCAGTGTGTGTGTGTGACTTGATACGTTGATTTGCAGGCAACTGCTCTTAAGTGGCCGCTACATTTGGTTGAATTGGTTTTCTGGTATTTGGTTTTCTTACTTGGGTATTTTATTTCTTTGAACCACCTTTGCTGTGTAGTGTGTCCTGCGGTTGTTATTAGTGTTCTCTGGTCCCAGTAGCCTACTGATTGTTTGAATACCATCCATATTGGATTGGATCATTACCTTCTTGATCATTGCAAATTTGCACAGTGTATTTATTGTCTGACAATGCCGAATGTTATTTATTGGAAGTTTTGCCATCATCCCAGTTGACTATGTATTGCACCTATTTATTCATTGTGTATTGCCAGTGACTTATTTATTTATTCCTGTTGATAATCTATGCTATCAGATCACTATTTAATAAGTTATTGCTATTTGCACAATACTTGTTACTATTTGCCATTTGCACACTGCCAAACTCATCCTGCTCCTTGTTGTTTATTTTATAAAGACATCTTGAAATAGATACGTTTTGATGATCTGACAGCTGTATCCTTATTAATCCACTCCTCTTAGTCCTGCTGGGGAATTGACTGAGGTATATGGTAGCTGGGTTCTCTCACCCCTATAATTGAGAGTGGCCTAGTCAAGACTTACCTATTATACTCAGGCATGAAAACGGGTAAGGGGTGAAAAAGGTGAGGAGGATATTACCCCTCTGCGTGCCCCCCCTGTAAGTAAAACTTAAATATGCCATATTTTAAAGCGTCAATCTGATGCAGTTTGAGATGCTTTTTTTCCAACCTGGGGAGAGCTGGAGAAACTTAGCTTCAGCCATGAGTCAAAAAATATTTTGGCCTCCTTACTTAGTATTATGCAAGCCATTTCATGCCAGCCTGTCACTGGGTCTATCATTTACAGTATATGAGGCACAATGTGGTAAGGGCACCACAAATGGCTTAATGCATAGCCCCCACGAGAGATGCCGTAACTTAACTTGTCTACTCTTCCATCATGATTGACAGCCAATACAATGTTATGTAATTCAGATTTCAATACATTTTATTGGCGAGGCCCTTCGCGTTAATATTTCCATGCACTCGCATCATCCAGTTATTCAACATAATAAATCAGCGGCGAAAAAAACAATACAATCATATATTCTTTAGAAGTACTAAATGATGCAAAATGTAAGGATCTCTTTTCATTTATGGAATTCTTGTCAAGAAAATATGATTCTATTGTTTTTTTCGCCGCTGATTTATTATGTTGAATAACTGGATGTATATATTTAAATATATGTTAAGCTCCTATTAAAGTATCCATCTATCTACTTCCAGTGGCACTTGCTCTTGACTGCTTTGCCTCATAGCTTGGCGACTTGGCCTTTTTGAGCAGAGCATCACTGAAGCCTTCCATGTGACAAGAGTCCCCTTTGCAGCCATGCTCACCTTTCTTGTCACCAAAGTGCTTAATTATCATGTCAGTGCTCAGGGTTGCACTGTATTGGGTCTTGTTTATGGTAACGAGACTGAAAATGGTCATCTGACGTCATGATTGGTTTTATACCTGCAAGGCTTGTAGGTTGACTGGCTGAAATAGTAGGAATTATTTGCTACGTTAACAGTCTGTAGTCAAACACCTTTGCAATGGTGACTTTGCCCCAACAGAGCGATTCAAAGTTAGAACAGGGAGTCTCCGTGGCGTTTGAGTTAATGTAGCTAAATTATCTTACTCCATCAGTTATTCACACCGTAGCCGTCTCGTAACCAGGCTAATCACATCATTGCTAACTTTTTCATACTTGTATCTGAAGGTTATGCCCCTTGAAATGAATCTTCCCGTTAAGTTACCGAACACATGTTTTAACGTTTTATATGCTAACATTACGGTCACACAAAAAAAATGCGTCCAGCAGGGATTCCAAAATTGTCCGGGATTTTGCCTCGTCGGATATTATTGTTTCTCTGGGTCTTTCACAAATGAGTTATTACGTCTTTACACGTTTTGGAAAAGGTATCACTTACGTTCCACCTTCTTGCGCGAGCTCTGTCATTGGTCAAACTTTCACAGTGTTGACAGATATAATTCATTATCCACCAAAAACGATCATTTTGAGCCTTTGATATGATACGCAATTTACAATCTGGCAACACTGAGCACCTTGCCGCCGCCAGCACTAGTTCAGTACAAATGTACATGTCATCTGAATATGAAAAATATGTCCAACCCCCCCCCCCCCCCCCCCCACAAAAACAAAACTCATCGAATCTACACGATTCACGTAGGTCACCTATTTTGTTTTCAAAACGGCGAATTTCGCTGAAAGGTGAGTGATTCTCATGCCTGTATACTAGAGGCCACACATGCTTCAGTTGAAAATCAAAACATGATACCAGTCGTAATCTATACACCCTCTCACCACTACTGAAGTATGTAAGGTTGATGATTAATTAAAGATTTTTCGATCTAAAATGTTTTCACTTTTAATCGTTGGGGTGGGAACGCTACGATATGTACCCTATGATCTACAATTTGCTACACATTTTTTACACAAATGAAGCAGTGGTCAGCTGTCAGGCACAGCCTGGTTAACCTTGTGTATACTGCATGCTCAAAATATAATAGCATTGTTAGGCTGCTCAGATAGCATTTATCTTTTTATTTACAGGCCAAAGAAAAGGACTCACACAATTTTCCAAACAGCACTTTGAACAGGTAAGATGTATTCAAAAGAATTTAACATAAAAACTTTGTGCAATAGAATTATTTGTAAATGAGAGTAGATTAATTAAAAACCATTTGAATTCTTTAAGGTAGCAAGGATGTCTCGTAAAAGACCTTTGCCAGGCCCAGGACAAAAGAGAAATCTTTTTTATTATTTAAAGGACCAGCCAAGTCAGAAAAGACAGTTAGAACAGCCAGAAGTCAGACCAAATTATGGAAACAACAGACAGGACCAATAGGAGCACATGAAGAAGAGCAACAGACAGAAGACACAGAGGGACAGACAGAAGAGATTCCCCTTATCCAACAGCAGGGCCAGAACAGGCGTGCTCTGGCTGGAGCAGCATCTTATAAACCCCATTTCAGAATGAGTGGACCTCTCCATGGCCATTTATTACAAGCGGCAGCCTCAAGACGCACTATTGTTGTGCAGTCTGCCGTGTCGAAAACTCTTTTTGCCACCAGGTTGTGATGGATGTAGTTTCAAAATATACGATGCCAGTCCCCTTTGTTGTAGTTAGTAGGGTTGGTCAGATAGATAAGGATATCATTGGCAAAGAGAGCCAGTTTCTGCTCACCTGCCTCCAATTGAACTCCTGTAATGAGGTTGTTTTGTCTGATCCACTGGGCCAAAAGGTGGGCTAGGGGAGTAGAGGAAGCTCTCCCTGCCTCCCTTGTGCTGCTACCTTGCCGTGGTGGGGAGGCTTGCGTACCTCCGTGACTCCGAAGGCTATACCGGAGGGGGTCCATACCCTCAGCAGGTTCAACCATGCCGGGCAGGTTTTAGAGTAGAGGTCAGACAAAAAGCAGCACCTGGTCCTCCAGGTTGGGGGTTGGGCGTGGGGCCAACAACCCCACCCCGTAAAACATTTTACGTTACAGAAACAACGACAAGGATACAGAAAGAGAATTCGGCACTGGGAGAGAGAAGTTCTTCAGCTCGAAGACGCATGACGTTAGGTGGTGAAAGCCAGGAACCCCTGGAAGCCGCAGGACCGACCAACCTTCTCTCAACCAGGAAAAGCATTGCCATTGGAACATGGAATGTAAGAACAATGTACCAAGCAGGGAAAACCTCCCAAATAGCGCAAGAGATGAGAAACTACAATCTCGCACTACTGGGAATCAGTGAGGCAAGATGGACACAATCAGGGCAGAAAATACTGATGAGTGGTGAGCTGCTGCTTTACTCAGGCCATGAAGAGGAAGGTGCCCCACACACACAAGGGGTAGCTCTCATGCTATCAAGACCCGCACAGAGAGCGTTGATAGAATGGGAGGCCCATGGCCCAAGGATCATCACAGCTTCATTTAGAACAAAGAAAGAGAAAATTAAGATGAGCATTATCCAATACTACGCACCAACGAACGACAGCAAAGAAGAAGAAAAAGAAGAGTTCTATGACAGACTTCAGAGCATCCTGGACAAATACCCAGAGAAGGATACCACCATCCTCATCGGAGACTTTAACGCAAAGGTAGGAGAGGTAAACACAGGATACGAAGGATACGAGGTCATGGGAACACACGGACTTGGTGAGATGAGTGACAACGGAGAAAAGTTCTTAGACATCTGTGCACTGAACAACCTGGTAATAGGAGGCAGCATCTTCCCCCACAAGAAGATACATAAAGCAACATGGGTATCACCAGACCATACTACAGAGAACCAAATTGATCACATCTGCATAAGCAAGAAATTCAGAAGAACTCTACAAGACGTGAGAGTTAAAAGGGGAGCAGATGTAGCATCGGACCACCACTTGGTAACTGCTAAACTGAAGCTCAAACTAAAGAAAAACAAGACAGAGACAACAACTAACAGACAGAAATACAATGTGAGCCTATTGAAAGGGACAGAAAAACAAGAGGAATTCAGACTGAAACTCTCCAATAAATATGAAGTTCTCCAGGACCTACTTGAAGGCGAGGCCAGCATTGAGAGTCAGTGGCAACAAATTAAAGACACACTAACGTCAACATGCAAAGAAGTGCTTGGATACAGGAAATTCCAGCAAAAAGAGTGGATAACTGAAGATACACAACAAAAGATAAAAGAAAGGAAGGAAAAGAAAGCAGCAGTCACAAATAGCCGCACTAGAACATCCAAAGCAAAGACGCAAGCAGAATATACTGATGTCAACAGAGCAGTAAAGAGAAGCATTAGAGCAGACAAGCTGAAATACATCGACAGCCTAGCAGAGGAAGCAGAGGAAGCAGCAAAACATGGCAACATGAAGCAGCTGTATGACACCACCAGAAAGATGTCAGGTAGATATTGCAGGCCACAAAGACCAGTCAGGGATAGAGAGGGAAACATCATTAAAACAAAGGACGGCCAACTAAAGAGATGGGCCGAACACTTTGAGGAACTGCTTAATAGACCCCCACCAACAAACCCCCATGAGATCCAACCAGCACAGGCTGACCTCCCCATCAGCTGTGACATACCCAACAGAGAGGAGATCAGGAAAGCAGTACAACAGCTGAAGAATGGAAAAGCAACAGGGCCAGATAACATCCCGGCAGAAGCCTTAAAGACGGACATCGATACCACTGTGAGGCTGCTTTATCCACTCTTCAAAAGGATCTGGGAAGAGGAACAGATTCCAGCAGACTGGAAAGAGGGCCTTATCAATAAGCTCCCAAAGAAAGGAGACCTCAGTAATTGCAGCAACTATAGAGGGATCACCCTACTCTCAGTGGCAGGGAAAGTGTTAAATAGAGTAATCCTGGACAGAATGAAAGATGCAGTTGACCAGCAACTAAGAGATCAGCAAGCAGGATTCAGAAATAACAGGTCATGTGTAGATCAGATTGCCACCCTCCGCATTATTATAGAGCAGTCAATAGAGTGGAATTCATCACTCTATGTCAACTTCGTAGATTACGAAAAAGCTTTTGATAGTGTACATAGGGAGACCACCTGGAAGCTACTAAGACACCATGGAGTGCCCACTAGTAGTAAGTAGTAAACATTATCAAAAACAGCTATTCTGGAATGACTTGTAGAGTCATTCATGATGGGCAGCTCACAAACTTGTTTGAGATCAAGACGGGGGTCAGACAGGGTTGCTTACTATCACCATTCCTGTTTTTACTTGCCATTGACTGGATAATGCAAAAAACCACAGAACAAAGAAAGAACGGAATTCAGTGGACGTTATGGTCACAGCTAGACGACTTGGATTTCGCAGACGATCTGGCACTACTCTCACATAGACACCACCAAATGCAAGAAAAAAACAAAATACTGGCAGAGAATTCCTCACAAGTAGGACTCTCCATTCACAAGGGGAAAACGCAATACATGAGGATTAATAACACCAGCACAGAGCCAATCCTTCTAGGGGACGACACGTTGGAAGAAGTAGAGTCCTTCACCTACTTGGGGAGTATCATCAGCAACCAGGGTGGTACGGATGAAGATGTGAAAGCTAGGATAGGCAAGGTTAGAACAGCATTCCTACTTCTAAAGAACATCTGGCGCTCTAGAGAGATAAAACAACACACAAAAATAAGAATATTTAACTCCAATGTAAAATCAGTCCTGCTTTACGGGGCAGAGACATGGAGAACAACAACGACCACCACAAATAAAGTACAAACCTTCATCAATAAATGCCTCAGAAGAATCCTGAACATATACTGGCCAGACAAAATCAGCAATAAAGACCTATGGACAAAGACCAAACAACTACCAGCAGCAGACGAAATTGGGCGAAGAAGGTGGAGATGGATCGGGCACACACTACGCAAACCAACATCAAGCACCACCAGACAGGCTCTGACTTGGAACCCTCAAGGGAAGAGAAACAGAGGTCGGCCCAAAAACACCTGGCGGAGGGATCTGCAGGCAGACACCAAGAGGCTGGGAGGCACCTGGTCGCAGATAGAAAAGAACGCCAGTGACCGAGAACTCTGGAGGACCCTTGTCGACGGCCTATACCCTGGAAAGGGTGTCAGGCATAAGTGAAGTAAGTGACTGGGCCAAAGGTTCTATAAAGATGGCAAACAGAAGCGGACTTAGCGGGCAGCCTTGCCTTGTGGACCTCTCCAGTTGGAAGGAATCACTAAGTCCTCCATTTATTTTTAATCTAGCTTCTGGTTTGGTGTAAAGAGCTTCTAGTGTCTTAATTAATCTCTTGTTAAAACCAAATTTCTCCATAACTTTGAAGAGGAATTTCCATCTTACAGAATCAAATGCCTTTTGTGCGTCAATGCTGATCAGCATGGCCTCTATTTTGTTCTGGTTTATATGTCTGATAATATGTAGAGATCGTCTAATGTTGTCATGGGTCTGGCGTGTCGTTACAAAACCGGTTTGGTCCATGTTAATTACGTAAGGCAGAACTTTCTCTAGTCTTTTGGAGATGATTGAAGCAAACAGTTTGTAGTCAACGTTTAGCACACTAATTGGTCTGTAATTAGAACAATTTAGCTTGTCTTTTCCTCCCTTTGGTATGACAGAGATGGTGGCCTCCCTCCAAGATTTAGGAATTTCACCCTTTTCAATGACCCAGTTTAATGTTTTAAGCAGAATGGGAGTCAGTGCCTCCCTCAGCCCCTTGTACCAGCATGAATTAAATCCATCGGCGCCGGGAGATTTATGAGCTCTTAATCTAGTGATAGCTGAGGCAAGCTCTTCTTCAGATATGGGTATCTTCAAAGCTGAATTTTGGTCATCTGTCAAGGTGGGTAGATCTAATGTTTGAAGCATTGATTCTAATTTGTCTTCACTGTGTACTTGAGGTTGTGAGTAAATTCAGTTGCTTTTAATGGTTAACCGTGACACCACATTAAAAGTCAGGCAAACGTCGTTGTAGCTAAGTGAAAAAAGTAGAGGTCCTGGTAATCATAGACATGTATAGGTAGACGCCCCCTTCGGCCTTGGACCGCATAAATCGTCGGCGCCATCTTACCAGAGGAGCTATTTCGTCATCGGAGTGAAGATGCCTTGTTCATGTGCTGCTTGGGGGTGCACTCAGTGGCGGACCTACCATAGAGGCGATTTAGGCAACTGCCTTAGGCCCCCACCCAGCAGAAGGCCCACGATAAATCGCCCACCCAGGCACCGATGGGCTGATGGGATGGCCCAAGTCTATAACCAACCGGCCCTCCCACAGATATCGTCGGTTGCGACAGTTTTCCTTGCTTCACCAAATACATTATATACCTCTAATGATAATCAATAGGACTCACTGTCTGGTATTTATACTACTCTTAGTGACCTGTATTCACACTCATGGTTACTATTTTCTTACTATTTTCTAATCTCCTCCGTCAGTCTTACTATGTTTATTTGTTATTAAATGTCAATCACTCTAGCCTAATACTTGCGAGTCTCGCTCGTAGACACCTTTAACACCCCTACACACACACACATAATCACACACCCAGCATGCAACACTACCATTACCACTGATGTTTACACCCCATCGTATGTTCTGTTCTGTTCATTTCTACAATAAAGTTCAAACCAGTGGCGGCGGACCTTAAGGGCGATTGTGGCGACGAACTGCTTTCAGGAAAAGGAGATTTTTTTTCTCTGTCGGCGTACTAATTAAGATAAATTGACAACAAAACAAATAGGACTTCCTACACCAAATGTATCGATTCAACAGGTTTCTACAAAGGGTGGAACCCTACATCCAAGAATTGGAACGAAAGAAAATCATGGCTAGCACGCTGTGAAGTGGCTAACGCGGTCTGTATTTCTTTATTTGTAGGCTACCACTGTCACTTTTCATAGGTTGTACAGTGTGAATGTTCGCTTTTTGCCCTAACACTGAGTTATTTTCTTTGTGAAGACTTATTTAGCTTTTGTAAGCCAATACTTTCGAGATCAGTCAATAAATATAGTTGGTTTTGACTTATATGTTGCCCCCTTCTTTAAGTTGTTACTGGACATATTTTATGTGTCCTGTAAAGCTATGTTGCATCATACAACATTTGAGACATGTGGATAATGAAAAAGTGGGATAATTTAATGTGGAGCCAAATCATGTTTGCTTATGAAGGCTCCTGAATGCAACTTTCTTCCATATAACTAGCTACTGTAGCTATGTAGGTAGAGGGGAAATATTTTGATTGTGTGCTGCCATCTACTATACAAAAAGGTATTGCTGTATGAGTTAATCAGCCTACAAAAAAATTGATATTGCTTAATGTAGGTCGCCCTAATCATTATCAAAAAAATTGTGTTCTCTTTCTCTGCTGACATTTATTCCTAAAGGCTCTGTAGTTATACATGTAGGCCTAACCATCTGATACTAGCCCAGAGTTAAGCATATTCATCTAGCAAACTATACCTACCTTGGAGTGTTACAATAGCCAGTATCATTTTATTCCATGTGTCCATCCAGGCAAATTTGTGGATCCAAATGTTATTAAAAAACATATATAATGTTATTTCTTTGTAATCATCCAAAATTATGTTAAGTGTATGGGTATTTTGCATACATTGAGCGGGCAACGCGCCGTATATTAAGTGGACCGCTCTGACAGATAACTCCCGGGCCACTTTTTCCCCCCAGTCCGCCCCTGCTTTGAGGTGGACAGATGAAGAGGGCCCCTGGCTATGTTCGCCTTAGGCCCCCAAATGACTAGGTCCGCCACTGGGTGCACTACCGTCAGGACGATTCAATCAAGATCGCAAGGAATTACCTTTCACAAGTAAGACTAAACAATTGTTTCTATTTGTAATTGTAAAATTCAGTCATGTCACGTAGATCATGTATTATGTTGAGAGCTAAGAGCTAAGTTGAGACAGCTAAGTTGCCACCAGAATCAGACTATAGCTAGTCTAACGTGAAATGGACATGAGGAGCAAAGCCTTATTCTATCGTTCGTCAACAGGAGATAATATTGTCAAGAAATATAGGATGTACAGTATATATATATAATCTACCACTACTTGCTTGTGAGTAATTACAATGTATGTATAATGTAATTATATAGCATTTATGGTCGCGACGGATGGCTGCGCGACTGGCCTTAATTTCTCTCTGTGATGTATTTCAAAAAGAGACTAGATTAAAACAAAAAAAGGCTCAAAACATGCCACTGTATATGTAATAGTTCTACAATATATATATGAAGGTGTCACGTAATGAATGAAACTACGGAAAAAATGTCACAATATTCTACATGCACCTGTGAGATGCACATGCAGTCAGTCGCCGGCCGAAATTGACGTTTTAAACGTTATTGCTATTTAAATGTTTTTTTTTTTTTTTAAAGATACATCTGTATTATGAATCTGACTGACTGGCTAGCTAACCTTTCTCGCAATTTTAAGGTTTCCCAAAGAGAAGCGGTTGAGGAGACAGTGGGAAGTGGCTGTGAAAAGGGAAGACTTTTCTGCGACTGAGGGGTCATTGCTCTGTAGCCAGCACTTTCAGCCGGAGGATTTTGACCGGACAGGCCAAAGTGTCAGGCTCAGGGATGGAACTAAACCATCTGTGTTCAGTTTCCCAACACATCTCAAAAGAGTAAGTGCATCACTAAGCTTGCTGAAAATGGTTTTATTTTGTGTGTGTGTGTTCATTTGGAATGATTGAGAATGAGATACACCTGTTCAAGTATTTTGTTCTTCTGTTTTAGAAAGTGGCAACCAGGACTACACAAGCCTCAAGGAAGGCTGAAGCGAGCCTTGTAATTGACTGTTCTTTGTCATTACAAGTCACTGAACCTTCACCTACCTACCTTGTGAGTATTTACACTAGCTATGCCCCAAACAGCAGTGAGCATCATGGCATCATAAACATTACTCACTACTGTTTTGTCCTTTTTCAGGAACACACTTATGCATTGCCTCCATCTCCCACTCTTCTCAAGACTAGACTCAATGAAGCCCTGGCTAGGGTGGAGAGTCTTGAGAAAGAGATGAGGAACTCAAAGGCCCGAGAGCGGAGGGCGAAGAAAACAGTACTTTGTCTTTTGGAGGACCTCAGGGGGAAGAACCTCATAAATGAAGAGCTGCAAGAGAGGCTTGACTTATACTCAGGTAACATTGAAATTAAACTTTGAATGTCATGTATATCTTAGGGCTGTAACCAAAGAAATACAACTGCAATAATGTGTTCAAATGCTTGGCTTTTCTGAATTTCATATATCAAACTTAAACTCCAAATACCTGACAACGTCTATAATATGCCCCCATTCATAGTTTGAATAGCATCCGGCACAGACAAAAGCCAACAATCATAGTCTGATAGCTCTAGCTTCAAGACACACAATAGCCAGGTACCTTTGTTGGCAGGTGTTAATGGGCACCTGTTTAGAGCAATCAGTCATGGTTCCTGGCATTTGTGCATCTTTAAGCTAGAGCTATTAAGACAATGATTGTTGGCTTTTGTCTACAGCCACGACAAGATTACATATTTGCATTCATATGGCCTTGCCTGGAAATAAACACATTAGCCTATTGGTGTTTTCATAATGACATTCATACTCTTTCAGTCATTTACTAATTACTCTGTGATATCTGCATTTCAGATCTTCCACTAGGCCTCCTGTCAAAACAGGGCCACGAGTACACTAAAGAGCAAAGGGAGTTTGCACTCACTCTCCACCTGCACGGGCCCAAAGCCTACTCTTACCTGAGAGAGTCTCTCCACCTCCATCTACCACATCCACATACATTGCAAAGGTATTTGCCATTACATTTAATTGCACTTTATTGATAGGAAATTACTGGTTCAAATTTCACATTTTTATTATATTATTGCTACTTAATAATAACTACTTTTTCATTTGATAAAGGTGGATGAGCTCTGTGGATTCCAAGCCTCAACACCATGATGAGAAGAAAAAGAGAGGAAAAAGAGAGGAAGATCCAGTGAAGTATGGACGTGTGGCGCTCATGCTGGATGGCATGGCCATCAGGAAACATGTCCAGTACAGTCCACATTCCCAGAAAATGACCGGATTTGTGGACATGGGGGATGGCCTAAACGAGACAGATATTGCCACTTAGGCTCTGGTTTTTGTGGTGGTTGGCCTACAAGGCCATTGGAAGGCTCCAATTGCCTACTACCTGACCAAGGGCCTCATTTATAAAACGTACTTACGCACAGAACTGATCTTAGACTGTGCGTGCGATCAAATCCACGTCTAAGTACAGATTTATAAAAACCGTCTTAGACGTAGAAAAGGACGTATCTCTAGGTCTGGTTTCAGTTCGTGTAAGTACATTTCCTTGCGGCAATACTGGAGTACTGCAGGAATTCAGGACTCTCCGAGCGCAGACAGCCGACACGCAGTTTCATTTGGGCTAATGGTGAAAGGCCAAAATAATGTTTCGCTCAATAAAATCAAATAGAATAATTTACACATGAATGAGATTCACATATTATAGGTATTCCGTTTTAATTTCACAAGTGTAAAACATTTCGCTCAAACTTATAGCCTATAAGAAGACTAATAGTGGCTTAGTTTTCAGTAGGAGATATGGCTGCATTGGCGTTGTTAGAGCATATTGCCAACTGCGCAATAAGGAGAGAGAGTTTTTTTTTGAGTGATCGCGCAGACTTTTTGACACAGGATGATGTATGTCTGATAAGCAGGTACCGCTTGCCGAGAGCGTTGTGCCCAGATGGCCTCTCGTCTAGAGAGGCGCACCAGAGTCAACCAGGCCATACACGTTCAGGTATTGTCCGTTCTTGGATTCCTGGCTACAGGAACGTTCCGATGAGAAATTGGAGACCAGTCGAGCAATCCCCGTCATCATTAATCAGAATTTTGCCCGATGTTCTTCGCAGTATAGGCTACTATCCCATATGCCCGCAATTTATTAGATTTCCATACAGTGCCCAGCAAAATGTGAAAGAGGATTTCCTGCGTAAAACAGGGTTCCCAATGTATTCTCATCCAGATTTCGCACACTCAGTAAGCCTAGAAAGCCCACTTCAACACAGCACATAGGTAGTGGACGCACCAAAGCCTTGGTGCTGGTGCTTCGGAGACGTGTCTACTACATGTCAAATACTTTGCTTTTGCCATTACGCCACCAGACAGGCTTTCTAACGATGTTTTGGCCCGCATCTGCTGTTCCATCAGCAGAACGTCGATGTCAGCTTCACTTTAATTCTTCTGTTTACATGTTTCTTTCTTGCTTGCCACTGTCACAGAGAGTTTGTGCATCGAGGATGCGCTCTGTTTGTGCATTGATAATATGCTGATTAGATTAAATAGGGGCGTTTTGAGGGCGGAGATTCAGTTGCGCACAATTTCACGGCCATTTGTGATTTATAACCGAAGGATTGGCGTACACGTGTTTTTTGTGTGTACGTCTGTTTACTGTGGATCTCACTTACGCTCATTTCAGGAAATGTCTTAGACAAAATGTAGGATGCTTTCTACGCAACGTTTTATAAATGAGGCCCCAAGTCTCTGACGCCGGACACACAGAAGGTCCTGCTGGTACATGCGATGGAGGCCCTGCATGAGCGTGGCATCCGGGTCATGTCACTCACAATGGATGGGCATGCATCAAACATAAGCATGTGCAACCAGCTGGGGTGCCAGCTAAAGGCCAACCCTTGTGAGCCTTTGTTTGTCATGATGGACGCTTGCCACATGTTGAAGCTGGCAAGAAACATGCTGCAAGCGTACAGCCCAATCTGTAGCAGAACTGGCCTCATCAACTGGGACTACATTGTTTGTTTGAACAATATTCAAACAAAGAATGGACTGCATGCTGCCAACAGGGTCACTGAAAAGCACATTCAGTTTGACTCACAGAAGATGAAGGTGTCCCTGGCTGCACAGACGCTGAGTCGCTCTGTGGCAGTAGCGCTCCGAACGCTGAGGGACCTGGGGTATCCACGCTTCACCCTCTGTCAAGCGACAGCCGAATTCATTGAGGTAAGACTACATTCAAACATTGTTTTCTTATCAAAGTGTCCTGGCCATCTTCTTCATCTTCATCTCCATCTTCTTCCTTTCTATTTCCTAAACAATCCCCGTGCCAAAGGATTCAAAGCCCCCCTGGGATCTTTGAATTGGACAAGGAGTGTAGAACTCTTGTCCAGAGGCCGGGAGTACTTAATCAGTTTGGTGATGAAGGATGGAACTCCCCTTCATCGTTCAAAGAGGTCTTTTAAATAGTGACTCTTCCATATGTGCATGCTCTGCTTATGCATGCATATGATGCTCTGTTCTCTTGTTCCGATCTTTTTGCTGTCTGCGGTTTTTCAGTTCACACAGGTGAATGTGGAAATGTCCATGAAATGTCAGGAAATGTCCATCTACAACTTTCAAACTGACAAAACATTTTCTTTTGAAGGAACCTGTCTGTCATGGGGTTTGTCATCAACATTGACACCCTAATGCTGATGTGTCCTGAGCTGCTGCAGAGTCAGCAATATATCTGCACCTACCGGTTCAGCCAGGATCATTTGGAGCTCCTTTTCAACTCCATCAGGGCATCAGGTAAGGATCTCAGAAGTTTCTAATTTAATTCAATTAATTACATTGTCTTTCCAAAAAAGTCTTTGACGTCTGAAAAGAGTAAATATCGGTATTAAGTGTTGTGTGTATTTGGTTTTTAGGGGGCTGGAACAACAATCCCTCCGCAGGCCAGTTCCAGGGCATCTTCCGCTGGCTCATGGTCCGATGTGGTGTCACACCGAGCACTTCAGGGAATGTGGCACCACAGGATGAGACCGTGTCCCTGTCGGCTGTAGAGATGTCCTCTGCCTCTGAAACGGAAGAGCTTGAGGTGCCCTTTGTGAATGTCTTTGCCTTGATTGGGGACCACAACTACTTGCCAACCCGCTTTGGTGGCCTAGTGGAAAACGCACTAGTCTACATTGCAGGGTTTGTGGTGCGGCAGGTTTTGAGAAAGCTGTCCTGTGGTGCGTGCCGTGCTAGCCTGGTGACAGATGCTGCACGCGCATCTTTCCACGAGAGCTACCACCTGCTGACTCTGAAGAACAAAGGAGGGCTGATGATTCCATCAGAGGGGACAGTGAAGGTGGTCAGGTCAGCAAAGAGGTTCATTCGCCAGTCTGCATCAGGGCAAGCTGTCGGTGTGTCTGTGGTCAAGCAGTTTGTCCCGGCTGACATTGGCACAGATGATGTGTTTCTCCTCAAGGAGCACATTCAGGACACACAATTTGGCATTGATAACCACCACTTTGCACTGTTGTCCTTGGTTGTGTCTGTATTCCATAAAATCAGGCTGCACCACATTGCAAAACTGAGCACGCTGCAATTACAGACTGGCAACAGTCGAAAAAAGCTCAGCAAGACCATACTCTTTAAAGGGTTCTAGCCTCAATTAAGTTATTATATTATATCATATATATCTTAAAATATAATATATTTTATCACATATATATCTTACAATATAATATAATATATTTTATCACATATTATATATATCATATATATGTTATTCCATTGCACATTATACTGAGTCATTATATTATATTGTATTATATATATGCTATGTTATTTATATTACAGTTCAACTATTGAGATGTGTATGTGTATATTGAGATGTGTATATTTTTACTGCTATAGAAATATATAGCTTTTTTTGTAATGTTGATTTGTGAAATAACTGTGTATTGCCAATTGCACTGTTCAAGATTTCTTAAAGCACACACTTGAAAAGGAACTATTAAACTATGAAAAACACACTGACTGCCAGTTTCTCACTATTTGATGTATGCTCTTTCTCTTAATGAAGAAGCAATATTTCGATAGTTTATAGATCTTCTCAGTATGCGTGCACGAGATGTGCAATTTAAGTGAGCGTTTATCATAGACCCATGCACATGTATGACTGGCGATTTAACTAGCGAGATTCAAAGTAACGTAGAGGCAAATCTTTTTCACACACTTCACGTAGAGCATAAACCCTTGAATACTCCATGAAATTGGTTGCGAAATGTAAAAGGTTATCGTGATTTTTATCCAGATAAACCGCAGCTCCTGGCAACTTGCGCTTGTTTGACACGTCTGACAGACCTCTGACGGCAGAGAGCTCCTCTCCCAAAATGGCGGCGGCGCGTTTCGCCGAGGCAACGGGCTGAAGCATAGACATGTATAGATAGACACCGCCTCCACTGCTTCAGCCCGTTGCCTCGGCGAAACGCGTCGCCGCCATTTTGGGAAAGGAGCTCTCTGCCGTCAGAGGTCTGTCAGACGTGTCAAACAAGCGCAAGTTGCCAGGAGCTGCAGTTTTTCTGGATAAAAATCACAATAACCTTTTACATTTCGCAACCAATTTCATGGAGTATTCAAAGGTTTATGCTCTACGTGAAAAGATTTGCCTCTACGTTACTTTGAATCTCGCTAGTCAAATCGCCAGTCATACATGTGCATGGGTCTATGATAAACGCTCACTTTACTTTCAAAACTCGTGCATTTTGAAAATACTGAGAAGATCTATAAACTATCGAAATAGTGCTTCTTTAGTTACTAGTATTGACCATCATTAAGAGAAAGAGCATACATCAAATAGCAGTGGCGGTCCGTCAGGGCCTTCAAGGCCTTCTCTGCTGGCCTAAACATCATCAGAAAATAAATGTAATAAAATAAATTTAATTTTAATATTTTCTTTTCATAAATATGTATTAAATGATTCCCCATAGTCCATTATCTTCATTTCATGCTTCCAGCGTTGTTCATTTATGTTAGAGCTTTCATCCAATCATATTTCCGCTATCATGTGTTGCCACGCTCCTTGAAATCTTCCCAGAGAACAGAAATCTTCCCTGAGGCCTTCAGAATTCACATTGAAGGCCCGTGTACATCTGATTGGCTATCACAACTTGCTGTTTCAGTTCATTTAAGTTGAATGAACTGAAACAGACAGTTGTGACAACCAATCAGATTTCGAGTTGGCGACACTGGGCCTTCTAGAAGGCCCGGAAGATTTATTTCCTCGCGTTGAACGTGACACGTAAACGTCCTTTGATTGGATACTGAGGCAGACCGGTGCAGTGCTTCAGTGCTCAGTTTAGCTGGCTAAAACGACGTACATCGGTTTCAATGCTTATTCTTCTAGTTGTTTCAATTGGTAAGACTAAATATAATTACATTAACCAACTCAAATAAATTAGTTTACACAAACTTGATAATTCCAGTTTTTGATACAATTACAACGCCATTTTCAAGACGGAACTTTCAAGAAAAACTGGATATCGTGAGGATGGGAAGTTTAATGAAACTGCTTTGCAGGTGGGACAATGCGATGTTACTTGTTAAACTTGTTAAACCTCACATTGAGTCACATAGGCTACTTTTGGTGGACTTAATAAAACTTTGTAGACTAATCCCTGAAAATCGCCTTTTATTTTTAAGTTGTGACAGTAATATCCAAGCGATCATATAACTTAGAGTTTACTACTCTTAATGTATTGTTAATACGGGTGTATTGATTTGAAATGCTCCGGAAATATTAATACAGTCTGTTGTAGCCTACTCGACTATGTTAAGGTGATGCAATGCTCACTTATACTGCCTTTCTGTATAAAATATACTGGTTCGAGAGCCATGGCGTCATAATGATGGTATTAGGAGGTGGATTCACTCAGTTTAACATCGTGTAGGACATCGCTGAAGGCCTAGTCGTGAAATGCACGGACCGCCACTGTCAAATAGTGAGAAACTGGCAGTCAGTGTGTTTTTCATAGTTTAATTAATTCCTTTTCAAGTATGTGCATTAAGAAACCTTGAACAGTGCAATTGGCAATACACAGTTATTTCACAATTATATATTGTGTCAATTGCACTGCATAGATCTGAAAATGTTAAGAGCATGATTGTATATTATGTCAAATTGTACAAATGTACATATATATATATATATATATATATATATATATTATAATATGCATATATACTTATACTTAAAATATATTATATTGTATCACATATATATATCATATGTTATTCCATTGCACATTATACTGAGTCATTATATTATATTGTATTATATACTGTATATGCTATGTTATTTATATTACAGTTCAACTATTGAGATGTGTAGGCTATGTATATATTGAGATGTGTATATTTTTACTGCTATAGAAATATATAGATTTCTTTTGTAGCCTAATGTTGATTTGTGAAATAACTGTGTATTGCCAATTGCACTGTTCAAGGTTTCTTAATGCACATACTTGAAAAGGAACTATTAAACTATGAAAAACACACTGACTGCCAGTTTCTCACTATTTGATGTATGCTCTTTCTCTTAATGATGGTCAATACGTAGTAACTAAAGAAGCACTATTTCGATAGTTTATAGATCTTCTCAGTATTTTCAAAATGCACAAGCGTTTATTATAGACCCATGCACATGTATGACTGGCTATTAGACTAGCGAGATTCAAAGTAACGTAGAGGCAAATCTTTTTCACACACTTCACGTAGAGCATAAACCCTTGAATACTCCATGAAATTGGTTGCGAAATGTAAAAGGTTATCGTGATTTTTATCCAGATAAACCGCAGCTCCTGGCAACTTGCGCTAGTTTGACACGTCTGACAGACCTCTGACGGCAGAGAGCTCCTTTCCCAAAATGGCGGCGACGCGTTTCACCGAGAAGCAGTGGAGGCGGTGTCTACCTATACATGTCTATGCATAAACACACACACACGCACGCTTACGTCAAAACCAGAGAAACGTATGATGCTGGAAGAGAGGCCAAAGACCTTAAAAAACATCTAAAGCCTGATTTATGCTCGGTTGCGTAAGCGCAAGCGCAAGAGGCCGCGCAAGCCCCTTGCGTGCCCCTTGCGCGACTTTTCACGTCTTGCGTGCGTCGGCCCCTTTTTCTAGACTTGCGCCATTTTACGCAAGCCCATTGTTCTGGGTGTGAATTGCTTGGCAACACCTCCAACGCAACGCGTAAGCACCTAGCAATTCATGCTCCCTTTAAGGCGGCTGCTTGGTTCAGCGTTGGGGGTTAACGGTTGTGCAAAATTTACTCGGTGCAGTTCATGCTCCTAAAGGTTGCGCGTGTTGTCATGAGCCTGCCATTTACTTGGCAGATAGAAAGCTGTTTCCCTAACAGAAAGTCTGAAGCTTGAAGTTCTTTTCAAACCTTTGCTTGGGTAGCACTGTTAAACTGAGCAGACATGCAGACTACACTTGAGTAATCTCATCACGTAACATTCGTTTTCTAAAAACAATCACATAGTATTGCATGTTTTACTGTTGTAGAAAATACGTTAGCTTAATGCTAACGTATAGGAAATCCTATAGACACCGCGCTAGGTATTAGCATCAAGTAATTCACGTTAATGTTTTTGTATGAGCCTGACATTTGCTCTGCAGATAGATAACAGGTTCCCTAACAGAAAGTCTGAAGCTTGAAGTTCTTTTCAAACCTTTACTTGGGAAGCACTGTAAAACTGAGTAGACATGCAGAATATTTTAGTAACCTCATCTCGTATCATTCGTTGATAGAATGCAGGCTGCGAGGCTCGCGTAAGGGCTTACGTAAAAAATGACGCAAGTCTAGAAAAAGGGGCCGACGCACGCAAGACGTAAGAAGTCGCGCAAGGGTCGCGCAAGGGGCTTGCGCGGCCTCTTGCGCTTGCGCTTACGCTTACGTAATGAAGCATGAATCAGCCTTTAGAAGCATGCAAGGGCCTTAGAGGCGGCTGCTTGCTACAGCGTTGGGGGTTAACGGTTGCGCAAAATTTACTCAGTGCAGTTCATGCTCCCAAAGGTTGCGCGTGTTGTCATGAGCCTGCCATTTGCTTGGCAGATAGAAAGCTGTTTCCCTAACAGAAAGTCTGAAGCTTGAAGTTCTTTTCAAACCTTTGCTTGGGTAGCACTGTTAAACTGAGCAGACATGCAGACTACATTTGAGTAATCTCATCACGTAACATTCGTTTTCTAAAAACAATCACATAGTATTGCATGTTTTACTGTGGTAGAAAATACGTTAGCTTAATGCTAACGTATATGGAAAATCCTATAGACACCGCGCTAGGTATTAGCATCAAGTAATTCACGTTAATGTTTTTGTATAAGCCTGACATTTGCTCTGCAGATAGATAACAGGTTCCCTAACAGAAAGTCTGAAGCTTGAAGTTCTTTTCAAACCTTTACTTGGGAAGCACTGTAAAACTGAGTAGACATGCAGAATATTTTAGTAACCTCATCTCGTATCATTCGTTGATAGAATGCAGGCTGCTAGGCTCGCGTAAGGGCTTACGTAAGAAATGACGCAAGTCTAGAAAAAGGGGCCGACGCACGCAAGACGTAAGAAGTCGCGCAAGGGGCGCGCAAGGGGCTTGCGCGACCTCTTGCGCTTGCGCTTACGCTTACGTAATGAAGCATGAATCAGCCTTAAGATTGTGTTAAGGCCGAATTATGCTCTGTTTTAGACGTAACGCGTAAGCACGTAAGATACACAACCCCCCCTTGCGCGGTAAAATACCCCCCCCTTACGTGCTTAAGTGCGTCGCCCAAAATTCCTGACTATGCGACTAAAACACTACGGCCCTACACAGCTCGCAAAGGCTGTGATTGGCCGGCTACCACAGCCTTTCACACAGAGTCTCACGTTTCCGTGTTAATAGCATACAGTCTTTTTTAGACCAAGATATTTTTTTAAATCATGAATACCCTGCAGACCGTCTCACAAGCCTTTTCTTATGGATTAGGAACAAACATAACAGAAGAGGTCCGAAGACATGAACTCCTTTACAAATCCTCTTTAAACACTTATAAGGACGCTCAAATTACCGCGAATATCCCATTCTCACCCGCGTTTGTTTGGAGAGAATGTGGTCATTCACGAACAAATAGGTACTTTCATATTCATTTTCCGCCACTTGTGAGTCATGGTGATATCTTGCATTGAGTTCATATTGACGTGAAGCCATCAATTGCACCAGCGAGTTTGATAGAATGAGCCCGGTCTGCTCATACAAAAGTTAACAGTAACCTGCCGTTACCTTGTGGCCAGCACCATTGTAGTTACAAGCATTGACGACATGATGAGATTCTCTCGCCGTTTACCACCTCATCTTTGAATAATGTAACTCATAAACACATCGTTTTAAAGCCTGTCGCAGTCATTCAAATATGTCAATAAACAAACTTTTGCGTCATGTGCTGTCTTTTTCGCCACTGGTACTGAATTGCCAACATTTGTATTTTGTGTAACACATGTATTCATAACATCAAGCCTTTCGCCCACTACACTTTCATGCTCCGGTAAGTTTTTTTTCCTTTGTCCTGCTGCAATAAATAGGCTTACTTAACTCAAAAAAAAATCTACAGTTCTGGCGTCAATTTGCTTTGCAACACGCAACACGGCTCACAAGCCTTGCAACACGCAACACGGCTCACAAGCCTTGCAACACGGCTCTGCGTCTAAAACGAACCTTAAATCAAAACTTGTCTAAAACAAGTTCCTTGTGTAAATTACGTGCTTACGCCTCTGCGTCTAAAACGACCCTAAATTGGCCTTTAGTCGCATAGTCAGGAATTTTGGGCGACGCACTTAAACACGTAAGGGGGGGTATTTTACCGCGCAAGGGGGGGGTTGTGTATCTTCCGTGCTTACGCGTTACGTCTAAAACAGAGCATAATTCGGCCTTTAGCTTGAAGCCATGGCCCTTGAGGATCTTCAAAGTAATGCATTTGAAATGTAATATCCCATTGGCAAGTCTGCAGCATGGATTTTTCTATACAGTGACAAATTGTCACAAAAATACATTTTTCCCTGGTTCGCAATGTCTGGAGGAGGAAACCGCCATCGCTGCTTGCAGCTATATTTTCTTTTGGGTTTTATTTGTGGGAGGTGCTCTTTAGTGGGGTCTTTTCCCCCCACTAAAATCTATTTGAATGGGACTGACATTCTGCATCATGCACACTCAAACACACTGAAAATTGGAGAAAAAAAACTTTGGCCAGTTGCTGTAATAATTTGTATTTTCTCCCTCTGTTCGCTTTGGATGTGATGCTGGCATCAAGTCAGGGACGTGCAGTCATAGGAGGCAGGGGAGGCAGAGCCTCACCTGTCATTTCGAAAAGTAAAAAAAAAAATATATAAAAAAAATATATTTTTTTTTTGTATAATAATCCTATATATTTATGTATTATAAATATTCTTATTTCTCTAGTTATCTGTGTTACGAGTGTCATTTCTGCATGATTCCGATCATTTCGAGCATTTTTATTATCAAAATCGCTGAATTTGAGCATTTCCGGTTCCCAGTGATCAGCCAATGAACATTGGACGTGCGGTCAAGGGAGGCAGATGCATTGCAGTCTATGGGCAGGGTAGGCAGTGCCTCCCATAGACATGTATAGATAGACACCGCCTCCACTGCTTCAGCCCGTTGCCTCGGCGAAACGCGTCGCCGCCATTTTAGGAAAGGAGCTCTCTGCCGTCAGAGGTCTGTCAGACGTGTCAAACAAGCGCAAGTTGCCAGGAGCTGCGGTTTTTCTGGATAAAAATCACGATAACCTTTTACATTTCGCAACCAATTTCATGGAGTATTCAAAGGTTTATGCTCTACGTGAAGTGTGTGAAAAAGATTTGCCTCTACGTTACTTTGAATCTCGCTAGTCAAATCGCCAGTCTGCATGGGTCTATGATAAACGCTCACTTTTCTTTCAAAACTCGTGCATTTTGAAAATACTGAGAAGATCTATAAACTATCGAAATAGTGCTTCTTTAGTTACTAGTATTGACCATCATTAAGAGAAAGAGCATACATCAAATAGTGAGAAACTGGCAGTCAGTGTGTTTTTCATAGTTTAATTCCTTTTCAAGTATGTGCATTAAGAAACCTTGAACAGTGCAGTTGGCAATACACAGTTATTTCACAATTATATATTGTGTCAATTGCACTGCATAGATCTGAAAATGTTAAGAGCATGATTGTATATTATGTCAAATTGTACAAATGTACATACAGCGGGTGAAATAAGTATTGAACACGTCGCCATTTTTCTCAGTTAATATATTTCCAAAGGTGCTATTGTCATGAAATTGTCACCACATGTTGGTAACAACCCAAGTAATTCATACATACAAAGAAAAAAAACAAATACATTCAGAAATTAAGTAATGTGTATTAATGTGAAATAACACAGGAAAAAAGTATTGAACACATGAAGAAAGGGAGGTGCAAAAAGGCATGGAAAGCCAAAAAAACTGCTGGAATCTTTCAGTAATTAGAAGGCAATCTGGCCCCTAGTCAGTGCAAATTAATATCCCAACTGATGGCCTATAAAAAGGTGTCTCATTACCAAGGTGTCACACAAGAAGCAACTCATGATTGGTAAAAGCAAAGAGCTCTCTCAAGACGTTTGCAACCTTATTGTTGCAAGACATACTCATGGCATTGGTTACAGATGCATTTCTAAACTTCTGAATATTCCAGTGAGCACTGTTTCGGGCCATAATCTGGAAGTGGAAAGATCATCATTTCACCATAAACTGGCCACGACCAGGTGCTCCTCGCAAGATTTCTGACAGAGGAGTGAAAAGAATTATCAGAAGAGTTGTCAAAGAGCCAAGGACCACTCGTGGAGAGCTTCAGTAAGACCTGGAATTTGCAGGTACAGTTGTTTAAAAGAAAACAATAAGTAATGCACTCAACCCCCATGGCCTGTATGCACGCTCTCCACATAAGACTCCATTGCTAAAGAAAAAGCATGTTGAAGCTCGTTTAAAGTTCGCAGCACGAAATTTGGACAAGCCTGTGAAATACTGGGAGAATATGGTCTGGTCAGATGAGAGCAAAATGGAACTCTTTGGATGACATAATGCACACCATGTTTGTAGGAGACATGGCACTGCACATCATCCCAACAGTGAAGTTTGAAGGTGGGAACATCATAGTGTGGGACTGCTTTTCAGCATATGGTACTGGCAAATGTCACACAATTGAAGCAAGGATGAATGGAAAAAATGTATCAAGACATTCTTAATTAAAATCTGCTGCCATCTACCAGGATGATGAAGAGGTAACGAGGGTGGACATTTCAGCAAGACAATGAACAGCCAAGGAAACTCTCAATTGGTTTCAGAGAAAGAAAATAAAGCTGCTAGAATGGCCAAACCAATCACCTGACTTGAATCCAATCGAAAATCTATGGAAAGAACTGAAGATCAGAGTTCATAGAAGAGGCCCAGGGAACTTTCAAGAATTGAAGCCTTTTTGTGTTGAAGAATGGGTCAAACTCACATCTGAGCAATGCATACAAGTAGTTTCTCCATACAGGAAGCGTCTTGAAGCTGTCAAAGGCTTTTGTACAAAGTATTCAATAAATATCAGTAAGCGTGTTCAATACTTTTTTCCTGTGTCATTTCATATTATTAGACATAACTTAATTTCTGAACTAATTTGTTTTGGTTTCTTTGTATGTTTGGATTACCTGGGTTGTTACAAACATCTGGTGAAAATTTCATGTCAATACCACCTTTGGAAATATATTTACTGAGAAAAATGGTGACGTGTTCAATACTTATTTCACCCGCTGTATATATATATATTATAATTAGTGTTGCACCGATGCCATTTTTTGGCTCCGATACCGATACCGATACCTGGCTGTGCAGTATCGGCCGATACCGATACCATACCGATACCACTCTGTTTGAAATTTGAAAAATATATATATATATATATATATTTTTTTTTATCAATGGTTTGGTCCCATGTATAATACTAGTGTAACAGTAAGAAAGGCAGTTTCAGCACTTCAGACATAGCTGCAGACTAGTCCTCTATAATTGATGGTTTACCTTACTGAGCAGCACAGTGGCTTTTCTGATTTTGAACACAATAGAGTTAAAGTTTGGTCAGTTCTTTTTTTTTTTTCTTTCCCTGTATTGTTTCTTTGTGTATTTGTTTTGTTTGTGGACCAAACCATTGATAAAAAAAAAAAATAAAAAAAAATAAATAAAAAAAGTATCTGCACTATTTGTTGGTACTCGCCGATACCGATACCACCATTTTAGTGCTGTATCGGGGCCCTATCCGATACTGGTATCGGTATCGGTGCAACACTAATTATAATATGAATATATACTTATACTTAAATATATTATATTGTATCACATATTATATATATCATATGTTATTCCATTGCACATTATACTGAGTCATTATATTATATTGTATTATATATATGCTATGTTATTTATATATATATAGTTATATATATTATATATTATTATATATATACAGTTCAACTATTGAGATGTGTAGGCTATGTATATATTGAGATGTGTATATTTTTACTGCTATAGAAATATATAGATTTTTTTTGTAGCCTAATGTTGATTTGTGAAATAACTGTGTATTGCCAATTGCACTGTTCAAGGTTTCTTAATGCACATACTTGAAAAGGAACTATTAAACTATGAAAAACACACTGACTGCCAGTTTCTCACTATTTGATGTATGCTCTTTCTCTTAATGATGGTCAATACGTAGTAACTAAAGAAGCACTATTTCGATAGTTTATAGATCTTCTCAGTATTTTCAAAATGCACGAGCGTTTATTATAGACCCATGCACATGTATGACTGGCGATTAAACTAGCGAGATTCAAAGTAACGTAGAGGCAAATCTTTTTCACACACGTAGAGCATAAACCCTTGAATACTCCATGAAATTGGTTGCGAAATGTAAAAGGTTATCGTGATTTTTATCCAGATAAACCACAGCTCCTGGCAACTTGCGCTAGTTTGACACGTCTGACAGACCTCTGACGGCAGAGAGCTCCTTTCCCAAAATGGCCAAATGGCGGCGACGCGTTTCACCGAGAAGCAGTGGAGGCGGTGTCTACCTATACATGTCTATGGGCTGAAGCAGTGGAGGCGGCGTCTATCTATACATGTCTATGCTGGTAATAGCCAATCAAATAAATGGTGTTTTCAGTTCCTGCCTGGTAACTAATCTTAGACGAATTCTAGAATATTGATTGGTTGTCAACCCATAGTTTTTTGAGTCAACCCATCGTCTACCCACATCTGTGATGAGGCATGAACACCAGCACCGGTGACAGGAACGAAGAAGCGCAGACTGTTTCCAGCCGGTATTAATTTCTTAGACACCAGTCCATGTGACCTTCGCAAGATCTGTTGTGACTGCAGGGTGTTCCGGCGTATAGTTAATAAAGCCAACGACAGCAATATGGCATTAAATAATACATGGATATTTAAAACGTGTCTGATCAGGTAAGTGGAGTGTGTGCTATAAACAAATATAGAGCTTGCAGGGTAAAGAAACGCTGGCTAACGTTAGCATAATGTTAAGTGACTGGACAGACAGCTCGATAACCTTAAAGTGAAATTACAGATTATATTAGATTCAGCTTTATTGTCCTTGTGTTGCGTACAGGTACAAAGCAAATTAACTGCAGTTAGCATTTAACTAGAACAGCAAAAGTTAGTGCTACTAACAGAGGTGCAGGTATGGGATGTGCTACACCACAAACAATGCTAACGTTATGTATTACAATATTATCTTATGGTTTTCCTCCCTAGTTTATGTTAGCGAGTAGAGTCAGTTTGTTTATGATTCGTGCCGTCATTTTTTCCTGATGTGTTGGTGTCTTGTCTACCTGTAATAATCGGCATGGAAATCAATCAAATCAAATATAATATAATTATTTAAAAAAGATTATAATTAGTATTATTAGTTGTATACAGAGGTGTAGTAGACGGAGTTGGAGAGTAGGGAGTGCGAAATTAAGGTTGCATGTACAGTATAAATAACACATGTACAGTTGGTCATATCAACAGTATGCACAAACAACAGTTGACTGAACAGCATGAGTGGTTTAGCAGCAGTTCCTGAAAAAATATGAGTAGTATAAATTGCCGTTTAAGTTAAGGGCACGCCATGGTGTCAGAGGTAATGCATCCCTGTCATTGATGGGATATGTTACTATGTTTTCCATGTTGTATGTGTATGGTCTATGTCACAGAAGCTTACATCTCACCACTGTCTGATCTCACTGTTTATTTCTCCAAGATGTCTGCAGAATGCAGTCCATAGACATGCAGTCGTCGCATCGGGATTACACATGACTGGGGTTCATCAAACGTCAAACAGGACCTCGGTAGTTCGGTGTACAAGAAATAAATATGAGAGACAGTATCCAGTCTTGCTCGTCCGTCCTGACGGCTCCACCATCAACATCAGATACAAGGAGCCAAAAAGAATACTTATGGTACATAAGCCTACCTAACGTTGCTGTTCTCACACCTGGATGGCATACAGATACATGAAGCAACTACATGTGCATTTTATTGCATAAAATACTTAAAACGTGGTAGCCTTATTTTTACATTTTGATTTAAAAAACACCATCTATATATTTGAAATGTGTGCATGATCATATTCCATTTTTAATGAAATGTATTGAAATGTATGCATAAAGAAACTTAGCATCAACACACATAGGCACACAGTGTCATTATATTTCAACTGGCCCATCAGATTAACAACATAACATAACATACCATTGCATAACATTGCATACCTGACTCCTCTCAGGCTGAGCGACTTCCTCACTGAAATGACTGGATATGTTTATAATAACAGCCTTACATGATATGTATGTCTTTTCAGATGCCGGTGGACATCAGTACTCTGTCTGAAGAGGATAGGAAATCCAGGTTAAAGAAGAGGGATCCAAAGAAGGCTGCCGTAAAGAAAGAGAAATACTTTGAGGACGACTTTAAAATTGATGATTACAGCCAGTTCTGGAAGAAAAAGTGATCTTGTTTCATTCCTGTATACACACAATATGGTATTGTAATTATTGTCAGGTCATTATAAATAAACATTTTTCACAACTATACAACTGTAACAAGGACCTTTTCTTCAGCTGAAAGTTTCAATAAAAACTACACATGAGGCGGTGTGCTGTAACAAACAGGTCATGTGCTAGTTGGTAGAGATGAAGCTGTTATTAATCATTAGACATGTAAGATGGTTCCAGGGAATCTGGAGTAGCTTCCCTGGCTTAGAGAACTAAGAACAGAGTTGTGACGGTCTGTGATTGACACTTGGAAATGGAGTGTTCCTGGTTTATGCATAACCTATGAGGTGCATTCCTCATGTTCTGATAACAGTAAATGAATGATTAGTCTCTGTCTGTGCCTCAGACACAGCTCACACTTCCTTATTGTTGAATGGCAATGACAACCCGACCAGTAATGGGCACTACGGTGGCGTCGTACGCCGACACGAATGGCAAAGTTTCTCTGGAGGCTGCTGACATTGCGGTGGTGTTGGTGTATTTCGTCTTCGTCTTAGGTGTGGGAATATAGGTAAGTCGGAAGGAAGAGAGAAGTCATACTTTCCTTCTTGTGTAGACGGTGAATCCAAAGAGTTAAAGGAAACACTAACGAGTGACTAAGTTGAATCTTCCTTATGTTGCTAAAGTGGATGTATTTGTGGAATGCACACACACACAGTATCCTCCTCTGCTTGCTTTATCGTAGTCCTCATTCAGAGCCAACCGGGGAACAGTAGGGGGCTACTTTTTGGCTGGAAGATCCATGACATGGTGGCCTGTAAGTACCCAGTTCTAATTCTACAGGTGGACTTTTTCCTGATGATTCAATCATCAGGGTGTACCGATTGGAATGGTGTTTCTTTAGTCCTCATCATTCAGTAGCTGTGATGCAGAGCTCTGTTTTAGAACATCCCAATATGCTTAAAACCCAATACACAAGAACCCTGAAAATGTTTTAAAAATATATAGGCTAAATATGTAGACAGACTTTGATTTTTGCTGTAATCAGTGGAGGTGATTCCTTGGTCCCTCTTCATCCTCATCTTACATTGTCATTTAGCATTTTACAAGGATGTATACACATTTACACTGATGGCACACTGCAAATCAGGAGCAATTAGGGGTTCAGTGTCTCGCTCAGGACATTTTGACAGAGAATCGAACCAGCAACCTTCTGATTACTAAACGACTTCTCTACCTCCTGTACTACTGTCGCCCCACTCTTCTGACCTCCCAGATTGGCGCCTCCCTGATGTCCAGCAATGTTGGCAGCGGTCTGTTCATTGGGCTGGCGGGGTCGGGGGCCGCAGGAGGCATTGCAGTCGGGGGCTTTGAGTGGAATGTAGGTCATGCTCTTAACAGTAATACAACGCAGTTACCACGACTCTGGTATTTCAGCTATCTGACATGAGTTGGTGAGATGTGATTCAGTGGCTGTGGTGAGAAGTGCATGGGTTGGTGAGATGTGATTCAGTGGCTGTGGTGAGAAGTGCATGGGTTAGTGAGATGTGATTCAGTGGTTGTGGTGAGAAGTGCATGGGTTTGTGAGATGTGGTTGTGGTGAGAAGTGCATGGGTTTGTGAGATGTGGTTGTGGTGAGAAGTGTGATGTGGTTGTGGTGAGAAGTGCATGGGTTTGTGAGATGTGGCTGTGGTGAGAAGTGCATGGGTTGGTGAGATGTGATTCAGTGGCTGTGGTGAGAAGTGCATATTTTGTGGCACACTTTCAGGCGTCCTGGGTCCTGGTTGCCCTGGGCTGGATCTTCGTGCCGGTGTACATCGCCGCCGGTGTGGTCACCGTGCCGGAGTACCTGAGGAGGAGGTTTGGCGGCCAGCGTATCCGACTCTACATGAGTGTACTCTCACTTATCCTCTACATACTAACCAAAATATCAGTAAGGCCTCAGGAAGCACTCTGTGCCTGGTTAGCTTTTTGTCTGGTCTGACCTCTTAAAACATGCCATAAAATATCAGAGGTCCCCTTGAGTTTGCCAAAAAACACATGGAGGACTCCCAAACTATGAGAAATAAGATTCTCTGGTCTGATGAGACCAAGATTGAGCTTTTTGGCGTTAATTCGAAGCGGTATGTGTGGAGAAAACCTGGCACTGCTCATCACCTGCCCAATACTATCCCAACAGTGAAACATGGTGGTGGCAGCATCATGCTATGGGGTTGTTTTTCAGCTGCAGGGACAGGACGACTGGTTGCAATTGAAGGAAAGATGAATGCGGCCAAGTACATAGAAATCCTGGAAGAAAACCTCCACCAGAGTGCTCAGGACCTCAGACTAGGCCGAAGGTTCACCTTCCAACAAGACAATGACCCGAAGCACACAGCTAAAATAACAAAGGAGTGGCTTCGGAACAAGTCTGTGACCATTCTTGACTGGCCCAGCCAGAGCCCTGACCTAAACCCAATTGAGCATCTCTGGAGAGACCTGAAAATGGCTGTCCACCAACGTTCACCATCCAACCGGACAGAACTGGAGAGGATCTGGAAGGGAGAATGGCAGAGGATCCCCAAATCCAGGTGTGAGAAACTTGTTGCATCATTCCCAAGAAGACTCATGGCTGTACTAGCTCAAAACGGTGCTTCTACTCAATACTGAGCAAAGGGTCTGAATACTTATGACCATGTGATATTTCAGTTTTTCTTTTTTAATAAATTTGCAAAAATGTCTACATTTCAGTTTTTTTTCTGTCAAGATGGGTTGCTGAGTGTACATTAATGCGGAAAAAAAATTAACCTTTTCGATTTTAGCAAATGGCTGTAATGAAACAAAGAGTGAAAAATGTAAAGGGGTCTGAATACTTTCCGTACCCACTGTATGTGTGTCAAGTGATGTCAAAATATTGCAAGCAAATATAAGACTGGCAAATGTTATTAACACCAGCTCAACACCAACTGAAGTACATCTACTCTATATAATGCACAACACACTAGCCATGTACTATAGTTATGACAATTCTTATCATTTTAATAATTCAATTCAATTTTATTTATATATTGCCAAAACAATAACATTACCTAAAGGTGTTTTACAGAGCCCAGGGCCTGGACCCCTGTACACCCTAATAGCTGTGGTTCTACTGAATAAGCTGCTTTTTTGAACTGAATTGATTTCTGTGTCCTGTGTGTGTGCAGACAGATATCTTCTCTGGTGCTTTGTTCATCCGGGTTTCCCTGGGTTGGGATCTCTACCTCTCCACTGTTGTGCTCATTGCTGTGACAGCAGTCTATACTATAGCAGGTAGTAATGCTTTTAATCAATGGGGGGAAAAGGTAGGACTGCATGCACATACAAACGCAAGATGATGCAAGACATAAACATATAGCAAATAGAGATGTAAAGTATCTGTACACTAAAGCTTTTGATTTGTTGTGAATGCTTGTGGAAGCTGTTCTCCGTTTCGTAAACTGTACATGGCTAAATATCAGAGGACAGGTATTCGTTTGATTTACTACAACTTTGAGTTATTGATTGCTTATAATACTAGAACTGATTGATTAATTTCCGTTTTATACTTCTGAAAGCATGGTCGTACTGTACTGCTCTCCCTGACAGCGTTTGACAGGTGGGCTGGTATGAAGGCCTAATGGATCAATATGAGAAGGCCGTGCCCAACATCACTGTGCCCAACACCACGTGCCACCTGCCGCGGACCGACGCCTTCCACATGTTCAGGGACCCGCTGACCGGAGACCTTCCCTGGCCCGGCCTGGTGTTTGGGCTCACTGTGCTGGCCACCTGGGCGTGGTGTACCTACCAGGTCACTAACAGGCTAATATCCACGCTAATGCTACTTCTAACACACACTGTGAATGTAGGGTCAAAGGTCACTAACAGGCTTTTATCCACGCTAATGCTACTACTAACACATACTGTGAATGTAGGGTCAAAATTGCTTTTACATCAGAAAAGAGAACAATGAATGTTGAGATATGCGGTGTAATTAAAGCAACACTGTGCAACAATTTGCCACCATTTGAGGTATGTCTTTGTAGGCAACTGGTTTTGGTATCATCTTCAAATTCATTTTGTTGATTAATGGTCATGTGAAAGAGTGGTAAGCGCGTTTCGTTCCCACACAACAACCAGGATATGCACAAAGTAGTTCTGTGTTCCGGGTCAGGTACATGTAAGAATGGTTTTCACGGCATGACATTGCCAGCTGTATAGACTGTACAGCTGTATCAGGGCCAACATGCACGCCTTTTAGGTAGTTTGCTAGTTTTAGATCAAAACCCCATACTGCTGCTTTAAGGAAAAAGCTTGACCGAATCCAACCTAGGATATTCCACTTTAGATATTGATGTGGCATCTTAATGACGATATAGATTAATTAAACTAAATGAAAATATTGGTAAATATACAGTATGTGTCAAATGTCAGTCCGGGGTATTATTGTTGTTGATTGTGTAATCATGTGTATGGTGTAATATTATTGTGTGTTGTGCTGTAATCAGTGAGCAGGGGGAAACTGTGTGGCAAGAACTCTAATATGGACTAATGAGTTGATGGACTAATGGCCACGGACTTTGATTGAGCTGATGTGATTGGGACGCTGGCCGGAGAAATCCTTTTTATACAGGGTGACGGGAAAGGAACGGGACTCGAATTCCCAGGGGACCCTGGGGCAATGAGGCCGTTTAACCGCGTCAGTGAGGAGGCCACACGACCGATGACAACAACAGCCAGCCGGCGTGTGAAGCAGAGATGCGTGTTAACACGCCAACTAAAGGAAAGGCATTTTACTAAATCAAGTAATATGTTATACTGAATGGGTCAGCGTCGAGCTTGCCGTTGGTTTACTGTGTGCTTTCTTTGTTACGGAGCGTGGTGGAATCCAGAGCTGCAGCCAGAGGCGACGCAGAAGTGACATCGGAGGAAGGGGAGAGAGAGAGACTCAAACTTCTACCAGCCAGAGTTGTGGAACTGCGACGGTGGCGTGATCCGCCTTCCTTCATCACGTATCGACGGAGCTCTGCTGCACCTGCTCCTGGACCGAGTTACTTGTTGGACTTGTGGTAGTGTTTTGTTTTGGTCGGCGAGGGGGGACGCCGCCGACCAAAAAGGGTTTTTCTTCAACTCGTGATCCGGCAGCGCACCCGCTGTGCGGGACAGGCAGTGACTGGGTGAGCCCCTCTAAATGGGTTACACGTACCGGGGAGGTAAGGCAGCCTAAGGTGACGAGCGCCTGCTTATGGTGATCAGGAACCAAGCAAAACTTTTTAGAGGTGTAGCTTGCTGTGTGTGTGTGAGCCATTTTTGCAGTGACATTTCTGTACATGACATTTCTATGTGTGTTCACTTGTGAAATATAATGCCAGTGTTGGGCCTAGCTGGGGAACTGTATTGAGGGCTTCACTACGAGAATTGTGTTTTTGGTTCCATTGTATGTGCATGTATTTATTCTAATTGGCCTCTGCTAATAGGCTGTACCCCTCCCCCTCTGTGGTGCCTGTCTGGCTATAGTAGTTAGCCTCCTGTGTCTGATTGTGGTGGGTTATGTGGAGATAGGCGGGGCCTTGACCATATGCTGACTCGCCCAGGACTGCTTGTAACTAAACACGTGTGTGGCTGCCGGCCTTTAAAATAAAATTACTAAAACTGATTCATGTCTGGTGTGTTGTGTCTCCGAGGGATCAGAACAACCTGTGACCTGTGACAGTTAGGTCGCAGCGACAAATTTGGCGTAGTCGGGCAGGATCCCTCTTCAGACACAACACCATGGCTGATGAACAGGGTACGGCAGCACAAGGTGGGGTGAATACCATGATGGTGCCTTGGTTCTTGGGTGGGCCTTGAGTGCACTCCAGGGGGATGCTAGGAGGGAAATACTGTTACTCCCAGCCACAGAAAGGAACACTGACAGTAAAATATTCATTGCCCTCGAGAAACTGTATGGGGATGTTCTAAGCACTAGTCAAGTTAGAGCTCAGTTTTTTAAATGTCAGCAACATGTGGGGGAAGGGGTGGGGCCTTTCATTTTGCGTCTCCGTGAGTCCCATTTCAGGTGGCGAAGCAAGGAGGAAGCAGCTGGGTCTGATGTGGAGATGCTGCGGAGCCAGTTGGTGCTGGGACTACTACCAGGGCCTGTGCAGACAGAACTCCAGCGGCGTGTGCGTCGGGAGCCAGACATTACCTTCGAGGAGGTGTGTAAGGAGGTCAAGGCCATGGAGAAAGAGACCGAGCGGGCTACCATGGACAGCGTAGACACACGACGGACGTACAACAACCCCACCCATCCCACTCCTCACGCCCCATCAGATCCTCTACAAGACTGGGAACGCCTCAAGGAAGCATTGAGAACTGAGCTGGCTGGTGAGCTGCGGGCCCAGGTGACAGACTTAAAAACTTCATTACTGGCGGAGCTCCGGTCACAACGAACCACCCGGCGGCAACCGGAACCAGCAGTTAGCAGTGAGGGTGGCGAACAGGGTGCCATTCAGTCACAGCGGAGACCAAGACTACCGCAATGGGACGACCAGGGCCGCCCAATCTGCCTACGCTGTGGGCAGGCTGGCCACATGCTACGAGAGTGCCGAAACCGGGAGACAGCCAACCATTTAAGAGTGGCAGAGGAGAGTAGGCCAGTGGAGGTTCCGATGCGATCGGCCCTTGTTGGAGAGAGCCCGGAGGTTGAGGTCTTCGTACAAGGTAAACGGATCCCCTGCATCCTCGACACTGGGTCCCAGGTGACCCTGTTTAGCCGGGGCCTGCTTCAAAACCACCTACAGGGCACTGAGATGAAAGAGGTGGGTGATATATCTTGGCTGACATTGAAAGCTGCTAACGGGCTAGCCTTGCCTTATGTTGGGTATACGGTTTTGGACTTTGAGGTGGGGGGTGTGTTGGTACCAGGGAAGGGGGTGGTCGTAGTAGAAGACAAGTACTTGCCTCCGACCTATGGGGTTTTAGGCATGAACGTGATCCAGCATTGTTGGGAGGGCCTCCGTCAGCAGGGGGGGCACAAATTCACGTTGTTCAAGTCTACTCTCCCCAGGTCAGCAGGGGTGGCCTGGGATCGAGCATTTGCCACTTGCCGGAGGATTGAAGCAGAAGAGCACCGGGGACCAAGCCTTGGAGTTGCCCGACTGCGTACAAGCGACCCCGTCTGGTTGGCCCCACAAACGGAGATGGCCGTGTGGGCCCACGTCCCAGAGGCGCCCAAAGCCAGTCAAGATGTCCTACTTGAAGACTGCTACCATGGTGGGCAAGAGTGGTGCGTAGCCCGTGCAGTGACCAGACTTCAGGACGGCCGGGTCCTCCTGCGCATATGTAATCCTCATCCCTACCCTGTGGCGCTACCTCCCAGACGGCCCCTGGCCCGTGTCCTGCGCCTCGGACAGGATGATGTCCAAGCGCCAAACCAGCTGTTCCTCAGGCAGGAGGCTGACTCCGTGGTGGAGGTGGACGTGAGGCCAGTGAGTAGTCCCCTTTCCTCCTGTTTGACTCCATTGCTCCAACAGACTGAAGGACTGACTCCACCTCAGTCTCACCAACTTCAAGGGCTGCTTGAGCGTTGGCAGGGGGTGTTTGCCCAAAGTGAAGATGACCAATGCCGTATACCATACGATTCCAACAGGGGGCGCTGCTCCCATTCGCCAAAGGTACCGACCTGTGCCGCCTAGCCTCTACGAAGAACTGAGGACGTTGCTGAAAGACATGCTGGATGGGGGAGTTGTCCGAGAGAGCTCCAGTCCATGGGCTGCTCCAGTGGTCTTAGTTAAGAAGAAGGATGGCTCCTGGAGGTTTTGTGTGGACTACAGGAGATTAAATGCAGTCACACATAAGGATGCCTACCCCCTTCCTCGTGTGGAGGAGTCCCTGACCAATTTAAAGAAGGCAGAATGGTACTCCACACTCGATCTTGCCAGTGGGTATTGGCAGGTGGAGGTCCATCCCGCCGATAAGGAGAAGACGGCCTTTGCAACTCCCCTAGGCCTCTATGAGTTTGAGAGGATGCCCTTTGGCTTGTGCAACGCCCCCGCCACGTTTCAACGCCTTTTGCAACGATGCCTCGGGGGTCAGGTACACGATTTCTAGCTGATATATCTAGATGATATAAATTTGTACTCACCTGACTTCATTTCCCACCTAGGACACTTGGAGCAGGTTTTTTCCAAGTTGCGGGACCATGGTTTGAAGCTGCAGCCCAGCAAATGCCACCTCTTCAAGCGTTCGGTACAGTACCTGGGCCACGTGGTGAGCCAGGGGGGTGTGGCAACTGACCCCCAGAAGACGGAGGCGGTTCAGGACTGGCCGGTTCCAACTACCGTGCGGGAGGTTCGCTCATTCCTGGGATTCGTCGGCTACTACCGCCGGTTCGTCCCATCTTTTGCGCGGAAGGCAGAGCCACTGCACGCATTGTTGAGGGGGACAGGCGGGAACAAGACCAAGTTAGTCGACTGGACCCCAGAGTGTGGGAAAGCCTTCCAGGACCTAAAGGAAGCCCTCCTGAGAGCCCCTGTGTTGGCCTACGCTGATTTTGGCCTCCCATTCCGGGTCTACACCGATGCCAGCTTGCATGGGCTGGGGGCTGTGCTGGCCCAGGTCCAGGACGGGCGGGAACGTGTCATCGCTTACGCCAGCCGTGGATTACATGGCGCAGAGCGTAATGACCAGCATTACAGTGCCTTTAAACTAGAGTTCCTGGCATTAAAGTGGGCCATAACGGAGAAGTTTAAAGACTACCTGTGGGGGGCCACCTTCAAAGTCTTCACCGACCACCGGCCTCTGCTCCACCTCCAAACGGCTAACTTGGGGGCTGTGGAGCAGAGGTGGGCTGCCCAGTTGGCAAACTTTGACTTTTCACTGGGATGCCCTTCCTGAGGCTGTGGTGGATCATGGGGATGTACTGGGGCCGCGCCGATCCCAGCGAGCCAACTTGGGGGCTCGCCCTGCAAGGTACGGTGACTAGAGGCCGGGACGACCACTGATAAAGTGGGGGGGTGTGTCACATGTCAGTCCGGGGTATTATTGTTGTTGATTGTGTAATCATGTGTATGGTGTAATATTATTGTGTGTTGTGCTGTAATCAGTGAGCAGGGGGAAACTGTGTGGCAAGAACTCTAATATGGACTAATGAGTTGATGGACTAATGGCCACGGACTTTGATTGAGCTGATGTGATTGGGACACTGGCCGGAGAAATCCTTTTTATACAGGGTGACGGTGTCGTGTCTTATTCTAAGAGTTCTCAAGAAACTTCTCAAGGCAAATAGGTATGAATATACTGAACAGTTTAATTCAGAGGAGATAACTACTGCTGAGCTGGTCCATGGAGCATCTCAAAGACTCTAAGCATATTGCAAGAGCAATCCAGTAGAAAAACCTAACCAACAAGTTCCCGTGCCCACTTTTATATTGATCAAATCACCCTTTGCTCTGGTTTCATTTGCGTCTTATTTGCGTCATTGGACTCGACCGCACCTAGAGATGGAAAACAACAGGTACCTTACTTGCGTCATTGGACCTGACCGCACCGAGATGGAGAACAATCGGTCCAACTATCTTAACAATGTTGCCTATCAACCAGTTTGCTTTGTCTCTGTCAACAGAATTAACCACCTTGAGATACATGGTGTACAACTTCCTGTGATACCAGGTATCTCGGGGCTTTCAGACACAGTTCTTCATATTGTCTGCCTTGTGGCTTTTGCAGAGGCGTCTGTCACCTTGCCCTGACCCCCCTTTGTCCCTGAAGCATCTAGGTAGTCTATGCAGAGGAGGCATGTTTGCCACGTGATTTATCATAAAAGGTGTCTTTGCAATTGGGGTTATAATAACAGGCCTGTCTGCCTCATGATTTCTCAGAAATGCTATCTGCTCACTTGGGTTTATAAGAAAAGGCCTGTCTGCCATAGGATGTCTCTGAAAAGGGGCCTTTTCTGCCTCTGGCCGCCTCTTCATAAGTTATAAAGAGCTATCTCTATTTGTTGAGATGTCCATGTTCCAGTACCAGCCATACACATTATTCAACAGTACAGTAATAAAGAAGATAGAAATACGACATTTCCCCCCTTTGAGGTGTCCACACCTCACTATGCAGCGTATCAAACCATTAGCATTATGTTAACACTCCCGTTCAGTGTAATTATCTATGTCCTATGTAGCATCAAAAGCTGTGATACAGTTACATCTCAAACATATGTCAGTTAGGCAAAACAAGTCCACTGGGGCGTTCCCAGATGGATCGTACAGAATTGTAAAGGCAAAATAAGTCCACTGGGGTGGTCCCAGATGGATTGTACATGAATCACAAAACTGTGTAACATCTTAAAAGCAAGCATTCAATCTAAAATAGTTAGTTAACCATTCATATTCTAGGGTACAGTATTCATGCATTTGAGGCTTAATCTCAAGAACTTAAGTTTCACTAAACAAAGCGGTTATATTGTGATATTGGGATAGTAACATTGTGAAGTAAGTGTCATTTCAGGGTACTATTCGGCGTCACTCGCTAAGCGGTTTAGCGAGCTAAATTCCAGGCCAGAAAAAGACAACAACGCTTTAGCGGATTCGGCGTAGCAACATTTGCTCAATTTCCATGGTAATTAATCGCTTAGCCCTAGCCTGCTCCAGGGCAGGCTAAGCAAAGTTTAGCTGGCTAAACTTGCCACACCCACGCCAAAAGGAGGGATCCCATTGACAAGGAGTCAGTTTGATTAGTTTAGGAAGAGTTCTTTGCGATCGCCAAGAAGATCCATTTTTCCATAATGATGAGTTCTTGTATGAGCGCTACCGATCCACCCGACAAGGAATAATTAATTTAGAAGACCTTCTCGAGTCATTTATTGCATAGGCTACACCACATAGGCTGCCTGAGACGTGATTTTTAGTTTGCACATGAATACTAACGTTTTCTTTGATCCCAGGAAATTTGAGCACATAACCCAAATAGATATTGGCTAAAGTTGTTTTACCTACTTTAACTTACATCATTGCAAACGTTTAGTTTTGCAAACGTGTCTAGTGTTTGTGCGGTAGTGAATGGTGGATGGTGGAGGTGGGTGCATGATAAGAAGAGAGAAATAGACACAATTTCTTTTCATTGCTTAAATGTATTGAATCTCTTATTAATACATTCACATTTAGTCATTTAGCAGACGGTTTTATTCAAAGCGATTTAAAACCACAATTCTTACGAGGGTGAGGGGAGTCGAACCAGTGATCTATAGCATGCAAGCCAGACGCTTAACCCGCTGCACCATAGTACCGCATCGTGTAGGGAGAAGATGTCACGTATTATACCTCTTATAGACAGTTTCTTATATTGCTGTGGTAGCCACGGGAGTGTTGAATTTTGACATGATTATGGTCTTGAATTCTTCATAACGCGTTCATGATCATATCCTGCGTTATCGGAGAAAAAAAATAGTCTTTTTCTTTGAGTTTAGACCATTGTACCTTTCAAAAAAATCATGGTTTTGGGGATCGACCTTTCTTGCCTTTTGAAGCAAGACGTGCACGCGCAATTTAGCTGACGAGATAAATTAACTTGAGGTTAAAATAAATTAGCGCCCGTCGTCAGACCGGTTTGGCCTGTTCTCATTTAGCGAGCTAGTTAATCTCCAGTTGCGAGCTAAATTAATTATCTTAGCTTCAGTCGTACGCCGAACAGGGCCCAGGTGTGTGTGTCATTCCAGGTGGTGGATGTATGTAATGTGGGTATGAAATGTGACATGTCAAAAATGCCAAAAACAAAATAGCAACAATCATCACCCTTCCATGAGCCTGCCGGAGGGTCAAGAGGTTGCGTCTGTGGTTTCCCACACGGCCGCCCTGGTGGTAAAACAGGCTAGCACATTGATTCTGGCGTGTTTTTTATTATTATTTATTCATTTTTTATTTATTTATTTATTTATTTCAATCTCCTGCTCATTCCTTCTTCCGGCAAGGTCGAGGTGATGGAGCTTGGGGATGTTGTAGATGTTGTATTGGTACGGGATGGCCCTGGCGGGTCGCTTATAAAGCTCTGATGGGTTGGGGGTGACGAAGTCTTGCCATGTGTGCAGGGTGTCTGGGTGGTGCTCTCCTGTTGAGTCGAGTTGGGCGAAGCCCTGCCACGGGTGCGGGGTGCCTGGACGTTCCTCTCCTGTTGAGTCGAGTTGAGCGAAGCCCTGCCTCGGTTGCAGGGTGGCTTGGCACGCCTCCCCTGTTGGGTTGAGTTGGGCGAAGCCCTGCCACGGATGCAGGGTGCCTGGACGTTCCTCTCCTGTTGAGTCGGGTTGGGCGAAGCCTCGCCTCCGGAATGGTGGTGGCTTGGCATGCCTCTCCTGTTGGGTTGAGGTGGATGGATTCCTACCCCGGGATGGTCGTGGCTTGGCATGCCTCTCCTGTTGGGTTGAGGTAGATGGAGGTCTGGCCCGGGATGGTGGTGGCTTGGCATGCCTCTCCTGGTTCCTCTCCTGTTGGTAGAGATGGAGAAGACACGAAAGGAAGAGTGCCGCAAAGAGCGACATACCCACCACCGCCAGGAGCTTCTGGAGCCCATTCTGGTCCTGTTTTCTCCTTCTCTGGAACTTTATTATTCAGAACCCCCTCATCTTTGCCGTGCAGCTCACGCTCTGGCCTGGCAACCGTCTCTCCATCGTCCTGTGGCTTTGTGGCTCTGAAACAATAATTAAGGTGGTGCCACAATTCCGATCCCTGTACTCTTACCGCAGTTGGAGTGGCTTTCGTCACCTTGTATGGTCCTTCGGACCTTGGCTGGAGGCAATACCTTTTTAACACCTTCAGGTACACCCAGTCTCCCGGTTGCACGGCTCTTACGACCTCCGCCTCCAGGGTTGGTGGTTGTTCCTGCTGCTTTGCCTGTTTTGTAAATAACTTTGCGAATCAGAGTTAATTTTTGCACATAATGATGAAATTCCTTTGGAATTACTCCAAGGGTGGTCCCATGCCTGGTTCCGTGATCCGTGGGACTGGCATTGGTCGTCCTGCAAGAATCTCGTGAGGGGGGAGGTATGCGCTGCGGTTCTGCTTGCAAGCGCACTCGCATTAAAGCAATGGGCAAAGCATCAAGCCAGCTTAGGTTTAGAGCAAGCAGAGATCTTAGCAATTTGAGTGTGCCATTGGCTCTCTCCACCATCCCCTGACTTTGGGGTTGGTAGACACATCCCAATCTTCTTTTCACCCTCAGAGTTCGCAGGATCTCATCCCACGTTTTCTCTGTGAATGCTTTTCCTTGTCAGATGATATTATTTCAGGGATTCCAAACCTTGGAATGATTTCCATTCCGAAATTGAATCACCGTGTTTGTACTTGGTTTATTCAAAACATTTTTTCTTGACACTTCTCCCCCCTTCGGCAAGCACCTACAACACTTTGACCGTGACTCTTTCGCACGTTTCTACATCACATTCACTGGCCTCCACCTGCACCAACCACCACCTGACCCTGTCAGCCTTGAGCACAGGGAACATTGGTGTATTGCAGCGTGCTTGCCGCACAGGTTTAATAATGCCTGTCTGCAGTAGCCCCTCGATGGCGCCTTGTATGCCCTTCCGGCTGGCTTTAGGATAAACACCAGGGGGCTGGTTGACTTATGTCATTTTCACCGTCAGGCCAACAACATCATTCTGCACCTTGGTTGGACATACCCAGGTACAGGTACGGATGACCTGCCCCTGCAAACAAACCATATACAAAGTAGGGGTTGTGAAACGGGCAGTTCTTGACGTACTGTATGCCATCTGGTTTTTCCTTTACCTGCCCCTGGTCTACTTCCTTGGAGATCTTGACCACCTGTCTACACCATCCCAGTCTTTCCATGTGCACAACAGCGCTAAGGCCTTCATTAACCCTACATCTCTTGCTCTGTGTGCTTTCCCTACTCTGAGTGTGATGTGTGGTGCTGCTCCTGTTATGTCATACTGATCCCCTCATTTTGTGTCTTCCAGAAATGTCACTCTCACCCCTACTCTTTCCTCTCTACTACACTACTACACTGTACTTTCAGAGGATACTTAGCTTGCTTTCCGACCTCCTCACATCTTTTCTCTCTCCCCCCTCGTCTGCCTCCTCGTCAAACTTGATGGTGCAGTCTGTGGGGCATCTGGGAAATCTTAAATTAACATTAATAGTGTGTATGAGTGGGCCCCAAGTTTTCCACAACTTGTCCTTCCACTCCAAACATGCCTAAACAACAAACTTGTGAGATGTGGGTAACTGGCTGAAGTGGGTGTGTGCTGACTATTGTTTGGCGGGGCATTTGACTGGCCACACAGATCAATGACAGTCCCCGAGGGGTACACTTAATTTGAATACCCAGCTTGCATAATGCATCTCTACCCAACAAATGTATGGGTTGTGTTCCGGGATTAAAACAAGCATGAAAACACCTTTCGTGCCTGCCTAGATCAACACTGAAGCAGAAAATGGTATTATCTGCACTTATCCTGAAAATCCTACGGTCTTAGCTTTTCTAGAACACGACACAGGAAGGTGTTGGGCGTCTTTTGGGTTTATACATATGTAATAGCTCCAGTGTCTACAATTAATGAAATTTCCCTACCCCCAATTTGAACCTGCAGCATTGGCTCATTATCAGCTCCATTCGATAGTATCGGAAACCTCCCCCCTTTGATTCTCTAGGCCTCATCAATAGTGTGCGCCCTGTATGGGGACCCTGGACCGCTAGGTCCATTCTGCCTCGCAGGACCATCACCCCCTCCCCACTGCCCCACACTCCGGTCGCCGGGAACCTGTTAGGTGTTGTATAAGTTCTGTTTGCACACCCTGGAAATGTGGCCAGGCTGTCCGCATATCCAGCAAACTAGTAGCTGTGCGGCCTGCTGTTTCCTGAAACCATCTCTACCTCTTTTCCCTCTGGCCTGAGACTGTTCCTCTCTGCCTGGCCATGGACTTGGCCAGGGCTGTGGGCCCCTGAAGCCCTGCAGTGGGTGACTGTAGCCCAGTGGAAATGGTTGTTCGTGGGTGATGGGTTTAGCTTGTGCTGGGGCTGGCGTTGGTTTCTCAACTGGGGAGCCTGGCTGGCTACCACTGGTGCTTGTATAGTCTTTTTTGGAGCTTTTTCTGGGTTAGAGTCCTTTTGGTTCAGGCCCATGTGGTGAGTCACAGCTTCTCTGAACATATGTCTGGTCATTGACCCAAGGCGCCAGTCTTTTTCCAGCTGGATCCTAACAGCAACCTGCGCCATCATGCAAGACTGGTAGACGAGAGATCAGGCCCTGCACGGCAGTGTGTCCCCATGGTTGATACTGCTGTACTGTCCCCTTTGCTATCAGAGGCATAATGTTACTTGCCGCTTTTTTTGACTAGACTGCATGGTCTTAGGTTGTCTCTCCTCGTCTGAGCTCCAGTTCTCATTCCCCTCAGCTGGGTCCCCACTGAGTACGACTGTCACTGGTCCGTGTGGGCCTCGTCCCTTTAATGCCCTTGTGTCTAATATCAGTTTTAATTACTCTCTGTTCTCTTCGCTAGCCTTCTAGCCTTGACCTCTTTTTCTCAATCTGTCCTCCTTCTGTCCAGCGTTAGAGAGCTGGCTTTCTACTACCTTTATCATTTCTACTGCCTCCTCACGACTGGGGTAATCTACCCCACTGGTTACTCTTTCGAATTGTAAGTGAGCTATCTTCAGTGTTACTCCTGATCTGCACCTTACGTTCTCTTCTGGCTCTGGAGTTTTCTTACACCTCTGCACACTTCTAGTTTCTACAACTACCTGATTTCTGGGGTTGTGTACTTCTTTCCCACTAATCCCAAATCCAACTGCCCTCTCCCTGGTCTCCTTTGTGCATAGGTTTGTGCTCTTATACTGTACTAGTTCTCTTTGAACTGCTTTATCTAATTCCAATGAGAAGTTTAAATGTCCTCCTCCTTCCTGAACTCTCTCCACTATGTCCTCCACCCTTTGACTGACTTCCCACCAGTCTAGCATCAGCCTTTGCCACTTAAAGTGAGGACACTCTGTTTTGACTGTGTCAACGTTCCTACCCATGTGCCTTTAGTCCCATAATGTGTATAATGTCCCTGCGTTATGAATTATAATTCCTGTGTTTCAATCTCTTGTTTAAGGATTCTAGGGGCTCCGTGTCTCAGGCTTAGTTCAGTAAAACCAGAAAGCAGTGTACTCAATGCCATTCACATAAGTTCCCCCCTCTGTGCCGCTTCCACAAGTAAACTCCCGCTATCATGCAAAGTGCCCAAAACAGAATGAAGAGGACAATGTTAACTTTGTGAAGTACTATGTTAACTTTATGCCATGTGTTGATCATATCATCTGTTCATACAAAAAGTATTGCTTTCATGAGTGTTCACCCCCTTAATAGATGGGTGAGCCAGGCCCGCAGCCCTCAGTAGTGAAGCGGCGACAGCTAAGCCAGCGGCGGTTGTTTTATTCTTTTCCTGTAACAGACACAACAATCATTAATTACACAATGTGAATGGATATAGCAGCTCGTGACATTCGAGAATATCAGTGTAAGTGTAACGGCGACTCATGCTGGGTATCACTTTTTCACGAGTGCCGCTTGCAGTTTCAATGTCTCCCACCCTAGGATATACTTACAACGTTCTTAAAAGAAACACCATCACACCGAGTGTGGTGTGCCAATGAAAATAAAAGTCTCACTTGCTCGTCTCATCAGTTTTCACTTTCAGGCTCTCTGTTTCTTATGAGCCCGAGGTACAATTGTAATGCCTGTAGAATAAACAACCTCGCAGCGAGTGTCGTACCAAATAAATGACAAAGTCTCTTTCAATTTCCAAAATTCTTATGTTCATGTCACAGCTTTCCCCTTGACGTCTAACGTACGCGAATATGATTCTGTGATGGGCTACTGTTGAGTCTGCCTCTGCCTGCTCAGTAAACATGTGACTAAATTACTCACTCACCATGTACCATCTGTTTAAATACTTCCTTTATGAAACTGCATCTATTTCAAAACCAACAGTCAGCAACAAAACTCATCTATCACCCTGATACTAATAGCCTAATGTTTACACTGACAAATCAGTAGAATAACTTTCTTAACACTTTTTAAAGTGGCAATATATCTACCAGCAAATTAGCACAAGTGTTCTGATAACACTTCTTATTATGAGAATATTTATCCTTATATTATATTTATACCGAATATGTCTCAGCAAGTGCCTTACTCAACAACCTCTTTTCTCTAGGGACTGTCCCCATTGAGACGATCTCTTGACACGTGGCGCTGCCTGCACACAGTCTGTTTTACCATGCTTACCTAGGTTGCACTGCACTTCCTGTTTGTAACCACAGAGCGTTGGCCGCGCGCCAGTGGCTGCACACCAGATTGACTCTTACATACAAATATGCCTGTTCTAGACGTCAGCAATCAACACAATCACCTCTTAACCATTTCTTCAGTAATGATACTATTCCCACCTTGATACATGTATATATTGCAATACAAATTTCACAATTGCTCGCTATCCTGAACAAATTATCTCACATATACACTCGTACCCATCATTCATTTCATATTGCGCAATCACTCTCACCTCACTTTTACACACCCACACTCGCACACACACGCGTCAGTCTCTCTCTCTCTCTTTTTCTTTTTCGGAGATATTCACACAAACTATTCTATAGACACCAACATACAATTTTAGCACACCACACTAGTCTTTTTACTACAATAAAATATTCTCCTTCAGGAAAATGCGCACACGTTACAATAAGACACTGCCTCCACTCCAAAAGAGGTATTTGTACAAAAACAAAAACACTTTATGCCCTGTTACGTCTCTCGGCCCGTTGCCTATTTTTCTCCCTCAGAAAAATGGACGCACACAAAGTCTCACAATACAATATTCTTCTTCACTTCAGAAGAAATCCTTAAAACAAAAACACTTTATGCCTTGTTACGTCTCTCGGCCCGTTGCCTATTTTTCTCCCTCAGAAAAATGGACGCAAACAAAGTCTCACAATACAATATTCTTCTTCACTTCAGAAGAAATCCTTAAACCAAAAACACTTTATGCCTTGTTACGTCTCTCGGCCCGTTGCCTATTTTTCTCCCTCAGAAAAATGGACGCAAACAAAGTCTCACAATACAATATTCTTCTTCACTTCAGAAGAAATCCTTAAAACAAAAACACTTTATGCCTTGTTACGTCTCTCGGCCCGTTGCCTTTTTTTCTCCCTCAGAAAAATGGACGCAAACAAAGTCTCACAATACAATATTCTTCTTCACTTCAGAAGAAATCCTTAAAACAAAACACTTTTAACAATCTACTTCTCTGACAGTTCAGTATAATCACCTCCCATTTCTTATGCCTTATAACTTAGATCTTTTTCGGAGGACAGTTTTATGCAAATGTCTCTTACCCCAGGTTTTAACAGGACTAAAGTGACAATTGCTATAAGCAAAAACAAGTTGCTCACCTTTTTAAATGGCGCCTCAATTGTCCCACCAGTCCCGTCCGTCCCCGGGGACGAGATGACACTAAAAACGTCCTTTTCGATCATGTCGGGGTCACCAAATTATGTCGTGTCTTATTCTAAGAGTTCTCAAGAAACTTCTCAAGGCAAATAGGTATGAATATACTGAACAGTTTAATTCAGAGGAGATAACTACTGCTGAGCTGGTCCATGGAGCATCTCAAAGACTCTAAGCATATTGCAAGAGCAATCCAGTAGAAAAACCTAACCAACAAGTCCCCGTGCCCACTATTATATTGATCAAATCACCCTTTGCTCTGGTTTCATTTGCGTCTTATTTGCGTCATTGGACTCGACCGCACCTAGAGATGGAAAACAACAGGTACCTTACTTGCGTAATTGGACCAGACCGCACCGAGATGGAGAACAATCGGTCCAACTATCTTAACAATGTTGCACACACCTACACACATTACGAAGGACAGAAGAGACAAACATGAAAAGATGTTAAAACAAAAGAAAAGTCATAATGGTCTGTTCGAAGAGTGAAATGTCTAGTTGAAAAGCTGTGTTCTGAGTTGATGCATCTAGTGAGTAATCTCATACAATAGCTACAGTAAAGTATAATATCTTCTGTTAGTTTCTCAGTTTAGACTTATAAGTTTTAATAAGGATTTGAGTGAATTCCTGAGATTATAAGATACGTTAGGAAACTAAAGTAGCTATATTATTGAATGCACTTTGTCATCTTGAGGTTCTGACAAAGAAGTTAAACGTTCATCTAAAAGGGGGAGATGTAGTGGCCGGCTATGGCCAGGTGTGGCGCACTGTTTATAAGATGTTGTGTTATACGTGCAGAAGGAGTATAATTAAAGTTGTCGAGTTACATCCTGATGTTGTGTCCTTGAGTACCAAATATATAGGCACAATACAATTTGTCTTCCATGTTAGCGAAGCAAAGAGCCAGCAGGGCTCACAGTAGGCTACATTTAGTTGGGGTGAGTAGCATAGCCATGTCTTTGGTAACTCCAAGCCAGACTTGGTTTTGCAAACGTAATATGCTCTTGTAAAGCAGCGGTTATACTCGGTATTCCGTGGGAAGGGGCCAGTAGGTAAGCATGACCCCATGGAGACTATATAACGTTTGATGTTTGGGCTGGTGCTAGCCAGCGAGCTGATGCTACCATCTATTGCCTCAGATCTCTCTTGCTCCCGCTCAATTTCGATCTCCCCCTTAGGAATCCTTTGGGGAAAAAATCCGATTTTTGGCAACTTATTCCTGTCTTTGACCAATTTTTCTTTTTGTTTACGTTTTTGAGATCCACTTTTATGTTTGTATTTCGAATTCGACTCCATCTCTATCACTCGCTCAGGTTCAACTTTTAGTTGTTTAATGGTTGCCTAAGCTACGCAATACAGGTTCAGTATCATATCCCACAATCCCCAGTCACAATTTTAAAATAAATACACCAAAATACATCGTTGGTAGCTTCGAAAAGTATTGAATGATCCCTAAAATATAAAAAAAGTTGTCAATATTACTTCAAATATGTTTGTGTAATTACTTTATATAGCATGCTATTATTTGGATGGATACTCTTCCAGGGTCACCATGGTAAAGAAGTGTAAGACTTGAATGACTTTATATACATCCCGATTTGGTATGTTTCTGATGTAGGCACGTATTTTCAGATAAATACAAAACTGTCCATGTTCATCCGTAATGTTATCCATCTCAATGAAGGGGCCATTGCAGGGGACATGATATTGCCGACGTGAGTGGAACATTTCGAAGACTGACAGGCCCCTGATTGGCCCGGGCCCGCATACCCTGCTTACCGATAGTTTTGCCACTGGGCCTGGCACTTCTAATGCCCCCCCCACTATGAGTATCTTCAGGTTAGCAGAAGCGGTTAGCGGTAATGTCAATGAATGGTTTAGGAATGACGTGTGTGTGCGACCAATAATAATAAAAAAAAAATCCCGAAAAGTGGGGGGTCCAATTGCCCCGTGGCCTATATGGTTCCGGCGCCCAATGCTTGGATGCCCGCTTCCCTGAGCTGAGTGGGCTGCCTTTGAGCCGGACACGTTGAATCATGCAGTTAGTACATTTGATCATGGGCTGAATGACGTGACCAATCTGGCGAAAGGGTTCGAAGCGCTTCTGGAGGAAGCATAATATGCGGTCCCGGGACGCATTTGTCGAATTCGACGCATTTGTCGAATTCAAGTTCATGGTTATTGAAAAAAGGTGGTCGCTGAAAAGTGAGCATTTTCCAGATCTGGTACAACTTCGACATTTGTGGCACATTCCAAGCATCTAGCGCCGACTGTGAACGCGGTTTCAGTCTAATGAATGCCACTAAGACAAACTCGTGAGGCGAGAAGATTTGAGGTACAAATTTCCAATATTTTCAATTAGGCCCTATTCAAAGTGATCTTGATAACTGCAACAACATTTTGACATATGTTTAGTCAGAAAGGTGTGTCTTCCATAGGCCTGCAGACAAGATGAGCCAAACAGCCAGATAGGCCTAGCTCCCTCAATGTAATTCAAATGACATGTTTTGTAGCTTAGTTTGTTGCAAACCACACAGTTATTACATTTTTTATACGTAAAGGCTACCTTTAGGAAAAAGTACACCATAATTACTATATTTATTGTAAAGCACTGCATTAGCATTTTTCTTTCAATGAAGTTCTACTTAAATGTTGTACCTGCTGAGAAATGACTAAACACCTTGGATACTTTTATTTTGTGTATATACAGCCGCGGAAAAAATTAAGAGACCACTTCAAAATTATCAGTTTCTCTGGTTTTACTATTTATTGGTTTGTGTTAAAGTAAAATGTACATTTTAGTTTTATTCTATAACCTACTGGCAACATTCCTACCAAATTTCAAATAAAAATATTGTCATTTAGATCATTTATTTGCAGAAAAATGACAATTGGTCAAAATAGCAAAAAAGATGCAGTGTCTTCAGATCTCGAATAATGCAAAGAAAACAAGCTCATATTCATTTTTAAACTACACAATACTAATGCTTTAACTTAGGAAGAGTTCAGAAATCAATATTTGGTGGAATAACCTTATATTAAAATCACAACTTTCATGTGTCTTGGCATGCTCTCCACCAGTCTTTCACATTGCCGTTGGGTGACTTTATGCTACTCCTGGTGCAAGAATTCAAGCAGCTCGGCTTCTTTTCATGGCTTGTGACCATCCATCTTCCTCTTGATCACATTTCAGAGTTTTTTTTATGGGATTCTGGTCTCGAAATTGGGCTGGCCATGACAGGGTCCTGATCTGGTGATACTCCATCCACACCTTTACTGGCCTGGCTGTGTGGCATGGAGCATTGCCCTGCTGGAAAAAACACTTCTCAGAGTTGGGGAACATTGTCAGAGCAAAAGGAAGCAAGTTTTTCTTCCGGGACAACGTTGTACTTTGCCTGGCTGAGGTTTGTAAAAGACCATAAGGATTGAACCAAAGCCGACTGGAGGGTCTCCTAGTACGTCTTCTCTGATGAGTCCAATTTCACAGTAGGTGCAAGACTCTGTGGCTTGTAGGCCTCTCCAGGTCTCCGTCTAACCATCAGACGACCATGTGTTGGGCAAAGCTGAAAATTGGACTCATCAGAGAAGACGAACTAGGAGACCCTCCAGTCCGCTTTGGTTCAATCCTTATGGTCTTTTACAAACCTCAGCCAGGCAAAGTACAACGTTGTCCCGGAAGAAAAACTTGCTTCCTTTTGCTCTGACAATGTTCCCCAACTCTGAGAAGTGTTTTTTTCCAGCAGGGTAATGCTCCATGCCACACAGCCAGGCCAGTAAAGGTGTGGATGGAGTATCACCAGATCAGGACCCGGTCATGGCCAGCCCAATTTCGAGACCTGAATCCCATAAAAAAAACTCTGAAATGTGATCAAGAGGAAGATGGATGGTCACAAGCCATGAAAAGAAGCCGAGCTGCTTGAATTCTTGCGCCAGGAGTAGCATAAAGTCACCCAACGGCAATGTGAAAGACTGGTGGAGAGCATGCCAAGACACATGAAAGTTGTGATTTTAATATAAGGTTATTCCACCAAATATTGATTTCTGAACTCTTCCTAAGTTAAAGCATTAGTATTGTGTAGTTTAAAAATGAATATGAGCTTGTTTTCTTTGCATTATTCGAGATCTGAAGACACTGCATCTTTTTTGCTATTTTGACCAATTGTCATTTTTCTGCAAATAAATGATCTAAATGACAATATTTTTATTTGAAATTTGGTAGGAATGTTGCCAGTAGGTTATAGAATAAAACTAAAATGTACATTTTACTTTAACACATACCAATAAATAGTAAAACCAGAGAAACTGATAATTTTGAAGTGGTCTCTTAATTTTTTCCGCGGCTGTATATCATTATCATTCATAAGTGAACCAGTCATAACCTCCCTAAACCTTATTTCATTTCAACCAAAGATCCTTTAAGTTCAACTAAACTGACTGGTAAAACACCATCATTAAAATGTTCCTAGGTCCAGCCATTATAAAGGATATTGAATAAATATCAACCTTGTAGACATATTGATGCATTTGCTGTCATCTTTTTTGGAAACCTATGGCAAACGCCGGCTCGTGGTCATTTTCGTAAGGTTGCGTGGTTTACGAATTGCTCACAGTGCTGAAATGTGCGCTCAGAATAAATAATATTTGCTCAGTGCTGAAAAAAATTAGAGGGAACATTGGACACTGCCCTTTTTTGGGGGAAATGTTCCGGTAATAAGAAATGCAATCTGCCATCGTAATTGCGGGAAATACTTGAATTTGCGAAATCACTAAATCCTGGAGACTGATTTTGGTAGGCAACTGTTAGCCTAATAAATACATGTCACGGTTGCTTTAGGGTTTTTGAAGGCTCGCTCATATAATAAGGTGCTCACATAGAGTCACTTAAGATCTAGATTGATGATTTCTGGCATAAGCGCACGGTCACGATTACAGTGCACATTTATTTCACCTGTAGGCTATGACTCATTAAGCATTCCTTATGACTGCGTGGTAGGCGCTAACCTCTCCCTTCCGTGTATCCATGCCAGATTTTATGTAGACCGGCTGTTTCAGTGGAGGCGTGCTCTTTTACTCAAGCCTACACTTCAGTCTCTGAATGAACAGCATATGCAAAGTCACTGCTACACTCATTTATAAATAAGCTCTTGACCGCACTGCCAGTTCGAGATTATTCCGGCAGAAGTGAACAAGAATTTGAGAAGCATATCTACCTACATACGCTACATAACGCAAACATGGAAGCTCACGTCAACGCCAAGGTGCTACTAAACCATGCAACGAGTCTGCATTTACACACAGGGAATTTAGTGAACCGAAGCCGGCTTAAGAAGAAATGTCCGTCTTCACCCAGTGAGGAGGTAAGATAACTTGCCGCCTCGCCTCTGCCGCCATAGTTATTTCATGTATCTTGCTCTCCACGAATCTTGCGTCATGTTCTTGACCACCTGCACAACTCCACATTAGACCGCCGCGTTCTGTATTTTGTTGTCAGTCTCCTATGGTTACGTCATTCGCATCACACTTTAGAGTTAAAATTGTTAAAGCAAGGTGAAACCAGACTCAAATTGTAATTGTAATTAGGCTATGTTGACAAGGATGTGAAAAACGCTTTTGGTCTTTACACACAGTTGTAAATTATTTATCCGCCTTGTCAGAATGTTGCTAAATGCCCGGAAGTCGGCGGAGTGTTAGCATATAGCTTGCCAGTGTTCGTTGCTGTTGGAGAGGCTAACTCAGTTGGAGGAGAAGGGTTAAACCAGACAGTTAAGTTAAATAGTTTGTTTAACAATAGTTTCATAGCTTTATAGGACCAGAGACATCGCGTATGTGCATTTCACATGGTTGACACTTACAGCATGATAATGTAGTTAATTTCCCGCTTAACCTTTGGTCTGACGATCCATTAATGTTATATTTGCAACGCGAAGTTAACGTCACACTTCTGTTCGATCCCATTCCTTAAGTGTATCATACGACCTTTATTTGTTATTCATGTACTTAACATGAATAACAAATAAAGGTCGTATGATCACTTGGATGCCCGCTTCCCTGAGCTGAGTGGGCTGCCTTTGAGCCGGACACGTTGAATCGTGCAGTTAGTACATTTGATCATGGGCTGAATGACGTGACCAATCTGGCGAAAGGGTTCGAAGCGCTTCTGGAGGAAGCATAATATGCGGTCCCGGGACGCATTTGTCGAATTCGACGCATTTGTCGAATTCAAGTTCATGGTTATTGAAAAAAGGTGGTCGCTGAAAAGTGAGCATTTTCCAGATCTGGTACAACTTCGACATTTGTGGCACATTCCAAGCATCTAGCGCCGACTGTGAACGCGGTTTCAGTCTAATGAATGCCACTAAGACAAACTCGTGAGGCGAGAAGATTTGAGGTAGAAATTTCCAATATTTTCAATTAGGCCCTATTCAAAGTGATCTTGATAACTGCAACAACATTTTGACATATGTTTAGTCAGAAAGGTGTGTCTTCCATAGGCCTGCAGACGAGATGAGCCAAACAGCCAGATAGGCCTAGCTCCCTCAATGTAATTCAAATGACATGTTTTGTAGCTTAGTTTGTTGCAAACCACTCCAGTTATTACATTTTTTATGAAGGCTACCTTTAGGAAAAAGTACACCATAATTACTATATTTATTGTAAAGCACTGCATTAGCATTTTTCTTTCAATGAAGTTCTACTTAAATGTTGTACCTGCTGAGAAATGACTAAACACCTTGGATACTTTTATTTTGTGTATATATATATATCATTATCATTCATAACCAGTGATCCATTCATAACTTGTGATCGATTATCCATTGATCAGTGACTACTATCCAAGCGCTTTCACAACATAGAGACATTAAAACACGTAGCTTTCACACACCACACTTTCATACACACAACACACCACACTTTCATACACACTTTTCCAACTGACAAGCAAATGACAGTTTGGTTCGAGTCTTCGTTGCATGTTTGCCAATGGTCAAATGACTATCATTCATTGTTCATTTTGCAGCTTCAAGACTGTATCCAGGCCACATTAAGCAAGTGGTTTGCCACCATACCTCCAACTCTGGAAACGGTGAGCCATGATCATCTTAATTAGGCCTACTGATGCACTGCTGTCTTTATTTTATTGCCAAGTTAAATTAATCTATCCTGAAGTGTGAGCTTCAGGTATATTATGTTCATTAGGAACAAACACCGCATTTTACTTTTGCATAGCTGGCAAAGGTCACAGTTGTATTTTAAATCACTTTCGGGACATTGGCTCTAGTACATGAGATTGAATAATAAAGTAAGCCTAATGGGGTCTTTGCCTGATAAAATTATTTGGCCTGCCAGCCAGCGTCTCATTGGGGGTCGGGGGGGGGAGGACAAAATAGCTGCCTGGTGATTGACTGCAAGCAATGTCCCGCCTCAGATGAAAGAGAGCTGTCATAATGATCATTCATGGAAAGTTGGCCGCCAAAGGTTCTACATGTGGTGCTGTGGCACGGTCGGAGAGGCTTCAGACCTGACTCAGTTCTGCTGCTGTCAGCTTATCTGCCTCAGCACGCTCGCCGAGTACACAGGGGGGGTCTTACACACACAAAGCTCCAAGCTTACTGAAGCATTCCACTCAGACTGTCCCCACAACCACATGCTCATTTGGAAAGCATTTCTTTACTAACAGGGGTAAGGGCAAAGAGTCATGTCTCTTTGGGTAAAGATTGAAGCCATTTGTGGATACAGTCCATATTATAGTGGTGTCAAAGGTAGCACTTTATAGGTCTTGTTTGGGTCTTACATGCACTGTTCTTTTTGCAGAATGAGCTGCCTATGACACTTGACTGTAGCATACCTGAGGAGACCGAGGCCATAACAGCTGAGGAAAGAGAGGAGCTGAAAGTCTCTGGTGAGCTGGAGGGTTAAGCACAGTGTCACGTGAGCCTGCCATGAATTATGTTCTCTGTGGGAAGGGTTGCTGTTGCTCAGGGAGGCCCTGAGCCACTTTCCTCATGTCTGAATCATCATGTTGGGGCGTGGTGGTTAGCGTCACTGCTTTAAAAGACCCGGGTAGACCCGATTCGCTGCAAGTTGACTGCACGTTGCCTTGGATAAAACGGTCTGCTAAATACCTGGTCTTTACCGTTACCTTTTCCCCTTCTGTCTGTGTTGGAGTTCCTGTTATTGTATGTAGTTAATGATAACTTCATGGATGATTTGCTCCTCTAGTTAAGATTTTCCTCAGCGAGTGTGACTGCTCCTCCATCAGAAATGCTGTGGAGATGGGTGAGTGCCAGCAGCTTAAACGACCAAGTCTTTCATTAGAATTTAATGTGAAAAGGAATTCCTGTTTTTAAAAAGGACCAAATGAAACTTAGTTGCCTTACATGTGTTTTAATTTATTTTCAAAAACTAGCTCTTAGAAATTATGAAGTTATATAATTTGTGATCATAACCAGTTTCAGTGAGTTGTGTTGCAATCATTTATGCAATGCTGGTAAGAATAAGCATGCGTCTCAGGATTCCTCACAGAAACTTCTCACCTGAAGCTTCTGGGGGGTAGGCCCAAGGTAACAAGGACATGGCAATACATCCCTCTCCCTTTCATCATCTTTTCTCCAGCTTGTCGCTCCCTGGGAGTGTCTCAACTGGACTCGGTCATCATTGCCCCCCCACCCCTGCCTGATGGGGACAACCAGACCCTGGAGCACCTGCAGCCCCTGTGGGCCGAGCTGGAAGGACTTGTGCGCAGCAACAAGGTCACAGCTATCGGGACGTCCGACCTGGACAAGACCCTCCTGGAGCAGCTGTACACCTGGGCACAGGTGCACTGGCATGGAATTAGAATAGTTTCACAAATGCATTCGTGATTTTACAAATAGATGTCATGCAATTCACAAATGTAAACGCTGTTTAACTCGATACTCTTGACTTCGGGCAATAGATTTGTCATATGTGGTTAAGTTCTTAGGTTAATGACTGTAAAAAGCATGGACATTGTAAGCTCATTTCAAAAGTGAAGCAACCGAAAGGAACTAGAGAATGGAAAATATCTAAGTAAATATGGGTCGGACAGATGTTCTGTTTACTATACATGTTCTGACTCCAAAAAGCCTACTGCCCAGAATCTGGCTCAAATTTGAACAAATGGCAGCTCTCATTTTTACAATTTGACTTAATTCTAGTGTAACTGAAGGGTATGACTGCTTGTTGTCCATGCTGTTTACAAGTCAACGTGAGTTGTTTTTAAATGTGCTTTATAAATACATTTGACTTTGACTTCGACCTGTTGGGCTCTTGTGTGTGTTTGTGTGTTTGTGTGTGTGTGTGTGTGTGTGTGTGTGTGTGTGTGTGTGTGTGTGTGTGTGTGTGTGTGTGTGTCATTCTTGTGCAGGTGAAGCCCAGCAGTAATCAGGTGAATCTGGCCTCCTGTTGTGTTATGCCTCCAGACCTCACGGCGTTCGCAAAGGAATTTGACATCCAGCTGCTGACTCACAACGACCCAAAAGGTGAAAGGTTTTACCTCATTATCTCCTCATTTACGTCATTGTTTTGTCAACTAGTATTCATTTACCTTGTTAATGTCCATAACCATTCATTTTTCACCCTCCTTTGAGACACGTCAAAATATTCAGCTTACATTAATTCAATACAACCTGATGTTATGCAAACTCTGACATTTTTTTAAAGAGTGTGTTAGTTTTAGAATTAGTAACAGTTAAGGGTTACCACCAGTACATTATCTCGATTAAAGGGGTGTATTTCTAACAAAATACGTCTGAAATGATCCAGAACTCATCTCAGCAGCAGCCTTTCAAGAGGCGGTCCAGGAGAGCACCCAGGGCCTACAGGGGGCGGACTGGAGCCTGGAGTGGGTCCTTCGCTACTCTCTCATCGTGAAAAGCAGAGGAATCATAAAGTCAAAAGGGTATCTTGTTCACGCCAAGAGGAGCAATCTTTAGCCAGCCTCCAGAGTGAACGTTTCAGACGTGGAACTTATGGTCAGAAAAAAAAAAATGACAGAATGAAATCACCAATTTTTGTTTTGTTTATGATTTTAAGTTTTTATATTTTTAAACAACTTAAATCTATGCCACTCTCTGCTCTATGATATGTCAATAGTAAGTGCCTGTTTCTCTGTTTTATCTGATTTCGTTTCTCCCCTGAACTTTCCTTCTGTAGTACGAAAACCAAGAAGATGTATTCATAGAGAGAGAGAGAGAGAGAGAGAGAGAGAGAGAGAGAGAGAGAGAGAGAGAGAGAGAGAGAGAATAGCTGCAGTGTAATTATTCATAATATATGAGTTATATATCAATGTAAGTTATTCATTTTACAACACAGTGAGGGAATACAGAGTTATGATATTTTCTTATAAAAGGCACTTGATTTTAAATTGGCTTATATAGCATGCAAAAGGCTCCAAACTTCAGGTTAAAGACTAAGCTGTCTTCACTGTTTGAGTTGATTATTGCACTCTGAATGTTTACTGTCAATGCAACACATTTTAATATTCATTTTAAATATGAACGATGGAAAGATCCATTTTGCTTGGAGGTGGTTTTGTTAAATTGTTGAAGCTGGTTAAATCAGAAGTATGTGTCCCATGAACACACAAATACCTTATTGGAGATGGCACATAAAACTGGAGGTGTTCAAAGTTATTAAAAAAAAAAAAACAGACTGACTCTGTTGACAGTGTGTGTGTGTGTGAAAATATCTTGCTATTTATTAATTATACCTATAAATCCTGCTTGGGTCTAGTGAAAGATTGGGAAATGTCATATGCTGTACATTACATTTTAAGGTTTTCATTATTTCTGTATATTATGTTTTTAATTGGTGTCATAAAACACATTCAACCTTTCATATTATTGCTTTTGTTCATGATGCAAAAACACGTTCTGTAATGAAATGTAACCCTTTACAAAAGATCATGTAGCCTATTGTAAATAAAAATACGATCATGAGTTGCACATTCATCTTGGAATTGATCTGTTATTTTAGAATATGGAAGTTGACCGAAAGCTTCATACATCAGCCCAATCTTCATCCAATCATCCTACTGCCAATGGGTGATGGCAATGCTGCTTTTAGACTGGCCTCTAACCTCTAAAAACCTCTCCTGTTGTTGCTACCTTGTCGTGGTGGGGAGGATTGTGTGCCTCCGTGACCCTGAAGACTATACCGGCGGGAGTTATACCCATAGACATGTATAGCTGTATCTATACATGTCTATGGTTATACCCCTGGCAGGTACTGCCAAGCCAGGCATTTTTCAGGTTAGAGGCCAGTTTTAAAGCAGCATTGCCATCACAAATTGGCAGTAGGATGATTGGATGAAGATTGGGCCGATTTATTTGTCATACATATGAATGGTGTTTCTACCTTTGCAAATTAGGACATATTCAATAAGTGTGGGCTCATGTGCATTTTCAAATTGATTTCAAAAGAAACTTGTAATACAAAAAAGTTACTTTTCATGTATACTTTTACTATGTAAAGTTTTATTGTGTATTTTGGGCCTATTCGATTAGTGTGGGTACTTTCATTGTGTTTAAGTTTAATTTAGGAAGAAAATAAAAACATTTTTGGGGGGTGTGTTGTTGCCTGGCATTGCCAGCACACATCTCGGATTGATGGGAATTTAACATATTTCTTCAACTAGGATTTCTTAGGACTTTTAATATGTTGTTCTGGAAACCTCATAGAAATTATCTATGCTGAAAACTATCTTTAACAATTAGTTCTATTTTTGGCTCCAAAATGAGTTACTTTGCTATTATTGCAGTGTCTAGCATTTTTGCTCCACCAACCTGTAGTTGTTAGATTGATGGAATGTGCGATATCCTGTGTTCGTAGATTGTTTGAGTTTTTTTTTTTAATCATAAATGTACGACTTGGATCTCGGAATATTACCGTTTAACCCCAGCTCCATGATTAGTAAAACCTTCAATGACCTTAAAACACCGTCATATTTTCGGCTTTCGACTGGCTGAGTCTGAAATTTGGAAGCAGAGCTGCAACAGCTTTTGTCTGCGCCCCTCTACGGAAATGAGAAATTCTCTGACAGCACACGTGTGCGGACAGGAAGTTGTACATGCTGTATCAAGATGGTGGCCACCAGAAGAGGGGTACGCGTGGTGGAATCCCCTACTAAAACAAACCAAGATGAATCTTCCAGTTCATCGGTAATGTACCCACTCGTTGTATTGCTAGGATGCCAAAGCTCATTGACTTCCATAACCACCAACTGATTGCATGTATTTTACGAAATATGCAGTAGCTTAATGTTACAAAACTTTCGCTAACAGCTAACGGTAGCTAGCTATGCATTTGGAATGTGGTATGAGTAGCCTGTTAAAGAGATATAAACAGATGTGTTGTGTATATCCTCGGTGTTGACGTTTGCTTAAGTTAACCGTGTCTGTAGTGCTGCCTTGTCAGATGTTGATCACACTCTAATGTCAACATTTTTAATTGTAAGCCCTCCAGTGCTAACTACCACACATTAATGTTAGATCTATTTCTCTGCTTCTCATGCGGTCTCTCTCTTCCTCCTTCTGTTTCTATGTCCAAATGTTATGACACCGCTATTTTATTTACTGAAGTATGCATATCTTCCCAGGGAACTGCTACATCCACTAGAAGGAGCAGGAGAGTAACTGTTCAAGAGGAGGCTCAAACTCCCTCCTTGAGTAAAAGTGATGCCCAGAAGGCTGAACATGAGGTAACCAGTACTGCTAGCACCCACGAAGAAAAATCCACAGAGCAAGCTACTGCATGTGTTGAAAACCAATCTGAGGACATCCACGATGCTGACGTGTCAGACTCCGAGTCGTGCTGCTCGGTGGTGTCGGGTGCTCAAACACCAAGCACCAGGCCAACCAGGAAGAGGGGGCGTCCGCCGACCATGAGGAAGCCCACGAGCGGCACAGAGGAGGTGTCTGAAGCGGAGTCCTGCACGTCCTCCGTGTCCGCCACCCCTGGCAGATTCACCCGGAGTCAGAAGAAAAAGGTTCTGGTTGGTTCTGCTGCAGCTGACGAGGAGCCATCTGAGGCGGAGTCCTGCAGCTCTGTGACGTCTCGGAGCAAACGTGGAGATCCCCGCGTGGTAATGACCAGGAGCCAGAGGAAGACTGCTGCCTCCCATACTGAAGACACCGAACACTCAGAACAAGACTCCTATAATGGCAGCAAGTCCACGGTTCGCAAGAGCACCAGGGGCAGGAGGCCAAAGCCTGTGCTGCCTGTGCCTATAGATTTCGAGGATAGTGGAGACGTGTCCTCCTCCTCTGTGTCCAGAAGAACGCCCGCACGCAGAGCCAAAGCCGCTCCCTCTAGTGAAGCCTGCGCCCACGTCTCTGAGGACAATGAGTCTAGGCCCAGCACAAGGAGAACCACTCGTGGTAGAGCCAAAGACACAAGAGGCACGTCAGACTCTGAATCTGACCTAACTGTGTACAGTCCTCTGGGGAGTCCCTGCTCTCTGTTGGCGAGGAGCACCCCATGCAGCAGTCGCACGGGGTCGGCTAGCAGTAACCGCGGTGTGCTGGTAACCAGGTCCCTTCGTGTTGTCGCATCACGGGTGACTTCCCCGCTGCCGACCAACGATCTGGCACCAAACCAAGGGGATGGGGTTGCTCCTGTCTCAGATGCCATGGAAACCGGGGAAGAGATGGAGGTAGAAGGGCACGAGGCCACAGTCAAAGTGACTGGTGAGGAGGAAGAGGCCTGTCTCCTGGTTAGCAGCATCCGTGTGGCACCTCTTAGCAGGTCCCTCCGTAGTGACGTCACACTGGTGTCTCCTCCCCTGCCGACTGATGATCAGGCACCAAACCATGGGGATAGGGATGCTCCTGTCTCCATGGAAACAGGGGAAGGGCCCGAGGCCACAGTCAAAGTGACTGGTGAGGAGGAGGAGGCCTGTCTCCTAGTTAGCAGCATCCGTGTGGCACCTCTTAGCAGGTCCCTCCGTAGTGATGTCACACTGGTGTCTCCTCCCCTGCCGACTGATGATCAGGCACCAAACCAAGGGGATAGGGATGCTCCTGTCTCCATGGAAACAGGGGAAGGGCCCGTGGCCACAGTCATAGTGACGGGTGAGGAGGAAGAGGCCTCTCTCCTAGCAGAGGTGAGTGAGGAAGACCAAACTCTAATTGCAATGGAAGAGGAGGAAGACGCTGTCGACAGGGGAGTCACTGTGGTTGACCCAGCAGAGCTTGCTGCCAAGGAGGACACCCACACAGTCAGCCCATCAGTGGTAGTAACAGAATCAGTGTGTCCAGACACAGAGAGGGCAGAGGAGATCAATTCTATTGTAGATGAACATTCAGAAAAAGAAGCCTTAAAAGGCAGCGTGATGGTGTCTGAAGAAGCTGGTGGAAATATTGAATCTGGCCTGGGCAGTGTTGGCACTCTGACGACCCCATGTGCTGACACAGGAACAGTAACCGTATCTGATATCGTTGAAGCAGACACTAGTGAGGAAGCTACTGAAGGAAATGACCAACTCCTAACTGATGCACATCTCTGTAGTGACCAGACTGCCAAAGTGACTGTACATGAACCATCTGATTCCATGGCAGAGTTGGGTGATCGCACGGCAGAGGTAGTACATATAACAGAGGAAGTCGCAGAAGAAAACGTCACAGAATTGAATGCCCCAGGTGACAAAACTCTGGATTACACAGAGGTCAGTGAAAGTCTTGCAGATACTTCCTCCCGCATAGACATCGTGGTGTCTGTCCAAGACAGCGATCAGCCATCCGGAAGTGGGCAGTCACAGACACTTGCCGCTGTAAGTTTGCTTGACAGCAGTGATGATGATGATGAAGAAGAAGAAGAGGAGGAGAACGATGTGTGTAGTCTCACAAAGGCGAACGAGGCCTCTGAAAGCGAGGACGACGAAGCCAGCAGCTCAGAAGCAGCCCTCACAGCCAGGAGGAAGCCCAACGCTACGGCTCCCCTTCTCCCCAGTGACGGACTGTTTGTCATAGACACTGAGCCGGGCCTTCAGTCCTCTCAGAAGTACTACGCTGAAGAGGAGGAGCAGGAGGAAGATGTGGCGATGGAAGAGTTTGTCGATGAGGAGGATGAGGAAGATGACGAAGATACCAAAGTCCTGTTCACAAGCAGGGACCCAGCCTCGTAAGTGTTTACTTTCCCAGATTGTTTTTCTTGACATGCCTTTGCTTTGATGAAATGTTCCCTTTCTTTTACTCACTTGCAGACTGTCTCAGAGATTCAAAGATGTTCCCCTTAATCCTCTCCACTTTCTCTGTTTGACAATCTCTCATAGGAAAGAGTTATCCTGCAGTATTGATTCGGGCCTGAAAGTGAAGGAGCTCGGTGGTTTATACATCAATTTCGATGGCAGCAAATCAAAGAAAGTCTCCAGTAGCCTCAAAAAGCTGAAAGAGCAGAAGCACCTAGATGAGGTTAATTGGTTTTGATAATGATTTATGGCTTTGATGAGTCTGTTGTTTACACAAAGTTGTTTAGAAGATGGAATAGCTTTTTAGTTTTTTCCAAGAATACTGTTGTTGAGTCAAGACCCACACACCTCAACTTCTCAGCGTACTAAATTGCTTTCGATTCCCTTCAGCTGATGAAGAAGAGTGTTTTCGGGCCCGATTTTGAGAAGAAAGATTCTTTACCACCATATAAAGAATCTCTCAATGCTACGAAACTGAAGCGTAGGGTAAGTGTGATCAATATTTCCACGAGCAACTCAACCTATGGATAAAATAGGATCTTGCAGACTGTTGAAAGGGGCCTACAGAACAGCCATATCTTGAAGGCTTGTATGATCTCGGAACGCATAACCTTGTTGTTAGCTTTTGCTGCAGTTATAGTCATACACTGGCTTTTGTTATATTCAATCGTAAACGTCAGAATGTTTGTTACGCAGATTAGCCTAAAGAAAGATGGACAGAGAGGAATACATTGACTTCATGAAATGTGTTTTGTTTATTTGCTGGTCAAAACAACAACAAAAATGGCATTTTAAATAAATAATAGACCACCACAATATCCCCAGTTCTCCGTATTTAACTCTCACTCTAGACACTAAGAGCACTTAAGGGTCTTGCTCTGTGTCTAGGATGCTGCGGTATTCTTGTTCTTTGACTGGTTTGTGATTGTGCTCTGTGCTTCCATGCTCAGGAGGAACGTGCGAAGACCACTGGTGATGGCTGGTTCAACATGAAAGCACCAGAAATGACAGAGGAGCTGAAGAATGACCTGAAGGCCATCCAGATGCGATCCGCTATGGACCCAAAGCGCTTCTACAAGAAGAACGACAGAGAGGGCTTTTCTAAATATCTGCAGGTAGGATGGCATTTCAGTCAAATCATTCTTAATTTGGTGACTGTGACGTTTTGATGTCTCATTTGGTTAGTGTGTCTGGTCAGTAAGTATCAAAACTAAATACAACCATCTTGCAAATACTAGATCTTCACCGATTGAAAGTAATAATAAGCCATGTCTGTATTCATGCATGCTTGTCTTTGTCTATGATTGGTTAAAACAAGTGTTTAATTAGCTCCTTTTTTTTTTAGTTTAGGAACTCATTTGTGAGTCCATCAGTTTGTGCCATTTTCACTTAGCTCATGTTAACACTCACGTCTCTCCCACAGGTTGGCACAGTGGTTGACAGTCCGATAGACTTCTATCATTCCCGCATTCCCAAGAAGCAGAGGAAGAAGACCATTGTTGAGGAACTACTAGCAGATGCTCAGTTCCGAAGGTACGCTACTGACGACACTGTGCAATACTGGGCAGATTTAGTATGCTCTGTTCTTATAAGCGCTCACACAAACCTAAAGAGAACCACAAACTGAGGAGTAAAATAAAGTTTAATTTCACTTGGTCCTTATTGTGCTTGCTAACACCATTTCATTTTTCTGTTTTCACAGCTACAACAAGAGGAAATACCAAGAGATCATGACTGAGAAGGCTGCTCTACTGGCCGGCAAGAAACACAGGAAAAAGAAATTCAAGTCAAAGTAGAGAATAAAACCACCGAAAGTATATGTGTACATTTGTGTGGTCATTATAGAATAGTTTGGTATGAATGATTGTGAACGAGTGTTTTTTAAATTGCAAGAAATTAAGATGTAAATACACATGAGACCACATGAGTTTCTCAATGAATTTTTGTTGTTACACTGTTTACAAAATCAATTTGTAAATATTTTAGTTTTCAAGCATCAGGAGAATAGAAGTGATAATGTCATCTTTGTCAATATTGTTCGATGAGGATGTGCCAAAACAATACATGATCCAGTGGGGCGAAAAAACACTTGTTAAACAAAATATACCTTTATAACAGTCACAATAAATTCACTACAATAAGATCCATGATTTGTTTTAATTTTTCATAAAGCCATGAAGGGTGAACCCAGCACCCCAATGTATATGCCATGTTATTGTCATAATCCCTTTCACTTTAGCTTGCATCTTGCCTTTGTCTAGTTTGTAGTACAGTAGTATATGTATGTCAAAACTGGTAGTAAGTGCTTGTCTAGTTGTGTCTGTGCAACCCTCAGTGATCCTGATAATGCAGAGGGGTGGAGGAGTCTCTTCAGCTAGTGCTTGACATATTTCTGTAGAGGTTCTTGTAGATTCTGCCCAAGCTTTCCTCAAACACTGCTCTGTGGGGTTTGCCGGTGTAGGCCGCCGCTCTTGAGCTCCAGTAATGTCCATTATCCAAGTGAACAGATGTTTCATGTGCTGACACAGGGCTGCAAGACAGATGGAGGCAAGTTAGGCACTTCACTCCTTAATTCCTAAGCACATTCAGTGGCTACATTTAAATGTGACTAATCCATAATCATTATGATAGGTTGGGTGATGTCCAGACACATTTGCAAAATCAAAAAGGACAACTGTAATGTATCTTGTGGCCATCAGGGGGCGCTAAAGCATCACAAATGTACTATACAAGTGGGACGCTGACTTCAGTCTCACACTTCCTTTTCAAAGGACAAGTGTTCTGGAAGGTTATTACGTCATGGGTTCTTATTTAAGGTTGGTTCTGTGAGGTGGTGTCTGTGTTTGGACCCATGTGGAGGGAGCACAGACTGCAGACCTGTCCCGAAGACGCAGTCTGTCATGGCAACCTTCGTCAACAAGCTTGTCCTCATCCTCGTCCTGCCAAATGTGTTCCCAAAGGCGGAGAGAGGATTAGTATGATTGTGACAAATCAAATCAGAGTTGACTATATCTTAATATTGTACAAAACCATTTTGAACAATATATACAGCTGCGGAAAAAATTAAGAGACCACTTCAAAATTATCAGTTTCTCTGGTTTTACTATTTATTGGTATGTGTTAAAGTAAAATGTACCAACCATAAGGATTGAACCAAAGCGGACTGGAGGTTCTTCTAAGTTCGTCTTCTCTGATGAGTCCAATTTCACAGTAGGTGCAAGACTCTGTGGCTTGTAGGCCTCTCCAGGTCTCCGTCTAACCATCAGACGACCATGTGTTGGGCAAAGCTGAAAATTGGACTCATCAGAGAAGACGAACTTAGAAGAACCTCCAGTCCGCTTTGGTTCAATCCTTATGGTCTTTTACAAACCTCAGCCAGGCAAAGTACAACGTTGTCCCGGAAGAAAAACTTGCTTCCTTTTGCTCTGACAATGTTCCCCAACTCTGAGAAGTGTTTTTTCCAGCAGGGCAATGCTCCATGCCACACAGCCAGGCCAGTAAAGGTGTGGATGGAGTACCACCAGATCAGGACCCTGTCATGGCCAGCCCAATTTCGAGACCTAAATCCCATAAAAAACCCTCTGAAATGTGATCAAGAGGAAGATGGATGGTCACGAGCCATGAAAAGAAGCCGAGCTGCTTGAATTCTTGCGCAAGTAGTAGCATAAAGTCACCCAACGGCAATGTGAAAGACTGGTGGAGAGCATGCCAAGACACATGAAAGTTGTGATTTTAAATCAAGGTTATTCCACCAAATATTGATTTCTGAACTCTTCCTAAGTTAAAGCATTAGTATTGTGTAGTTTAAAAATGAATATGAGGTTGTTTTCTTTGCATTATTCGAGATCTGAAGACACTGCATCTTTTTTGCTATTTTGACCAATTGTCATTTTTCTGCAAATAAATGATCTAAATGACAATATTTGTATTTGAAATTTGGTAGGAATGTTGCCAGTAGGTTATAGAATAAAACAAAAATGTACATTTTACTTTAACACATACCAATAAATAGTAAAACCAGAGGAACTGATAATTTTGAAGTGGTCTCTTAATTTTTTATACAGCCGCGGAAAAAATTAAGAGACCACTTCAAAATTATCAGTTTCTCTGGTTTCTCCTAGTTCGTCTTCTCTGATGAGTCCAATTTTCAGCTTTGCCCAACACATGGTCATCTGATGGTTAGACGGAGACCTGGAGAGGCCTACAAGCCACAGAGTCTTGCACCTACTATGAAATTGGACTCATCAGAGAAGACGAACTAGGAGACCCTCCAGTCGGCTTTGGTTCAATCCTTATGGTCTTTTACAAACCTCAGCCAGGCAAAGTACAACGTTGTCCCGGAAGAAAAACTTGCTTCCTTTTGCTCTGACAATGTTCCCCAACTCTGAGAAGTGTTTTTTCCAGCAGGGCAATGCTCCATGCCACACAGCCAGGCCAGTAAAGGTGTGGATGGAGTATCACCAGATCAGGACCCGGTCATGGCCAGCCCAATTTCGAGACCTGAATCCCATAAAAAAAACTCTGAAATGTGATCAAGAGGAAGATGGATGGTCACAAGCCATGAAAAGAAGCCGAGCTGCTTGAATTCTTGCGCCAGGAGTAGCATAAAGTCACCCAACGGCAATGTGAAAGACTGGTGGAGAGCATGCCAAGACACATGAAAGTTGTGATTTTAAATCAAGGTTATTCCACCAAATATTGATTTCTGAACTCTTCCTAAGTTAAAGCATTAGTATTGTGTAGTTTAAAAATGAATATGAGCTTGTTTTCTTTGCATTATTCGAGATCTGAAGACACTGCATCTTTTTTGCTATTTTGACCAATTGTCATTTTTCTGCAAATAAATGATCTAAATGACAATATTTTTATTTGAAATTTGGTAGGAATGTTGCCAGTAGGTTATAGAATAAAACTAAAATGTACATTTTACTTTAACACATACCAATAAATAGTAAAACCAGAGAAACTGATAATTTTGAAGTGGTCTCTTAATTTTTTCCGCGGCTGTATATATATATATATTTACCAATAAGGACCTTTTATCAGCATAAAAGGAAAAATATGCAAAGTAACTTTATTGAATAATCTATGTATACAAAAGAATATTACGATAACGATTTGTAATTAATTATGAGACATGTATGCTACTGGTTGATAGTCTTTAAACAAATCCCCTTCCCCGTGAAGTGGATTACACATTTTTTATCCTTACGCAGGGGTTTCAACCACCAAGAGCCTGGCGCCCAGCCTCAATGGCACCTTTTTCTCTCGCTTTTGTGTGAGCGAAGATGAGCTTATAACAGCAGCTCCCTGACAGCAATCCCCACTCCACCACCCAGCCCCCTACCCTCCCCAAAAGAGGCCGGCCTGCCTGCCTGCCCCGCGAGCCTTGGAGTAATTAGTGAGGTTTTTGGGGAGCTTTGTTTTGTTTTCACCCTTTCCCTCATCACCATTAGGGTACTCAAGCTGCACAGTGATGCTGTTTTGTGTAACACCTGCCAGCTCTCAATCCCCTTTTACTTCACAGTGGATTTAAAATGAAGGGACAGGAGACGCTCAGGCACACACCGACTTAATACATGACACACACACACACACACACACACACTCTGATAATACACTCATATGCCTGAGAGAAACACACACACACACACACACACACACACACACACACACACACACACGATGCAGCAGAGGCCTATGCAACCCCACTGCTGCAGCTCCTGGAGCCCTCGTCTCCTAATAAAAATGAACTTCTCAAAGTGAGATTCTCATCTCTGAGGTCTTGTATGGCTATTGATTAGTGTGCAGTATGTTGCATCGCGCTGCCCTGGGTGCAAATGTCAAACGGCAGCGACTCACGAAGGTGAGTTGGCAGCGTGCGCTTCCACTCCTGAGGATCTTCTCCACCCGTTTGTGAATCACTTCCCAGCGACACGGACTCGACTCGTCACCCTTAAACCTGGGAAAACAAACAACTGCATTAGCACACAGTAATAAACACACATCATGCCTTCAATTAGAACACCCACATGGTTCTAAGATGATGGCTACACAACATCTGCAACATTTGTTATTAAGGACTAGACCAGTGTGAGGAAAAAACACATGTCCACTAGTTTGTCCACGAATAGTCTGTGCTGTGTGACCAACTATGCCAAAGTGTCTGAAGGAAATGAGAAGACAGTTACCCAAGACTGCAAACACTACATGAGACACACATAACCACACAAATAGTAAGTCTTCAAAGATGCAGTTGCCATCTTGGTAAGTATGCACACAGTTGACTGGCTGGGACATGCTTCATGTCTATGCTGTCACATTAAGCACCTGTGAGACAACCACAGACCGAAAATTAGTTATTTCTCTAAAGAGAGAGCTCAAATAACAAAAATAACCACAAAAAAATAACTCCTTTTTTGGATTAAGGGTCACAGACACCATCTTCCTCAGTCTTTCGGCCCACCTGGCATTATAGGTGCTTCACACCATAGCCGAGGGTCAGGCGCTCAGTGCACGAGCCACTGGACTTTATATGCAGGACACAAAGTTGGCATCCAGCCCCTTCCTCTGGGGCTTCCATCAAACACTTCCCCTGAGCGAGAGCGAGAGCGTGCCTCCCTCCTGATTGTCCGAATCTGCGCAGGCAGCAGTAATCTCCTGCCCTCTAACTGCTGTCATGCTTTCAATCCGCAGAAGAGGCCCCTCACATTTCCCACTATTTACCCCACAGTTTAAAATTGTCTATTGATTTTAATGTTCATTCCTGAGCTTCAAAGAGAGAGAGAGAGAGGGAGAAAGAGAGGAAGAAAAAAAAAAGTCAAGTAGGGGGACAAATAAACAAACGTCTGCCAGTTCAGCTCGCAGCTGCTCAGATCAATGACAGAGGTCTCTCAGAATTTATTACATTGTGTGTCAGGGTCAAACGCGTTCAATCTCCCTGGAACATAATCAATACCATTTCCCTCTTGTTTTCCCTGGGATTTTCCCCCACGTTCTTTTAAGTAATGAACAAACATAACAAGACATCAGATCCTGTAATTTGAAGGGGAGCGAGTAAATTCATCTCCACTGTCACTGATAATCATCCCGTGGATTTGGAGGCCGGTGCCATGTTTCATTTGGCTGCTCCTCTCCGGAGATCCATATTTTGTCAATATCGCATAAATGGGATTTCTGAGGGGGAAATCTGTACAGGCCCTGCTTGGTCTGTCGATGCCGCAAAAATAAATAGTTCTGTTCCAAGGATGACACATTCTGCACAGATTCCAATGAGAAATCTATTAAAAGCTGAGTTACAGACGCAGCTAATATTATTTCACTCTGACAATCGGGCATGGAACACGTAGCATAGACAAGGATTAGTATGGCCCAGCATTCCACGAGGGGATCAATCTGTATGATCAATAATTACTTCTGAGGCGTAAACAGACCTCAGCTGCACAAACAAATCCAAGCAAAGGTCTTTTGCAGAGGTGGCAAAGCACAGCAAAAAAAATAAAAAATAAAAAACATTTGCCCCTGAAATAATAATAAATATAGCTGCAAGCAGCGATGGCGGTTTCCTCCTCCAAACATTGCAAACCAGGGAAAAATTTAGTTTTGTGACAATTTGTCACCGTAAAGAAAAATTCATGCTGCAGACTTACCAATGGGATATTAAATTTCAAATGCAATACTGTGCTAGAAAGCTGTGAAATTTGGCACACTCATTAAGGACAGTCCCTTCTTTATTCACAGCAAGTTTCATGCCTCTCATTAGACCACTCTAGCGCCACCAACGGGTCACAGTTGGACTTGTGTTTACACATGCAACTTTTGAACCGTATGACTGATTTTCAAAAATGAGGTACCATTAGATTCCCTGGATCAAGACGAATTAAACACACTCTATGACGTCAATATCACTCAAATATTTGCTGACATTTGACTTCACTTCCTGTTTGGCGCCTTTTCTGCTGAATTTGAGTGGCTGTACCGGACAAACGGTTATGAGGATCAAAATTCTAAATAGTAACTTTTGTGAGGCTAGGTCTGAAGATCATCTCTGGTGATTTTGAAGAAGATTTGCCAAAAATTGTAGGAGGAGTAGGCTTTCAAAGGTTTTTGATAAAACCGGAAATAGCGGAAAATCTATAGTACCGGAAATTGACGCCATGGGGTGGGTTTAATTCGTCTTGATCCAGGGAATCCAATGGTGCCTCATTTTTGAAAATCGGTCACACGGTTCAAAAGTTGCGTGTGTTACAAAAGTCCAACTTTGACCTGTTGGTGGCGCTAGAGTGGTGTAATGAGAGCCATGAAACTTGGTGTGAATGAAGAAGGGACTGTCCTTAATGAGTGTGCCAAATTTCACAAAAAGTTACCATATGGTTCTAGGGGCTGCCATTGACTCCCATGGTACTAACATAATAATACGAAAGCCTACAATAACAACTAGAATGCGTTTCGTGAACGAACTGCGAGAGTGTGCTTGCTCTGTTTTTCTCTCATGTTTGCTTGTTTATTGTGAAAGGGTTTAGTGTGTTCGTTGGCATAAAAAGTTAGTCTTCTCTTATAAGCCTAGTTAGTACATGTGATTAGAGCTAGCAACCATGAATTGCAGATTAAGGGGTCCCCTATCAGTGTTCATTTTGGCAGCTATTTTAGATTCAGTCTTAAGACAAAAATGCATATTAGTTTTAGTCACATTTAGTCATAATTATCCTTCTTAGTTTCAGTCTAGTTTTCGAAAACTGAGCACACTACAATAGCTACGCTGTGTCCAGGTACATCCTCAAACGTTTTTCAGGTAACCTAATGGTTCAAGGTCTCTCATGAATCATTACTCCCAGGACACGGGTTAATGTTAACTCACGCTATCGGTCCTCTCCAACCACATTAGCAACAAAATAAACTGGTGAGCTAACAAGGTAACCATTCTTTCAGTATAAGCTACTTTTGCATATCTACAACGTATAGGTATTACAGCTGCTTAACACAGCTAGGATAGCTAACGTTACCGTTGTAGGAATACAAGCCTTAACCCACTATATCAATCCACACAACTAAATTCATGAATTACTTCAAAGGTTTACTTCAAAACTTGAATTAAGGAAAAGTATCCCCTGTTACGGCTAGCTGAAACTGCCAGTGGATACTCCCATGGATGGGAGACGTTAGCTGCTACGGCTAACACCATCAGTTTCCATTAAAATTTCAGTCAGTACACTGAAAATGCTGCCATTCAACTCACCTTAACGAAGTGGAAATACGGTAGCTAGGTTAGAAACTGTAGTTACTCTTATTCTTTTTCAAAGTTGAATTGAGAGGGACTGAGAGACGAGGTTCCTTGAATTTGGCACAGGTGTCAGTGAAGCACAGCTGCAAGCCAGTTTAATGACCCTATTATGATGTCATCATGGCAGAGCGCTCTGCCATGCAAGTCTATGGGGGAAAAAGGTGATGAAAAAAGAGAGATAAAAAAGGAGTGACAAGGAGTACCGCCACGAAAAGTCATAGCAACCTGCACCGGATCGGGCCGGACGTTTTGGTGTTTGAATGGCGTCTCTAGCTCAATCGGGCGAGGAGTAGTTAGCTGCAAGAAAAACGGGGAGAATAAATAAAGAAAACTTGACGATAACAATACTGTGCTTCCCTTCGGGCAAGCACACTAACTAGAATGCGTTTCGTGAACGAACTGCGAGAGTGTGCTTGCTCTGTTTTTCTCTCATGTTTGCTCGTTTATTGTGAAAGGGTCTAGTGTGTTCGTTGGCATAAAAAGTTAGTCTTCTCTTATAAGCCTAGTTAGTACATCTGATTAGAGCTAGCAACCATGAATTGCAGATTAAGGGGTCCCCTATCAGTGTTCATTTTGGCAGCTATTTTAGATTCAGTCTTAAGACAAAAATGCATATTAGTTTTAGTCACATTTAGTTATAGTTATCCTTCTTAGTTTAAGTCTAGTTTTCGAAAACTGAGCACACTACAATAGCTACGCTGTTTCCAGGTATCCTCAAACGTTTTTCAGGTAACCTAATGGTTCAAGGTCTCTCATGAATCATTACTCCCAGGACACGGGTTAATGTTAACTCACGCTATCGGTCCTCTCCAACCACATTAGCAACAAAATAAACTGGTGAGCTAACAAGTTAACCATTCTTTCAGTATAAGCTACTTTTGCATATCTACAACGTATAGGTAGCTTACGTTTAGCCCCGTACTCAGATATTACAGCTGCTTAACACAGCTAGGATAGCTAACGTTACCGTAGTAGGAATACAAGCCTTAACCCACTATATCCACACAACTAAATTCATGAATTACTTCAAAGGTTTACTTCACAACTTGAATTAAGGAAAATTATCCCCTGTTACGGCTAGCTGAAACTGCCAGTGGATACTCCCATGGATGGGAGACGTTAGCTGCTACGGCTAACACTATCAGTTTCCATTAAAATTTCAGTCAGTACACTGAAAATGCTGCCATTCAACTCACCTTAACGAAGTGGAAATACGGTAGCTAGGTTAGAAACTGTAGTTACTCTTATTCTTTCTCAAAGTTGAATTGAGAGGGACAGAGAAATACGGTTCCTCTTATTCTTTTTCAAAGTTGAATTGAGAGGGACAGAGAAAATGCGGTTCCTTGGATTTGGCGGAGGTGTCAGTGAGAAGCACAGGTGCAAGCCAGTTTAATGAGCCTATTATGATGTAATAATGCACAGAGTTCTGCCATGCAAGTCTATGGAGAAAAAAGGGGATGAAAAAGAGGAATAAAAAAGGAGTGGCAAAAAGTACCGCCACGAAAAGTCATAGCGGCTTGCACCGGATCGAGCCGGACATTTCGGTGTTTGAATGGCGTCTCTATCTCAAACGGGCGAGGAGTAGTTAGCTGCAAGAAAAACGGGGAGAATAAATAAATAAAGAAAACTTGACGATAACAATACTGTGCTTCCCTTCGGGCAAGCGCACTAATAACAAAACGGAGGAAACCTAATTAAAAAAACCTTTTTCCCCTTGTGTATGTTTGCTGAATTTGGTGTCTTGCGAGTGGTGTTAGCTGGTGTGCTCTTTGACTGTCATAAGATTTCTAGGCAGGGAGACCTCACCATCCCCTCCACATCGATCCTCCAGCGTGCTCCCCCAATGGAAATTACTACCCTTATCTGTCTGAGCGAACTAGCATGTGCTGGGTACGTACCTCTCCTTCAGCGAGGAGCGGTTGAGCACCGGGCTCCGTGCGGCCTTGCTGCTGCTGCTGGTCAGTGCTGGGGTGGAGTGGGCGGCTGGAGGACTCCTTCGGAGAGGACTGCTGCTGGGTCTCTGACTGGGAGGATCCACTGGGGAAGGGCTGGCTTTGAGGGAACACATCCTCACCTGCAGACACAACACAATAGTTTAGAAACTCTAATTCTAGATGTAGAAAAACGACATTTACATCATAAATGCACACACTTAAATATAATATAAATTGTCCTTCATTTGGTTGACTTAACTCTGTTTCAAGGATGTGTGTGAGTGTGTTACTAGTGATGACATACTTTAGCTGGAGTTGACCTTCTGCTGGATAGATGTGACATATCTGAGGAGAAAAACAGATCCCAAAATGATTAATTATAACGGCAACGAGCAGGAAGAAGTCTCTTCATTTTCTTCGGGGCCAAATGAAAAACAAGTCTTCTCGTGGTTGTGTTTTTGTGGTCTGGCACTTTCTTACAATGTTTTTTGTTTACAAGTCAAGCCTACCTGCAGCAGAGTGAGTCGATTCATTGAGGACAGACCTCCAGCTGGTGGAGGAAAGAGACGGCACCCCGTTTGAGGTCTCAAGCACAGAGGTACTCAGACTGTGGGGAACCTGCAAACATCAAGACAATCAGCACCCTCGCCTCAAAGATAAATAATTCCTTTTTCAGTTAGCTCGACAAGCAGAGAGCCGTTTACCTCCTTCAGGCTTGGCTCTCATTGCCTCCTCTCCCTCTCACCCCATGTTAATTGCTTTGAGGAGGTTAAACTGTGAAAGGTTGCTTTGGTCACATCTATGGCTCCTAGCTGAATCCCACTCAGGTGAGTCGGCTGGACTTCCACCCAACTTCAATTAAACCAGAGCCACTCCAATTAAACAGCAATATTATCACACTCGCTAATGAAACAAGCTATTTGCTTTTACATAAGTAAGTATGCTGACTTTAAACTAGCACCGTTAATGCATTCGGAGAGCTTATCTTCCTCTGTGGGAAACTATTTGTTAATCATGGTTTGACTCTTAATTACCCAGGTTAATTGTAGCCTCCGGATTTACTTGAGAGATGAAAAAAAAAAAGCAAACCACGGCTTGTGTTTCTGAAAGGGCGAACATACAAGGAAATGCCATGGTGATACCACAGGCAAGCCCAAGTCTTGCCTTTCATGACATGACAGCTTTGATATTTACACCACGGGACTTGATGTTATTTTATTGAACACTCCGACAGAAACAAGACCGCTGACTTTAAAGCAGCTAAGAACCTCGACGGGGGTGATCCGCATTGCTCACCAGGCGAGGCACTTTAAGGGAGAAATATATCTTCATAAACACATAATCCTTCAAAACACATGAAGGGAAAATAATGCTCTTAAACCTATGCAGGCATGTAGTAAATACTTCATTAAAATTGCTTTTGAAGCACGCTAATCTGATTTAAAGTTGGACTATTTCATTTAAGATGACAAAATACACAAACACGTGACGTCCAACACATAGGAGCCTGGTAGGAATACATGAAGATTACTGAGAGCTGAAGTTGGCCACCATTCCGCCCGCCTTACCACGAAGGGGGGCTGTCTGCGCGTCTCCTTCCTGAAGGCGTGCGGCCCCAGCTGGAGGTGGCAGAGGCGCTGCCTGGCATCCTCCGACAGCTGGCACATCCTCCGGTGGGTGTATGGCGAGGGCGCACGGGTCAGGGAGGCGACAGTGGGTCTGTCATACCCGCTGGATGCCGCCGCCGCGCTGCCTGGCCCACTCCTCCCCGCGGTGTCAGGGCTCCGACTGATGCTGGCAGGTTTAACCGGGGACTTGCAGGATTTCTGAAACACACGCAGGAATCCCACAAGTTAGAGCATATCAATTCAACACAAGGCAGCTGCTAGATATGAGGCCAGACACCTTCCTGTTCTGTTATGGAACCGCTTGCTATCTGAGACCAACAAGCTCTTGTTGCATTCTATCTTCATGTACGCTATTATATAACTGCACATAACTGCTGGTGTTAGAGCCCTACCTTTTAATTATATATCACATTTAATAAAAGCTGACTAGTATTGTATCCATAAAAAAAAAAGAAAGGTGAAAAGTACATAAACAAATCCTGCCTGAAACAAACACACACACAGCATGAAGACAAGAGGTCCCCATCTCCTCTCGGCAGCAAAAGGGCTTCAATAACTCTAATATGTGCTAACATGATTGTGCATCGCAATAACAGTGCTCCTGCGGGCGCTGCCGGGATACATTTTTAAAAATGTTAATTGCATTTGATGGCCAGTTTCAGACTAATACAGTAATGGCATTACATGGATGTAAAAACAAAGATCATTTAAATGCTAATTGGAACAGCCTGGCTGGCATATTAACTCATTTTGAAGAGCGGAATAGATAAATCCTGATGGTGAATGTTATTTGAAGGGAACTGTTTAAATGGAATTAAACTAAGGAGGGTTTCTGTTTTATATTCTCCTCCTTTTACATTCTTCCTCTCTTCTCCCCCTCTTTTCTCCTTCCTACTCTCTCTTTCTTTTGGTCGAAACACAAAGGAGCCTTTTCCAACCATGAGGCACGCTTGTCTGATGTGATTAGTAGGTCTGGTGGTATTGGTGACTGGTGATAAAGCAGCCTGTCCTTGAGAGAACAAAGCCTGCGCTACAAGTAGCTTATTAAACCAGAAACACCAGCCGCTCAAATGCATGCAAATCACGCCGACAGCCCATTTACAAAGTGCGCCGTGTCAAGTCCAAACCAGAAGACTTTACAAAGAGGGACATGCACATAAATAGTGACAGAATCGGCGCAGACAACAGTGAGACCAGACCAGACAGCAAAAACAAGAAAAATGCATATAAGAAAGTGAGTGAAAATGGCAGTGGACGAGGACGAGGATGAGGACGAGGAGAGAGTGGATGTTCTTTCAAAGCGACAAACCTGATATAATTAGTTTACTTCCTGATGTCCAGCTAATGAGAGAAGACGTGAATCATTGACATAAGAGAGTTTCAGAATCTTAACTTATGAATTTGCAGAATTGCAAAATGTCAGGACAATTACTTTTCAATCTTCAATTTGGCAAGGTGTCCATGCAAAGCATCTCAATGATCTAGTTCTCTCACAGGTTTCAAAGGCAATGTATGCAGGAGATTGTCACTTGGCTGGCATGAGATGCAGGCCTAGAAGCAACACCACAAAGATACGTCCTGACACAAGAATTTGTGTTCTCATTAGCGCTCTCAAGTATAGCACACACACACACACACACACAATTCAAAATAGCTGCTAGGCTAGTCAAAGTGGATCAGTCTTGGCAATACTCAAAGGTTTGTCGGTCCACTATGACCGCCTCTGTCTGTGACCTTCTGAACCCACGGCCAGAAACCCTCGTCTCGTCCTCTAGTGATTCATATCTTGTTGCACAGTCTTCCTGTCAAGACAGGCAGTTTGCCCAACAATTTCCATTTAAACAAATGGTCCTCCTGACAACACAGCAAGAACAATGCATCTCCATCTCACCAACCCGAACGAGCCCACAGTTTGGAGCACTGACCCAGTCCTCTCAGGCCTGTTCAGGGGGCTTTTAAATTCCCCAGAAAATGGCAGCATAACTGGCTGTCATGCTGCTCGTCATGTTGCCTTTAGGAGCGACTGAGGCATCAGGCAAGAAATTATTCCCACAAAACCGAGAGCGGCATTCACTGAACAAATGGTCTGATCAATTCTCCAAGTCAGAACTATTTTGTTTGAAGAGTAGAGGGGAATTGTACAGATCTCAGATGTTCACAATGGCAGCTGAATTAGAAAGACATCTGACCAAAACAATGTGTCTCTCTTATGTAAACAGATGGCTCCACTGCACAGATCAAACAAAAGCAGGAGAGCTCACTGCTGATGCTACGTATCAATAGATAATCTGGTGCGGTAAAATTGTAACGCATGTCTTTACACCACTGGGACACCTATGTCATAGAAAGGGACACAATGTAGAAGGTCATTACACTGACTGACAGATCTATTCTTTGGAAGACAGGAAACAAATTCTTTGTTGGTTCCCCATGGTCACTTTGACAGAGATGGTTTTGTTATCAGCAAACCCATTCTTTTTGGTCTACTTTCCATGAGAGAAAAAAAACATTGAATAAAATATTTTAATGTGTACCCGTTCCCAGGAAGAAAACACAGCGATTAAATGTATTCTATACTATTCTATTGTAACTACACTGTCAGTTACACTTGATAAATGCATCTGCTAAAGGAATGACTGCATTTGTGAATTCATTATGATGTCTAATGTGCATAGCAAGCTTCTGGATGTTTTTTTTTCTAAAACCTGTGGCAGAAATGACAGTGACACACACACACACACACACACACACACACACACACACACACACACACACACACCAACACAATTCAAAATAGCTGCTAGGCTAGTCAAAGTGGATCAGTCTTGGCAATACTCAAAGGTTTGTCGGTCGTCCACTATGACCGCCTCTGTCTCTGACCGTCTGAACCCACGACCAGAAACCCTTGTCTCGTCCTCTAGTGATTCACATCTTGTTGCACAGTCTTCCTGTCAAGACAGGCAGTTTGCCCAACAATCTCCAATAAAACAAATGGTCCTCCTGACAACATGCAGCTTCTAGGAACACACCTGAACACTTCCAGGCACTGCATTTTCCTTGTGACATATCAAAGCAGTGTGCAGCACAAATCTTTGCATCTGGTTATCACACCTTTGCTACGGGTAACACCTGGACAGAGAGCAGACAGCATATAGATAGGGCGGACAGAGAGAGGTCTGACTTACCGAGGAGGATACAGCAGGCCGCCTATCTCTCACCTCACATTCTTCTATGGTGGTGGTGGTGGTGAACTCCACTTTGGGAGAGATTCCCTGTGGGAGGCAGAATGAGACATGCTCAGAAAGAGAAAAAAACAATAAATAAATAAAACAAGATGGGAAGAGCAAATAACATGTCCAGTGGATCGATTTGCCAAAACAGTCTGTGTCCTCCAGGAAACGTATCACAAAACAGGGTAAGCTTTTAAGATGGACCACAGATATGACCAGGCCTGACTTAGACAAAGACCCACGGGAAAGGTGATGGATTTCTTCATCAGAAGCTCTCTCTGTGGACAGGGGGCTTTAGGAAACACAGAGGGCCCTGGGTAGAGGAAGTCACAGGTGTTTTCCTCAAGGGTAGCCAAGATTTCCCCCTCTGCAGACAAATACAATCACAGTAACATCACCTTGCAGCACCAGAAGGGCTTCACACCAGTCTAAGAATAGTTGTTGAAGTGTTCCAAACAAAAAATCCCCACAATGTACACTGAAAATGTTGTACAATACAGAATATTTTAAGGAGAGGTAGAAGAACAAATCACCTGGTGGTACCACCTGAATTAGCTCAAAGAATGTTGCATCACCTGCAGGGGGAAAAAAGACAAGTGAGCATTGTAAGAAAATGGAGTTGATCTTAATCAGGATCCATAAGAGTCCATTGGAGACTACTTACACTCTAGGAGGTCAGCAATGTCACTGGGGTCAACTACATGGGAGAAAGACTAGCGAGGGGACAGAGGAGAAGCACATGAGTAAAGCTATCTGAATTACATCAGGACTGGGTACATTTCTAAAGGCATCCTGGTAGTGGAGGCGTAGGCCTGTCGTTTCTGTGAAGAGGACACACCTTTGTAAATACCATGTTTTTGTGGAACAAAAGAGGAAAGACGGCAGGCACACAGTGCGTCTTCTGAAACTGGTCCATGATGCGGACACTGAGGTAAATGTCTTGCTGAGAGGGCAACATCAGCCCTGGGCAAGTGATCTGGGGAAAAGAAAAACAAAGCAGTCTGTGGCACAAACATTAGGCAACAGCTGTAACCGTCAACATATCTGTTTAAGGGACTTTTGACGGTAAATAACTGCCATGAGACATTTTAATGTCAATGGTTTATGGGTTTAATGCCTGAGCCGAAAGCCCAATCGCTAGATAACTATTAATTTGCACGAATATTCAGTATTTAATTCACCGTGTGGAGAAGAGAATGGAAACTTAAATTACAACTAGAAAATGCATTTCCTGAAGGAAATACCAGTGCATGAAATGCAAAAGTTAAGAAAGAACGAATAAAAGAAAAGTGAAAGAAGGAAGGAAGAAAGGAAAGAACAGTAAAAGAAGGAAAGAAGAGTTGAAGAAGGAAAGAAGAAAGGAAAGAAGAGTGAAGAAAGGAAAGAAGAGTGGAAGAAAGAAAGAAGAAGGGGAGAAGAAAGGAAAGAAGAGTGAAGAAAGGAAATTAGAGTGGAAGAAGGAAAGAAGAGTGGAAGAAGGAAAGAAAAGTGGAAGAAGGGAAGAAGAGCCGAAGAAGATAAGAAGAAAAGAAAGAAGAGTGAAAGAAGGAAAGAAGAAAAGAAAAAGGTAAGAAGAGTGGAAGAAGGGAAGAAGAAAGGAAAGAAGAGTGGAAGAAGGAAAGAAGAAAGTAAAGAAGAGTAGAAGGAAGAAAAGAAGAAAGGAAAGAAGAGAGGAAGAAACAAAGTAAGGAAAGAAGAGTGAACAAGAGTGGCTCTGGGTAAAGACAGTAAAGTGAAAATATTGAAAGAAGGAGAAAAGAGTGAAGCAGAGAGATGGAGTGTGAGAGAAAGTAGAGTGAGAGTGATAGAGAGAAAAAAAAGTAGAGTATGGAAGGTGTCTATTAATATTCCTAGTTATACAGTTGAATGGAGAAGTACAGAGAGAAGAGGACCCTTGGAGGCTTGCCGCAGGTGTCAGTGAAGCACAGGTGCAAGCCAGTTTAATTACCCTATTATGATTAGGGTTGGGTACCGAGAACCGGTACCAATACGGCACCGGTTCCATACAACCGATACCTACCCGGACCGAAATGCAACGCAGATTTCGGTGCTTCCTTTCGGTGCCTGAGCAGATAATTATTATTATTTTTTTTTTTTTTATTAAAATTTTTATAATTTAACAAAACTAGCGATAGCTAACGAGAAGTAACGTTAGTGGCGTAGATCTTTCTGAGTACGATCTGTATACTTTTTTGTGTTGATAACAGATTTCGTGGGGCACATATAAAACTGCTCCATCTCCCAATATAGACTCTTGTCTGTGTCGCTCACGCTGCATTCCGTATGGGACTAGTGGAAACGGGATTTGTGTTGAGGAGTTGCCATGGTAATGGGTTGACTTGCGTGTGGTTTCGGTTTCAAGATAAGTGTGGTTGTTCTAAGCAGAAGTTGGATACGCTTTATTAAACGGAGAGCTACCGTCTCATCCAAAGATATTCCTTCTCAATGTGAGTTCTTAAGAGAGCACTAACTTGGACGCTACAATAACATTGCAACAGTCTGACAGCGAAGAGCAGGCAGCCTTGCACAAGAGCAAGCACAAACAGAGCTAGCCATCAATATAACGGAGAAAATGTCGAAAGGTAAACGATCAAAAGTGTGGCTGTATTTCGCACAAAAAGATTCAAACAACGCGACGTGCAGCATATGCAACAACAAAATTGCGTGTAAATGGGGGAGAGAACTCAAGAGGCCCTGAAGCTTTACACTATCTACCCATTTACCCACACTCAATGGCTTCCCAACACCCAACACTAACATCAAAAACCTTGGTGTAACTATCAACCAAGACCTCCTACTTGACTCACACATAAAACAGATCTCAAAGACATCATTTTTTCATTTACGCAATATTGCCAAAATTAGAAAGGTCCTATCCCTCCAAGATGCAGAAAAACTAATCCACGCATTTATTACTTCCCGTCTCGATTATTGTAATGCTCTCCTGTCCGGATGCAGCATCAACACAATAAAGAGCCTCCAACTTATACAGAACGCTGCTGCTCGTACACTCACCAGAACTAAAAAATATGAACACATCTCACCGGTACTCGCTTCTTTGCACTGGCTCCCCGTTAAAAGTAGAATCGACTTCAAAGTACTCCTGCTAACATATAAAGCCCTAAACGATCTGGCTCCAAACTACCTCAAGGAATTAGTCGTCCCCTATTGCCCTCCAAGGCTGCTCCGTTCCCAGAGTGCAGGCCTCCTGGTAATTCCAAGAATATCAAAGACCACAATAGGAGGGAGAGCATTTAGCTACCAAGCCCCTCTCCTCTGGAACAATCTCCCTGCCTCCATCAGAGCTGCAGACACCGTGCCTATATTCAAATCAAGACTTAAGACATTCCTCTTTAGTGCATCATATAGCCAAAAGTAACCGCGCCAACAAACCAATCACCTGCTGTACCAGCCACCCAGACATATCTGAACACAAATTCAAATATTACTTGCATTTAGTACCGCAACATCAAATGTGTTTCCTGTTTGCCGAGTGGATGCATGTACGGCCCCGGCAAACAGATCACAACAAAAAACAAATTAAATTACTACTTGTAATTTAGTTCCGCAACATCATATGTGTTTCCTGTTTGCCGAGTGGATGCATGTACGGCCCCGGCAAACAGATCACAACAAAAAACAAATTAAATTACTACTTGTAATTTAGTACCGCAACATCAAATGTGTTTCCTGTTTGCCGAGTGGATGCATGTACGGCCCCGGCAAACAGATCACAACAAAAAACAAATTAAACTACTACTTGTAATTTAGTACCGCAACATCAAATGTGTTTCCTGTTTGCCGAGTGGATGCATGTACGGCCCCGGCAAACAGATCACAACAAAAAACAAAATGTTCAATGCCAGAAAAACTAAACATATCTAAGTATTGCAATATGCAACAGGCAAACCGACACACAGGTGACATGTCCCTGGTTGGTGAAATGATTCATCTGTGTGTTTGTTCGTGCTGATTCCCGACTGACAGACCTGCAGACTGATTCGTCATTTCCTGTTTGTTAGATGGATCAGGAGGAGCCTCCTGGGCCTGATAACTCCCCTCCTCAGCCCGCCCCGAAACGCCCCTGCAGATCGGCTCCAGAGCAACACCAGCATCGCCCACGCCGCCCTGCTCCCCATCCTGGGCCCTCAACTCAGTCATCATCCCCTTGACGACTTCTCCCGCTGGATGTGACGACCCCCACCCTGGTCATCGGCAGCTCCATGGTCCGAGATGTCCACACCCCCCCCTTCAACAAGCGGCCCCTGCAAGGTCCACTGCCTCCCCGGAGCCTGGCGTGTTCCAATCGCTGATGGATGTGGAACTTTCCCTCCCCACCCCCACCACTCTGCACGTAGTCTCTCTACCTGGTCTACCTAGAGAAACCCTCGGCCAACCGCACCCACTGCCACTGCATTGCCGTACACCTACTCTACCCAATACCCTATGCTAGCATTTATGTACAATATACATTATTGCCTCCACCGAAATGTTTCTCTGTCCCTACATCCCCTACCCCTGTAACAGTAACCCTATTGCCACAGTAATCTGGTCTTGTCTGTATCATGTATTTACCACCAGATGTATGTAGACATATGTCCAGTGACCAAATGCTGGCTGTGTATTGCCCCTGTTGCTTCCTTTCCCCTTCTGCCACACTACCCTTCCCCTTCCCCCCTTCCCCCCTTCCCCCCGTCCCACCTTCCTGTCTCCACCCGGCCGACCTCAAGCAGATGGGTCCCCCCTTATGTGCCGTGGTTCTGCTCAAGGTTTCTTCCTGCCTAACAGGGAGTTTTTTCTTGCCCCTGTTGCCGTTGTGCATGCACTAAGGGGGTTCAGGCTCTGGGCTCTGTTAAGCGCCGAGAGGCAATTGTATTGTTATGGCGCTATACAAATAAAATTGAATTGAATTGAATTGAATTGAATTGAAGCTAAACTTTTAAAGGGGCAGTACACATTCACGAAACCAGTGGGTTTAAATAAATGCAAACTAATTACAGTGCATGAAATGCCCTGTATTGTTATTCCTAGGCTTCTTCTTCTTCTTCTTCTTCTTCTTCTTCTTCTTGTTACCTTTTTCTGCGATTAATTCAGCCCGAACCGCTTAACGTAGAAACTTCATTCAAACTTTGTCGCGTAGGTCTTGTAAACGACACTTATGCTATGTATTTTTCACTTTTCTAAACTTTATACTTTTTAAGATATTAAAGAAAAACGAATATAAATTTCTCCCATTGACTTACATTGGGCCATTATGACATCATAATAGGGTCTTTAAACTGGCTTGCACCTGTGCTTTACTGACACCTGTGCCAAATCAAAGGAACCTCTTCTCTCTCTGTCCCTCTCAATTTAACTGTAACTAGGAACATTAAGACACCATCCATTCTCTATTTTTTTTTCTCTCCATCTCTCCATCTTTCTCTCTCAGTCAACTTTCTCTCACACTCAATCTCTCTTCTTCACTCCATTTTTATCTCCTTTTTTCAATATTTTCACTCTCTCTTTATCTCTTCATCCAGAGCCACTCTTGTTCACTCTTCTTTCCTTCTTCCACTCTTCTTTCCTTTCTTATTTTCTTCTTCCATTTTTCTTTCCTTCTTCCACTCTTCTTGCCTTTCTTTTTTCCTTCATCCACTCTTCTTTCCTTCTTCCACTTTTCTTTCCTTTCTTCACTCTTCTTTCCTTCTTACACTCTTCTTTCCTTTATTCTTTCCTTCTTTCACTCTTCTTTCTTTTCTTATTTCCTTCTTCCACTCTTCTTTCCTTCCTTCACTCTTCTTTCCTTTCTTCTTTCATTATTTCACTCTTCTTTCTTTTCTTTTTTCCTTCTTCCACTCTTCTATCCTTTCTTCACTCTTCTTTCTTTTCTTCTTTCCTTCTTTCACTCTTCTTTCCTTTCTTCTTTCCTTCTTCCACTCTTCTCTCCTTTCTTCACTCTTCTTTCCTTTTGTCCTTCCTTCTTCCACTCTTCTTTCCTGACTTCTTTCCTTCTTTCACTCTTCTTTCTTTTCTTCTTCCTTTCTTAACCTTTGCATTTCATGCACTGGTATTTCCTTCAGGAAATGCATTTTCTAGTTAATATTTGTTTTACTCTGAAGGCAAACATGCTCATATTTCTGCAAAAGTATTACTGAAGTATGAAGTGTGTGTACAGAGTTTGTTATGTATTTATTTATATTTATTTAAGTATACTGTAAACAGTTGTTATAAGTTAATATATTGTTCATAGTTTGAAGTTAAAAGGTTTGAAGCCAAGTGTTTTGTATTTATTTTTATTTATAGTATACCTCAAACAGTTAATATATTGTTTAATTTAAAGAAAACTATTTGCCTTGGCAATAAATAAGCCTAATGTCTTTAATTAAAAAAAAAAAGTATCGGTTCTGGCACCGTTTAGGCACCGGTATCGTTTTAAAAGTATCGGTTATGTACCGGTATCGGAAAAAACCCAAACGATACCCATCCCTAATTATGATGTCATAATGGCCCAATGTAAGTCAATGGGAACATTTAGATTCATTTTTCTTTAATAACTTAAAAAGTATAAAGTTTAGAAAAGCGAAAAATACATAGCATAAGTGTCCTTTACAAGACCTACGCGACAACGTTTGAATGAAGTTTCTACGTTAAGCGGTTCGAGCTGAATTCATCGCAGAAAAAGGTATGAAGAACTAGAAAATGCATTTCCTGAAGGAAATACCAGTGCATGAAATGCAAAAGTTAGGAAAGGAAGAAGAAAAGAAAGAAGAGTGAAAGAAGGAAAGAAGAAAGGAAAGAAGAGTGGAAGAAGGAAAGAAGAAAGGATAGAAGAGTGAAGAAAGGAGAGAAGAGAGGATGAAGGAAAGAAGAGTGAAAGAAGGAAAGAAGAAAAGAAAGAAGAGTGAAGAAAGGAAAGAAGAGTGGAAGAAGAAAAGAAAGAAGAGTGAAGAAAGGAAAGAAGAGTGAAAGAAGGAAATAATAGTTGAAGGAAAGAAGAAAAGGAAAGAAGAGTGAAAGAAGGAAAGAAGAAAGGAGAGTGAAGAAAGGAAAGAAAAGTGAAAGAAGGAAAGAAGAGTGGAAGAAGGAAAGATGAGTGGAAGAAGGAAAGAAGAGTGAAAGAGAAAAAGAGAGTGAAAATATTGAAAAAAGGAGATAAAAATGGAGTGAAGAAGAGAGATTGAGTGTGAGAGAAAGTAGACTGAGAGGGATAGAGAGAAAGATGGAGAGATGGAGAGAAAAAAAAGTAGAGAATGGAAGGTGTCTTAATGTTCCTAGTTACAGTTAAATAGAGAGGGACAGAGAGAGAAAAGGTTCCTTTGATTTGGCGCAGCTGTCAGTGAAGCACAGGTGCAAGCCAGTTTAAAGACCCTATTATGATGTCATAATGGCCCAATGTAAGTCAATGGGAAAATTTCGATTCGTTTTTATTTAATATCTTATAAAGTTTAGAAAAGTGAAAAATACATAGCATAAGTGTCCTTTACAAGACCTACGCGACAAAGTTTGAATGAAGTTTCTACGTGAAGCGGTTCGGGCTGAATTAATCGCAGAAAAAGGTAACAAGAATAACTAGAAAATGCATTTCCTGAAGGAAATACCAGTGCATGAAATGCAAAAGTTAGGAAAGGAAGAAGAAAAGAAAGAAGAGTGAAAGAAGGAAAGAAGAAAGGAAAGAAGAGTGGAAGAAGGAAAGAAGAAAGGATAGAAGAGTGAAGAAAGGAGAGAAGAGAGGATGAAGGAAAGAAGAAAAGAAAGAAGAGTGAAGAAAGGAAAGAAGAGTGGAAGAAGAAAAAAAGAAAGAAGAGTGAAGAAAGGAAAGAAGAGTGAAAGAAGGAAATAATAGTTGAAGAAGGAAAGAAGAAAAGGAAAGAAGAGTGAAAGAAGGAAAGAAGAAAGGAGAGTGAAGAAAGGAAAGAAAAGTGAAAGAAGGAAAGAAGAGTGGAAGAAGGAAAGATGAGTGGAAGAAGGAAAGAAGAGTGAAAGAGAAAAAGAGAGTGAAAATATTGAAAAAAGGAGATAAAAATGGAGTGAAGAAGAGAGATTGAGTGTGAGAGAAAGTAGACTGAGAGGGATAGAGAGAAAGATGGAGAGATGGAGAGAAAAAAAGTAGAGAATGGAAGGTGTCTTAATGTTCCTAGTTACAGTTAAATTGAGAGGGACAGAGAAGAGGTTCCTTTGATTTGGTGCAGCTGTCAGTGAAGCACAGGTGCAAGCCAGTTTAAAGACCCTATGATGTCATAATGGCCCAATGTAAGTCAATGGGAAAATTTCGATTCGTTTTTATTTAATATCTTAAAAAGTATAAAGTTTAGAAAAGTGAAAAATACATAGCATAAGTGTCCTTTACAAGACCTACGCGACAAAGTTTGAATGAAGTTTCTACGTTAAGCGGTTCGGGCTGAATTAATCGCAGAAAAAGGTAACAAGAATAAGAAGAAGAAGCCTAGGAATAACAATACAGGGCATTTCATGCACTGTAACTAGAAAATGCATTTCCTGAAGGAAATACCAGTGCATGAAATGCAAAGGTTAAGAAAGGAAGAAGAAAAGAAAGAAGAGTGAAAGAAGGAAAGAAGAAAGGAAAGAAGAGTGTAAGAAGGAAAGAAGAGTGAAGAAAGGAAAGAAAAGTGGAAGAAGGAAAGAAGAGTGGATGAAGGAAAAAAGAAAGGCAAGAAGAGTGGAAGAAGGAAAGACAAAAGGAGAGAAGAGTGAAGAAAGGAGAGAAGAGTGGAAGAGGGAAGGAAGAAAGGAAAGAAGAGTGAAAGAAGGAAAGAAGAAAAGAAAGAAGAGTGAAGAAAGGAAAGAAGAGTGGAAGAAGGAAAGAAGAAAAGAAAGAAGGAGTGAAATAATGAAAGAAGAAAGGAAAGAAGAGTGAAGGAAGGAAAGAAGAGTGGAAGAAGGAAATAAGGAAAGAAAGAAGAGTGAAAGAAGGAAAGAAGAAAGGAAAGAAGAGTGTAAGAAGGAAAGAAGAGTGAAGAAAGGAAAGAAAAGTGGAAGAAGGAAAGAAGAGTGGATGAAGGAAAAAAGAAAGGCAAGAAGAGTGGAAGAAGGAAAGAAAAATGGAAGAAGAAAATAAGAAAGGAAAGAAGAGTGGAAGAAGGAAAGAAGAGTGAACAAGAGTGGCTCTGGATGAAGAGATAAAGAGAGAGTGAAAATATTGAAAAAAGGAGATAAAAATGGAGTGAAGAAGAGAGATTGAGTGTGAGAGAAAGTTGACAGAGAGAAAGATGGAGAGATGGAGAGAAAAAAAAATAGAGAATGGATGGTGTCTTAATGTTCCTAGTTACAGTTAAATTGAGAGGGACAGAGAGAGAAGAGGTTCTTTGGATTTGGCACAGGTGTCAGTGAAGCATACTAAGGCAGAAGGCAGTAACTTCTATGTTAAAGCTCAGTGGTATGATAACAATGGAATAATGACCCTATTAATTAATCAGTAGTAATACTATTTCATTTATCACAATTACCAATACAATGATTATCACACACACACACACACACACACACACACACACCATTGAATTATCACATTAAGCACATAAAACAATGAACTTGAATTGTCACATGAAACACATAAAACATCTATGTCAGTCCATTGGGGTGTGTGTGTGTGTGTGTGTGTGTGTGAGAGAGAGAGAGAGAGAGAGAGAGAGAACGATAGAGAATGAGGCCCATTTTCCCCCTCCACATGCCCCCGCTCGCCAAGCGAAGTTACCCGATTTAGATGCACCTTTTTCGGACTAGCCACAGGCACTGGGTGGGGGAATAGCCCGATAGCTTAGCATATCTGCCATGCAATTCTAATGGTAATGCTACCTAGCTTGGTATGCTAACTGTCGGTAGCCTATACATCGTGAAATCAACCAAAATACTGATGTCACTGGCTTTAATTTGATAATGGCATGTTAGTAGTACATTTAATATCAGTACATTTGTTTAATTACTGCTGATATTTTACAAATACGTCAAAAACTCATTTTTGACCAAACTTGAAGTTACGGTCTTTTGCCTTAGCACGGCAGAGTAAAGCACAGGTGCAAGCCAGTTTAAAGACCCTATTATGATGTCATAATGGCCCAATGTAAGTCAATGGGAGAAATTTATATTCGTTTTTCTTTAATATCTTAAAAAGTATAAAGTTTAGAAAAGTGAAAAATACATAGCATAAGTGTCGTTTACAAGACCTACGCGACAAAGTTTGAATGAAGTTTCTACGTTAAGTGGTTCGGGCTGAATTAATCGCAGAAAAAGGTAACAAGAATAAGAAGAAGAAGAAGAAGCCTAGGAATAACAATACAGGGCATTTAATGCACTGTAATAAGAAGAAGAAGCAGCCTAGGAATAACAATACAGGGCATTTCATGCACTGTAATAAGAAGAAGAAAATGCCTAGGAATAACAATACAGGGCCAGGGCCGTAGCCAGGATTTTTGAAATACCGAGGTCAAGGGTTTCCCCTATATTTTTTTGTAACGACTCTTTGCCGTCACTGCTCCACATCTGTGGAACCAGCTCCCCCCGGACATTAGACCCACCCCCTCCATGTCTGCCTTCAAATCTAGACTAAAAACTCACCTCTACTCCCTGGCCTTCCTTGCCCCTTGACCTTTTACCTCCTGTTCATGTCTATGTGGTGTGCCCTGATAATGAATGTTCCCCTTTTTGTATTGTTGTATTATATTCACTTTTTTAAAATTATTATTATTATTTTAATTTTACACAGTACAGCACTTTGGTCAGTGTATGCTGTGTGTAAATGTGCTCTATAAATGAAACCTACTTACTTACTTACTTACTAACTCCACTCTGAGTTAGTAACCTAGCAACAATAGGGGGTCTGGGTGCATGCACCCCTGAAGAAAAATAACCCTTTAAATTGTGACTTCTGGTGAGAATAGAACAATATAGCAATGGAGTACATTGCACCAATAATTTTTCCTCATCAGAGTAGTGACTCTGGCCTTTATATGTAGCTGGGTCATGGGCTGATAATGAGCTTGCTGACTCTGTATGCATTTCACTGGTTCCTTCTCCTGCTCTTTCTCTCTCCTCTCCTCCTGTATCAACCTCTTCATCTCTCTCTCCTGTCTCATCCTCTGTTGGATTTTTAAAATGAAAGGTCTAAGTACTATACTACTGAGTCATAATTAGGCTACTATAATTTGACCTAATATGTTAATGCCATATTTAGATAGTGACATTACTACTTGTCCACCCAAACAATATTATTGATGGATAATTCATACTGCGACTGCCAATTTTTACCTTTCCTCTTCTTTGCCTGGTCATCATCCTCTGTCTTTCTTGCAAACTATAACTTTGACTGATGCAGCCTCTTGCCACCACGTTGCATCTTTGCTGTTCTATTCTCGTTACGTGTTATATCTTCGGAAAATAAACGGAAAATACTTAGAAGCTATACAAAACAGAACAAGTTATCATGACATCGAGAACCAGAGTAAGTAGTCTACAGATTACAGCAGTATTGCCGTACATTTGGCTAACAAGCGTTACTGTTACAATACGGAATCATGAAAGAATAATTTTCATATTATCTCGCGAACGTAACCTATATTACAACTAACACTAGTTCGTAGATATTCATCTTAGGTGACTTACACGTGGTGTATAACAGTATGATAAAACTTACAGTTCTTGTTTTTCTAGCCGGGCGTAATAGGCCGTAAGGTGACCCTCGAAAAGTGCTTTAGAAACCTAACTTCGCTCCTCAGGCTCCGAACTAAGCGAACTTCAGTTCATAAAAAAGAACGAGTCGTGCTGAGCTACCAAAAAAAAGTTCGCCGCTGACTTTCCAGGCGATTGTCGATATGTCTATGTTTTATGCAGAACTAGAGCCTTCACAGCGTAATAAGATTTTGATCACGAGTGGTGGCACGGTTCGACATGTGATCGTTCTACACCAATGAGGTAGCTGCTTTTTGACAACAGACTGGCAAGATGGCGACCACCATGGTTTGAATTTACGTTACAGATAAAGTATTAGCCGAAGAAGAAATCTCGACAGGAAATGTAAAACAAAAGATATCTTCGAAACGCAAGATGTGTTACCTTCTGTTAAGCACGAGGAAACACAGAATTTCACCAACGCAAGGTGGAATACCTATCGAAACCTAGGAAACTTCGATCCAAATCAAGCTATGGCCCCGTCCTACCTGCCATCTGTATAATTTGCAAGAAAGACAGCAAATTCATCGTCGCGAGTGGCAGACGTCAAAAAGAAGCTTTGTCAAAAACACAGACTTTAACAGCAGGTAAGACTGTTTCACCCTCACCCCCAACACACACTAACAGTAGGTAGTCTATGTGAATGCATCCCATCCCCCAAAACACACACACACACACACACACAGATGTTTGGAGAAGTTGAATGACTATGTAGCCTACACTGCTGCACAATCATTGTATTTGTCCAATGCTAATATGAATGCATGTGTGAATTGCCATAATGTGTTGTGCATGTGTCTGGGTGTGAAATTACATTACACCCCTCCCCCCCAGTGTTTTAGGTTTTTGATATTGACTGAATCACAATTTGACTTTAATAGGGTAGTGTGTATGTTTATATTAGTGGTGCTCCGATCGATCGGGAACCGATCATGATCGGCAGATATTGGTAAAAATTGCTTGATCTGTGATCGGTGAAAAGCACTGATCAAAAATCCGATCACGTGACGTAAATTAATTGCGCGACTTTTCAACCTGCGTGCGCGGCAAACGGTCACTCAACAGCAGAGCAGAGCTTGGCAATGGCAAGCAAAATGAGTTCTCCCATCTGGAATTTTTTTAAGTTTAATTTCTACAAATTGTGCACATAAAATAGGGGGATGTTGCGCTGAATGGATCCCATAGGGATCCGTATGAAAGCTATAATAGCCAATCGTCACAGATAATGTCAAAGTTCCAATGATGAAAAGAAGAACGGTATTTATTTTCGACACACACACTGGCAAGACATAAATTGGTAGGATGAATATGAATGACTGATGACTGTGGTTTCTACAGGAATGATAAATAACAAGACATGAATCTGAATATATTACGGCTGTAACATGAAGGTGGATCTGTCCCTTTAACTCCGTGCTGCGTTACGGTGAACATTCCATTTGAGCGTTAATAACGGTAACCATTTGAAATAGCGGAATAACTAAATGATCTAAACAATAATAATCATGAAACAGTGAATGATTAAACCCTACATGAACTACTATCTATAGTGTACCTACTGTTGACATGAAACGGACTAACCGCTGGTTGATAGCAGCAGCCTTTATAACACCGTGCGAAATCTGCTAGATTATAGATAAGAACAACATTCCATTTGTTCACTTGCTTAATGAATAACGGCAGTGAAATGACAATAATCCAACATGTCATGGGCAGCTAGAAGTGCCGGTAAGTTTACATCTAAGTGGAGTCGTTTACTTCCTGTTTCACTAGTTTCACTGTGTCAGAATAAAGGACCCTAGTGCAATATTCCCTAGATTATAGATAAAAGATTACCATTAGCCTACCCTGCCATTCTGTGATCGGCAGTGATCGGCAATCGGCAGATCATGATTTTGGTGATCGGTAATCGGTGATCGGCCCCAAAAATGCTGATCGGAGCATCTCTAGTTTATATGGATGTCAAAGCATGCCTGATGTTAATATGACACTGAATACCTGTTCAGAAATGTGGCTCCTCAGCCTGATGGCCTGTCTGGGTAGCACACCGCTTCTGAGTAAGCCCATTCCCCCATAACCCCCCCCCCCCCCCCCCCCTCTCTCTCACTTGTACACTTGGGGGATTTCCGCTTCTGTCCCTGTGTGTTGCTGGGCGGTCCCAGTAACCTTACTCCATCTCTAGAGGTGTATCCTGCCTGTGCTGCACATATGTGTGCTTAAGGACTCTTTTTTTGGGTGCACCACCTAGCACTCTTTTTACTATCTAGCCTACAATGCTGTACAATCCCTGTATTTGTCTAATTCTAATATGAATGTATGTGTGAATTGCCGTAATGTCCTGTGTGTGTGTGTGTGTGTGTGTGTGTGTGTGTGTGTGTGTGTGTGTGTGTGTGTGTGTGTGTGTGTGTGTGTGAGTGAGAGAGAGTGAAATAACAATCCAATACATAACATTCCCATGCCTATAATACCCCTATAAATTATTTTTCCTTTCTTTTGTACAAGGCAAGTTGCAGGAAGCAGCTGAAGTAAAGGATGACCAGAGCATCCTCATTCACATCAAGGACAGAGACTGTGGCTCTGGAGGTGCAGTACCACAAAAGTTGCTACAGAGAATATACAAGGTTTTTGAGTGAGCCTTGTAGAACCTGATAATGTAATAATTTCCTGATAATGTAATAACCCTGATAATGTAATAAAAAATCCCTCATAAGTCCCTAAAAGATGTAATAAAACCTGATAATGTAATAATACCCCGATAATGTAATAAAGTGCAGGTTAGCCTAAATTTTGCAAAACCTGATAATGTAATAATTACCTGATATTGTAATAACTTTGGTTGGTGCTGTAGCATCAGGTCTCCAGTTTCAGAGGTCCAAACAGTGAAGCTGTCCAGAGACCTGCTGCTTCACTATTAGCAGATACAGTATATATTTTATATGATTGCGAATGCACAATTTTTACAATGGTGAAAGGGATATTCAGTGGTAATCAACTAATAGAGAAATAATGAGAACATTTTGGTATGTTATAGACCGGCAGCTAATGGGCACATAGAACATTGAGTTTCTAAGTCCTCATTGATCATCAATAGCTGACATTTCGCTATTTGATTTATATCAAATTCTCTTTTGATTTTGTGTGGCAATGTCCCTTAAAAATTACACTGTACCAGGCCAATCAAATCGTCTTTTGTCATTCGTCAGTCGCTCGGATTGGTTGCAGCGCCATTCCTATTGTGTGGCATTGCGTGCAGAGGCAACTTAACAGACAACCGTTAATCCCGCCCACACTGAAAATCATGTTGTGCCAGACCCTTGTACAGCTTCTTGCTGTACAGGTTTGGCTTGCGAGGCTAAAGGCCTATACCATTGGGATCAAAATATGAGCAAAACAATAGTGGGTGGTTGTCTACACAGCATCACTACTTGGTCTGAATAACTGGTGTCCCAACATTTCAGCACTGACCAAAGTTTTTACAATATCAGGAATTTATTACATTATCAGGTTCTGCAAAATTGAGGCTAACCTGATAATGTAATAACTTCCCATTAATGTAACATTTTATTACATTATTGGTATGGCGATTGTTACATTATTGGGAAATGCACTTTATTACATTATTGGGATATTATTACATTATCAGGTTTTATTACATCTTTTAGGGACTTATGAGGGATTTTTTTATTACATTATCAGGGTTATTACGTTATCAGGAAATTATTACATTATCAGGTTCTACAAGCCTGCCAGAGCAGAGAAAGAACAGCAAGTCATAACTTAATTTTATGAAAACACATACAGTACAATGTGTGTCCTATGATTGAGACAGTTTGTTCTCACAACACGGATCTCACAACGAAAGCTCTCACAACACATATCTTCTTCTATATTTTTTGTAAGGATCGGGTCAAGATTTGATCTGAGCTATAAATTATTCTGTGAAAGGGTAATCCGTCAAAGGCTGCTGATCAACCAAGAGGTGCTGAGGATGAGCCAACTGAGAAAGGCATTTATTGACCTTGTGCAGTCAAGTGAAGGTGTTGATGCTTCAACCTACAGGTAATTGCAAGGCAGTTTATTATTTGTCAAATCCAAGGGAATCTGCTCTGCTTGTCACATACTGTACATGTATTGTTTTGCAATAAGGAGGATGGCAGTGTTCTTGATAGTGTGATGTTTGTTACAGTATGTGCTTCTCTTGGGAATACTTGGTATTATATATCTGTTGCATAGCAAGTAAACTCCACCAATATTATTTTATTCACTCCGAGTTAATTTGTGAAGGTGGCTATTGTATATCAGCCACAACATGAAGCCCCCCTTTGCTGGTACTCATATGACTCTTTTTTTGTTGTTGATTTGTTGTGTTGCAGACAGGATGTATTGAAGAAGAGACTCAGCCGTGATTTTCCACAGCTAGTGTTCCACATCCCCGCCAAACGCAACACTTCTGAACTGGTCTTTGCTTTTCTGCAGGACTGTGTTGCACAGATTTATGTCATTATAGTTATTGTGCCAATTCGAAAGAAAGTGAGGAACTTGATAGCTGTCCTGACACTGACAGTGAGGACTGAGTGTCCTTAATCTGTTATTCTTTAATTCTGTTTTGTACTGTTTTCATATTTTTCATAAAGATTGTTTATATGGTTGATCAGTGTTGTATTCATTTGTGGAAGAATGAATGAATGAATGACTGAATGAACAAATGGTCATTGGTTTAAGTACAATGCTGCCTTTTATTGATACAAGGAAGGAAGTTTATTTGTCACATACATAGAAATACTAACGTAAAGCATGTAGTGACATTTTGTTTGGTGTTAAGCTTTTTGCCTGACCTCAGTGTTTTGAAAAGTCAATGGCCAGTGATGATGGTCAGGACACTATCCACAGCTGTGGGATGTACTACGAAACTCGATTAGAGAGATAGGTATGCAGTACCACGAACGTTGTTCTCTTTTGCGTCGCTACATCACCATGGTATCTTATGCTAGCAAGTAAACCTGGTCGGGAGGAGATTTTGTGCTAAGTAAAACTAAAATCGTGTGAAAACACAGCCTACTGAACAAGCGATCTCACGTGTAAGATTATGTCATATGTTACAGGGGAAGCTCCACCTCCACCTCCACCGTATTCTCATGTATTTCAAACTTGATTTAAATGACTTAACATAAACATAACATTATCGCATATTTGCCTCATTGTTCTTCTTGGACGTGGCTAGGTATACACCACTGTTTAGAATCCCTTTGGCCCGATTTTGAGAATGTTCGGCTGTTTTCCTTTTTATCTGTAACGTAAATTCAAACCATGGTGGTCGCCATCTTGCCAGTCTGTTGTCAAATAGCAGCTACCTCATTGGTGTAGAACGATCACATGTCGAACCGTGCCACCACTCGTGATCAAAATCTTATTACGCTGTGAAGGCTCTAGTTCTGCATAAAACATAGACGTATCGACAATCGCCTGGAAAGTCAGCGGCGAACTTTTTTTTGGTAGCTCAGCACGACTCGTTCTTTTTTATGAGCTAAAGATTGTGTAGTCCGCCGTCTGCGGAGCGGGATGAAACGATAACAGGGTTCACCATCCGGCCTATAATGGAACAAGGCTTACTGTCAGCGTATCGATACACTGATCTCAAAAAGAAACTGGATAGCGCATCATAATGGTTTGGGTCCGCGATAATTGACGCTCGAGCAATTTAACCGTCGCCATTTTAAAGGGACCACTTTGACACCGGCTATACATAGACAGCAATGGGTATAAACGGGACACAATGTTGCGCTTTCGGCTGCAACAAGCGAAAAAAAAAGAAAATACTGCAGAACGACAACAGAAGTGCAAGTGAGGGCAGCGGAGATGAAGAATCCCAAAAAAAGAGTACATTTCCACGTACTTTCCACTCGTAAGTAAATTATTCCTGTAGGCTATTTTTTATCATCAAGCTAATTTTTAAAATCAGCGTGATGCTCAATAGATTTACCTAGCCTGAGCGAAATAATTCCAAAAATAAAACTACTATAAGACTATAATGTTTGAATATAAAGCCAAATTAAAGTGTTTTAAAGTGTTTTCTGATTTGACCATGAATACAGTGCATGTATGTAGTGTATGTAGCCTATTTTTCATTTTTCTAAACGTTAGGCTATACTTTTTAAAATATTGGGCCATTATGACATCATAATAGGTATTTAACCTGGCTTGCGCCTGTGCTTTACTGACACCTGTGCCAAATCCAAGGAACTTGTGTTTATAAATACAGTTATTGAATTTGAGTCATTTAAATACTACAGGTTTCCATTTGATCCAGCAAGAAAAAAACAGTGGTTGGTCAATATGCGTAGGGAAAACTGGAATCCAAGTGCCCACTCAAAGATTTGCTCAGACCATTTTGCTGAGGCACATATAAACAGAGCTTTACTGAGAGTTGAGTTGAGGAGCCATGCCATTCCAACAAGGTTCAAAACATTTCCAAAACATCTTAAAAAGGTAAAAATATAAAATCAAATAACAGTTTCAACTTCTCTTTCATTGAGGAGCCATAACTGCATTTACAGAGTAAGAATAGTTTTAAAATAATCCTACCATCTCTCACTCAGGTAACCAAAGAGCGCAAGCTGCCATGCAAGAGAGCAATAGAGTCTGTGGTAGCTGACATTGAGGATGCTGATGAAGGCCCTTCTTTAAAACAAGTATGCCTGAACACAGCAATCACTGACCATCAGTATCAAATCACAGAGTCACCGAGGACACTGAAAAAAACAATTCACAAGAGTTTTGATCGTATAACTGAACTAAAGAAAAATCTCAAAACATCTCAACAAAAGTCTCGTCGATTGAAGCTGAGTGTAACGTCCATGAAGACTGTTGTCAAGGCTCTGCGTCAGAAGCTCTTGATATCAACGAGTTGTGAGGAGATGCTGAATCAGACATTCTCTGGTGTTTCATTGGAACTGATGAAACGGATGACATCAGGCAAGGAAACTGGAAAAGGCTGCGTCCAAAAGTATCCCCCAGAGTTAAAGGCATTTGCATTGACGCTGCAGTTTTACTCAGCAAAGGCTTATGAATTTGTCAGAGAGACATTCAACTTGGCACTGCCTCACCAATGTCAAATTAGGCGTTGGTATGCAAAAATTCCTGCAGAACCAGGATTCACACAGCCTGCTTTTCAAGCACTTGCTGCAAAAGTCCAAACAGCTGCAAAGGAGGGTAGACAAGTTGTTTGCTCTCTTATGCTTGACGAAATGGCCATCAGGAAGCATGTAGAGTGGGATGGTAACCGATACCGTGGCTATGTCGATATTGGTAGTGGTGTGGCTGACGACGACTCATCTCCTGTTGCAAAAGACGCCCTTGTCTTCATGGTTGTCTGTATAAATGGTACTTGGAAAGTTCCTTGTGCATACTTCTTTGTTGATGGTCTAACAGGGGCTGAGCGTGCTAATCTGGTCACAATATGTCTCAAGAAGCTTCATGATGCCGGTGTTAATATTGTGTCTCTCACATGTGATGGTCCATCCTGCCACTTTACAATGCTGACAGCTCTTGGTGCATGCCTACAGCCAACTAGTTTGCAGGCATTCTTTCCTCATCCTCTTGATCAGAGCAAGAAGATACATGTCTTGCTGGATGTCTGTCACATGCTGAAGCTAGTCAGAAATACATTAGCTGAAGGTGGCATTCTTGTTGACAGTTGCGGTGATAAAATATATTGGCAATACATTGTAGCACTTCAAAAGCTACAAGAAAATGAGGGGCTACGGCTCGGGAACAAGCTAAAAGCCACACACATCCAGTGGAGGCAACAAAAAATGAAAGTTAATCTTGCTGCTCAAGCCTTCAGTTCCAGTGTTGCTGATGCTATTGAATATTGTTCAAGTGTGCTCAAGCTCAAACAGTTTGAAGGATCTGCTGCAACTGTGAGATTTTTACGCCTATTTGACCATCTGTTTGACATCCTCAACTCTCGGAACCCATTTGCCAGAGGATACAAATCTGCACTTCGTATCAACAACAAAACAGCCTGGGGTCCATTCCTCGATGATGCTTTCAACTATGTTATTGGCCTCAAAGATACCTCAGGACAGCTCATGTATACCACACGCAGAAAGACTGGATTTGTTGGGTTTCTTGTAGCAATTGAAAGCACAAAACTAATATTTCATGATTTGGTTGAGCAGGATCAGGCACCTCTGAAATACTTGTTGACATACAAGCTCAGCCAAGATCATATTGAATTATTCTTTGGTGCTGTCCGTTCTGCAGGAGGCTTCAACAACAACCCCACCGCAAGACAGTTTACTGCAGCTTACAAGCGTCTCTTGTTGAGGAGCAGTATCAAAGGAAGCAATGGTAATTGCCAACGTCAAGACCCAACAGCCATCCTCCACGTGCTTGATGATACCTGCAGTGTTGATGACCAAGAAGTCACAATTTACAATGCTATGCTCATCAGAAAGTATGACCTTGCAGAGAGAAGACCCATGCGCTCTGACCATGATTACAGTGATTCTCCAAACATGGCAAACTTAACAGAGTACAAGAAAGCTGCAATTTCATACATAGCTGGATATGTCGCTAAAATGACAACCAAACAAACCCTTTGTAGACGCTGTTGTGAAGCTCTGGGATCAAGAACACATGCTCCGGAATCTCGCTTCATGGTAATGAAGGATAGAGGAGGATTGTTTAAGCCAACACAAAGTGTTATCAAGATCTGTGAAGAAACTGAGCGAAGGGTTCAACGAATGCTTGCTTCTTCATGTGGACAGCTTCCTCAAGGTAACAATTCTAATGATAAATAAGAAATAGTGAAGCTGTTTGCAATTCAGTTTTTTTTTTGTTTTGCAGCCAGATCAGTATAAACATATAACAAGGGATTTTTTAATTATTTCTTCTTTGCAGGCAAAGGAATACCAGATGCAATTGCTACCTCTGTACTGAAGGAAATAAACATACAAACTGTTTTTCGAGACCTTGATGACCATATGGTAGACACTGCTGTCAACGACAATCACATTTTCGGCCTCGTCAAGACCATCACAAAAAATGACTGCAAGGTCAGGTTATACCATCTTGGAAAGGAATACACGCAGAAAACTGCTGGCACAAAAATTAGGACGAAGCTTAACAAGCTCGTCCTGTTCAAACATCAATGAAGGTAATAGCATGGGCTCACTTGCTATCTCTGCTACTGCTATCTACTTCTGCCTACAGTATTAAAACAGCTTTTTTCTGACACAGAATTGACATGACAGCAGGTTTTTCTTTTCCCCTTTTTTATTTGTATTTATTTTTTTACATTTTAATTCTGGTTGTCGATGTTGTTAATGACTTGATGTATTTGTGTTCTTATTGTTGAATAAAAAGAAAACTGTAAAAAAATAAATTAAAAAAACACCTTTTTTCAAAGCAACCAATTGGCCAGTCTCTAATCACTTACTGCGATATAACGTACAAATCGCATTTTAGGATGCAGAAGACAACAGTTGAAGTAAGGGTGTAGATAGGCTATATCAAACGTTTTATATATTGCTTTCTGTGTCGGAAAGGAGTAAATGATTTCAATATAGTTTAGGCTCTATTTCTGCCTATAGGCTATAATAATAATAAGAAAAAGAATAATAATAATGAATACAACTTTATTTATATAGCACCTTTCATGAAAGGAAATGCAGCTCATGTTTACAAAGAAATGATATGTACAATAAAAAAAGAAATAACAGTACACTGAATACAGTAGGCCTAAGCTATATAGTTACATAAATGAATACATGGAATAAGTTAGATAAAGTCAAATATTAATATAAAATAAATAAGTTACAGCTCATTGCCCTGAGACATGCGAACCATGGCTGCAGTGAATTGCCTAAGGATGTCATGTTGTGAATGTTGGGGTTGAGGAGATGACTACTGTGGTCTGCACAGCTGGGTCGCCAGCAAAAAGTTCTTCCAGCACGGCGAAATGCTCCCACTTTCGCCGGCCCTGTCCTGTCTTCGCATGCCCATTACGGATGATTTTGTATCTATAGAAAGAATAGACAAAAAGTGCAGAGCAAAGAGCATTAGAAATGTTGAGATGAAAATTACCCAGCTGTTTAGGTAAGTGTGTGCGAGAGTGACTCTCCTCTTCATGGGGTTGAGTTTTTGTGATTTTGCTTACCTGTACCTAAGGTTCCTCCACTTGTTGTCACACATCTGCCATGTCACATTAACTGCTTCCTTTCTGAGGCACTCCGCAACCATCTCCCAAGCTTGCTTTTAATGGTGGGACACTCAAAACTTCTCCTTAAGAGACCTCCAGGTCTCTATGAGGAGCAAAACAGCGGTCTGGGGCCAGTTATCTGGAATGTAAACAAACAAGACAACATTTGACACTCTTCTACACTCTCAAGACAGTCACGCTTAATAATACTAGACTAGTTGCATGGACAAAACTAACCCCTAAGTTAACGCAGCCTACTTAACATAATGACGATCTTACTGCAGTAATGCCTCACAGATAAGACACCACCATCTAGCAACCATTCTACAGTAATCCCCAAACTGGGTGGTCCTTCTAAATACAGTAAGCATTAGTGTTGTAGTGACCTAGTGGGGATATTTCCACTTACTGCCAATGACTACCACCTCGTCCGCTGGGGGCTGGTCAAGTGCGTCTGCGGATCGGAGAGGAAATCGGTACCGTGAATATGTGCATTACACATCTACGCACCCTACAGCAGCAAATGCAGACATCTTACAAGCGGTTCAAACGTAACATTGTTCTAAAAACTAGTAGCTAAAGCGCTAATTGTTTTAGCAACTTGTGTAGCACCAGGGTCGTATGGGCACTATATGTAGCACTTTTCTACTCGACACACTTTTGTTAAATAGCCTACGTATTACTCACAACCAACTATTACCTTTCAGATAAGGTAATATCTGATTATTATATTATAATTTTCAATCAAGCATATTTAAACGTCTTTACTGGGTATCTATCATAAGATAATAAAAACGTCAAACACAACAAAGCTAACGTTTGTTAAGGAAAGACTAGCATTCATTTACACTTTCAGAAAAAATACGCTTCTCAACGTAACTGAGACAAAGATACATACATTAACAACTCAAATTGCTATACGATATTTTTCATGAAATTCAACACATACCCATGTTAATCTCCATCTGGGAACACATCTCTTGCAGTCCGCGATCCTGTTTGTGGAGAAGTACCTCTTCAGACAGTTTGCCTATGTTCGTAAACGTTTGCTTGCTTAAATGTTCGTTTAACGGAAATTTTTTAAAATCGTTCGTGAACGTTCGCCTATGTTTGCGATTCTGAACGCACCTAGTGTTTATGAAAACTTGAAATTAAGGCTTAATATGCAAATTAATGAAAATATCTTATATATAATATTCATCGCCCGTTATAATCATTGGTCTGAATCAGGAAAGTGGTCCCTTTAAAATGGCCGCCACGATTCGCTTGTGGCGTCACTTTGAAACCATGGAATGCGCTATCCAGTTTCTTTTTGAGATCAGTGGTATCGATACCCTTGCATTTCTCACGCGACGAACTTTGAAGGAGTAATTATATTCGTGTCCATGACAACAGTAACCTACTGCTGGCCTAAGCAGAGGCAGAACATGATCAGTTGGGCTTTATGGTTTTCCTGCTTTATGTTAACATTTTTACTTTCTGAAGTATAAGGGGGAAAATTCAAATGAAACGAAACTTAAGGGAAAAATTACCGAGGACATGACCTCGGTGTCCTCAATGGTGGCTACGGCCCTGTACAGGGCTTTTCATGCACTGTAATAAATGCCATGTCAGTGTGCATGTCCAATGGCACAGGAGCAAACTGTTGTTATGTAGCCTCGACCATAAACTGTTTCATGAAACTCAATTCCACGTTAACCTACAGGCTGCAAATAATTAGCACACTAACTTGACACAACTGAAAGAGCACCTAGTTTCCGACGTCCGTTGTGCGAGCTGATGTTATACCTTAACAAACGTTAGATGCTAAAATGAATTAGCAAGCTAGCTAGTGATAGCTAACTATGATATAAAGTTAGATATGGTGGGTAGGTATCCTAGAAAGTTACGTTAGCACAATAAGCATACCATTAAAAACATTAGCGCACATCCGCTATTCTATCTGTAGATTATGACGTGAAATCTTTAGCTAACATAACAATAACAAAATAACCGTGGAAACAAGATTAAGCATTAGTTTCATTTTCAGAATTCAGAAGTTCCGCAAAGAGAGCATTTTACTTACAGCTTGAATCTGGAGTTCTACTGTACATCTCAATCTTTTTTGAGGCATCTTGAATGCCAAATGTTTGTTACTTTTTAGGTGGAGTCACTCCACCCATCCACGTTTCAAACTTCGTTGCCATAGTTTCAGCACACTCTAACTAACACATCCCATGTGACCACCTGAGCGCCTGGTGTGAGGGAATGTGTCTGAATGTGTGCTGTGCTGTATTGACTTTGTGTATTTGTTAACAGAGAAAGCCTGTGAGACAGAACACTACACACAAATGCGAGTTCTATCACAGTAGGCTATGTACTAATCGCACTCTCCTTTAAGGTCCTACATGCTGAGGTGAGAAATGTTTACGGCCTGATAAGTATAACTACATGGGAGGCTCTGAAATAGAATTTTGTAGTGTAATGAAGGAGCCTGGTGGGAAAATATGATGGTTTTCCTTTAGCTTGTGGGGGGGCCAATGTATAACTAATAGAAAATGGAAGCAAAAGAGATGACAGCGTTGAGGGAAAAAATAATTAACAGTTTACACTGTCTCTAGGCATACATAGCTGCATATAATTAGCCTGATGCGGCGGGTCCAGTGAAGCAAGGAAGAGGACAATAATGGGTCATCATACCAGTTGAAAAATGACGGCACAGTGGGAAAGGCTTTCTGATGCAAGAAGAGTTGTTTTGTATAAGTAGGCTACCTGAGTGTGTGTGTAAGAAAGAGAGGAGGGTGGGAGAAAGAGGGTGGGAGATAGGAAATATCACACATAGTGTGTGTGTGTGTGTGCAAGCTGACATGAGACAGTGAGTGTCTGTGTGAGGAAGAAAAAAAAGAGGGAGGACAGAAGAGATGGAAAGTACCCCTGACATAAGTATCTAGTAAAATAATCTTTAGATGGATGTGTTTTTTCAGTCCCATTAGCTTCCTCCGCCCTCTCGTCTCACATGCAAAATGCAGGAGTCATTTGTTTAGGCCGTTTCTGACTGATTGCTTCACTTATTCCAAATGACTGGCCTGAAAAATACATGTTGGTCTCCATGCCAGCCTTGACTGATGGCTTGGACAATTTTCAGTCTCGGCCCATTGTGCCAATTCGTTTTCTGTTGAGCAAGTGACATGCTTTTATGCATGCGCTAGCAAGTCTTCTGAAGTAGTGTGATCAAGATGTGTGTCTGATGTTTTAGCCGTTGAATCATAAGGTATTTTTGTTTGTGCATAAGTCTATATGCATTTGTATCCCTTACAATTCAATTTTACGGCATACAATTAATGTGATGAATTGCTGTGGTAGAATGGAATGAAATTATCATTGGAATTGTATGAACACAGGGCACATCATGGGTATAACTTCTCAAAGATACTGGTGATGATAATTGTTCTACTTTCTGCTGACAAATTCACAGATCATTTAACTGTGTTCATGTTTCAAAAAGATGTTTATTTTCTGCAGCAAACAAAATGCAGTCTCAAGCAACCTAACCATCCAAAAACAATCTTCCAGTGCATGGAATGTTTATAATTTAAACATGAAATACTGTGACAGAACACACAAAAAAATTAAATACAAAGAAATAACAACAATAGTCATGCATTTTACAGGTACAAATAAGTGCATACAAATCAGATACATTTGAAGCAGATTAAAGGCAAGATGCTTAGTTAAAGCACACTGTGTTCTTCACCACTGCTTAGATTTAAAGGCCACCACAGCAACCAAAAATGAAGAGAAAAAAAACCTTAATATTTGGGCATCGCTGTCCCCCTGTCTCTTGTACAAGGATCCTGTTAGCAGTTGGTAGTGCAAGCAAGAGATTACATGCACTATAAATCATGAGTTCTGCATTTCTTTTCAGAGTTCCATAAGTAGGCTATTATGTGGAGTATAAGTCATTTTGTCTGTATGCCTTATTGCCTTGAAGATGGCCAATCGTCCATTTTCTTTGTGCAGGCCACCTATAAAAGAAGCACATCTATTCTGCACTGGTTGGCTGGTTTGTGGAACTACATACTAAAGCCTTGAGTTTAACAGTCTCCCTTCACTCCGTGGATCTTCCTCTCTCCGTCTTGGTTCCTTCCATTGCTATTATTGTTCCCATGGCGACCGCTTGGCAATACATTCAGGCTGTTGGAGGAGAATAGTAAAGACTTGATTGTGATTCATTGTCATATGCAAACGGGAAGGGCGCATAATGTAGTCACACATAAGGTATGGAGGAATGGAGGAGTCAAATAGCACACCTGTTGATGTGACTTCCTGGTTTGTTGTCGTCCAGGAGGTTGTTCAGCCTGTAGTACTCCAGAAAGGTACGGGCGACATTTCTGCCCAGTTTCATGTCTAGGCTTGTTAAGGTACATTCAATACAATTTAATTGAATTTGATTTTTCAATATAAATGTCAAATGAACTTCATCTGCGATGATCTTTAAAACAGATATGCATCCATAGACTGTGACAGAATGATTCATTTTCCAAAGCTGACTGAACAAACAAACCAGAAGCGGTACCGTCTAGGGCTCCATTTTAAAACCATATTCATAAGCAGTGGGGCATAAAAAAACAATATTACAACAAATATATATATATAACAAATCTTAAAGGCTTCATACATTTTCTGTGTTATGTAGCATTTAAAATCTTCAGTAATAGAGAGGCCTATGCCCCCTGTGTTTGTGTGTTTAGCCATCCCCTGCTTGCATGTCTCACACCAGGAAGCTCAGTGGTGGAAACAATACTATGCCCCTATGTGCCTCTACATCTCTTCTCTGGACTTTTTTCTTTTAATTGAGGCAAGAAATAAATAAGTAAAAGTCTCTCCTGGGAACTGATTGCAGTAAATAACTGGCCATTACCCAACAGTGAGAAGCGAAGAAAAACAAATGTACCAGGAGACAAGAGAGAACGTTTTCACCCAATCGATAGTAAATCACAAGTTGTCTAGCCAGATCAGCCAAAAACTCACAGGGGTGAAGAAGAGTCTCATGGCACTTCCAGGGTTTATTCAGACTCTTCTGAAGCTCCTTGGAACAGCCAAGCCCATTGCATTGTGGAGCACACCAATAAATGCCGGCCCTCCATCATTAGACGCCGTTGTTAGGCGCAGTGTTGCTGTGAAGATAACAGCCTGGGATGAGCAGTGATGCACGCCGTCTCAGTGGAATGGGAGAAAGACAATGCCGAGGGCAGGAGATGATTATCTGCGGCTCGCCTGGTGAGAGCGAACATTTTCTGCATTACAAGAAACACTAGAATGGAAAGGCCTCTCCACAAATCACTTTTATTCCTCAAGCCGAGGAGCGACAGCAAGCCTAACCGCAGCAAATAATGCATATTCCTGCAGAGAAGGCCGCAGAGGCTTATTTTTGCTGTTATGGTGTCTCGCATCAGCAGTGTGCAGGAGAGATGTGATGAATCGACAGAGATTTAATCCCTCACCTCTGCCTGCCACCCCATTTTTGATGTTCAGATATGACCTGTCGGACTGTCAGCGCTCAGTGATTGAAGGAAGAGCCCCGAGAAGAAATACAAGGATGAGAGCGATATTGTCGTTTATTATATTTATTTTTCCAATTTCTCCCAACGGTCAAAATTACGCTGGGAACATAAATCCCGAGCACACAGAGGAAATTCCATTATCTCAGGTCATTAACCCATAAACAATCCATCCTTAGTATGAATGGAGGGCCCTGAGAGTGGACGCTTTTTTGTTGGTCATACTATGCACATAACCTCCAACCACACCGCTACAGACACAACATGCTCTCACACTCATGAGCAGAATGCACAACAACCATCTGGCATAGTTGCCCTAACAAGAAGTAAAGTCAAAGGTATTTGTTTTCACCGAACATTTCTGCACTTAATTGAGCTCGTCCTCACTGGGCAGGCTTTGAGCAATGGGGTCTTTCTTACCGAGAAAACAAACGCTGTATCCGAGCCAACTCTGCTCACAGTTGACTTTCTCTTGTCTCCGCTGAACTGTTGGCAAAGTTAAAGCAGGTGTGAAGGAAAAAGCAGCCTGTAATGAAGTTACTCGTCTGGGTGGCTGACAGGAGACCCTTGATGAGCGCTGATGAACAGCTCGCCCCCGGTGCCAGCCACTTCTCCCCTTCCCTCCTTCCTTCCCTACATCAGCCCACCCTGCAGGTGCCAGGCGCCCGCTCCAGTTCAGTCACCTCAGCCTGGTAATGCGGTGCCACCCTGAGCGCCCATCCGTCACCCAGCGGGCTGATGGCTCATCTCTCCACGGCTCCCGCTCCGGCGGTATTTACGCCCCATCTGTTTGAGGCTGCAACCTCTGCTTCCCTTCTATTTTTAGGGAAGCCTGAAGACAAACAACGGCGTCAGGTGCCAGACCTGAGTGAGATGTGATGAAACTCATGGTGTAGTGGTGCAGCACCGCGTGGCGTGAAGAATGGTCCTTGTATTTATTCGGTTATGGATTTTTCACCGCTACGTGTTTCGCAGCAATAATTCTCTGAAGTATTCCTCAACAGCCACATCTGGAGTGCTTTACATTTTAAATACATGTGAATGGCAGCATGAAGATGGATGGTTTTAGCCTCACGACTGCTGGTTTCGGCCCAAAAAAAAATCCCTCGTATCCTTGGTATCGCTGCTCTGACCTCAGGCAAAAGTTTTGCTATTTTCCCCTTGATAGTGAAAGTGCAGCGGCGTGTGTTTTCTGCGTGCTCTAAGCAAATGACAGAAATAGCGCGGGGGCCTGTGGCGTGCAGATGGCCTCTCAGCTTGTGATGTCACATTTCACATCTATTACAGGAAGCGCGTGATGGACAGCCGGCCGGCACGGAGAGAAGACTTCATCTGCATCGCAGCTGCACGCAGGGCCGGCACTCCAGTGCTCTGATTGGATGCTGGCGCGCGGCCAAAAGCGACGGAAGCTGCCGCAGTCTGGGAAGGGAATCTGCTGAAGGATGGAAAGGCCTGCCAAAAGCACACTGTCTGGACGGCGGAAATGTTCCAAAACAGCAACGGCTCCCCCACTGAAAGAAGGCAGGGAGGTGAGAGGTGTTGCGTAATAATCGTGTGGTGTTGAGGGAAGCCTAACCTTGAAAACTCCCTCCTGCACCTTAGTCATTTTGTATGAGAGAACCGCATCACTGTCTCAACAACACAACCCAACCCAACCCCTCACAAAAAACAAATCTAAACCCAACAAAACAAAAAACACAGTATAAACACTGTATATGCCAATCCTGAGGACGAGCTCAATCCCTTTCGAATACTTTGTATGTCTTGACATTTGAAGTAATTGACAAATAAAGCTACTTTGACTTTGACTTTAATGAGTTTTTATCACATATCCCAATTATGAAATATCAACATAAGGCAAATGCCCTACTGATAATGGACATACCCATTTGATACATTGTCACAGAAACATCATAATAGGTTTCATTTAGGTTAAAAAGCAACTAGAGTTTAATGTTTAAGAAGCTTCTCTATCTGCTATTTGGTCTGATAAACCAAATGATCTGAGACCAGTTCTAAAAAGTGATTTATCCAAAATTCGAAATGACTAACTAATGTTAGTCAGCAGAATATTGTTTCCAGACTTCACAATCAGCAACTAGTGTTTTTATGTCTAAGGAGTTACTTTGTTGGCCAGTGGGTTAAGATAAACCAAACCATCTTTGAAAAATGCAGTTCGGAAAACTAGGTTCATCCAAAAATCAACATGGCTGACAAAATTGAGTGCTAACCACAGAGGAGAGCTGTATCCACAGGAGAAGAAAGGCCCTTTCTCTGGCAGCACCACCCTAATAAAGGAGATTAATTAATGGCATAGCAACTCATTAGAAGTTTGAACTCTCCTGCCACGACCGCAGCCCAGACTCTCTCCATGTCTGTCATCCTCTAATTTGAGCCTTCACTTTGAGAACGCGATGATGAAGAGAGATGGGCCTGGAACGTGCTCCGGCGACAGTTATGGTGACCTGCAAATTTTAAGAGGCTTTACTCGACTTTTGCAGAAGCCACTGCAGGTCTAATTTTTGGGGTCTATTTTCCTTACTGCGTGGCACTATTAAAATAGCAAGCGAAGGTTTTTAAAAAGGTCTAAAAATAAAAAAAACAGGGGTGAGAGGCCACTGAGGCGTGAGAGGGTTGAATATTTGAACAAGCGTTTTAGATCGATAGTCGCCTTTTGTTGTTATTCAAGGACAAGTCACCATGGGGTCTGGGGTGCTAAGGTGACAAGACAAGAGGGAACCGGACGCCTTCAACGGGGACGACAAATAATTTGTTTACCGCCCTGTTTACCCGCGTGCGGTGCTAAGAACAGACAGACGGACAATGATGCCCCAATGACAAGGAACACGACACTATGGTCTTGAGCTGGCTGTCCGCTAACAAGCAGACAGATCAGGGGACATCAGCGCCATCAATACCATCAGGCGACAGGCCTGTCACCAGGGTGTCACAAAGAGCCAATTAACAATGCTAATTAAAACAGTAAACAGGCGAGCACGAAGGGACCATGTTTTTTTCTTTAACCCTGCAGCACAAGCGATGTTCAGAGGACCTTGTATCCTCTTTCCTGTAGGACAAATGTGGCAATACGGCAGCACTAGACTGCAGGGCATGACATTATGTCTCTAATTGGTTTTTCCATTTTTTTCTCGTTGTGTTTTTCGTTTTTGTACCCACATCCTTGCACACAACCATCCATATAGACACATAAATGTGCACACACACAACCAATTCACAGACAAAAGCACACACTTACACACACAGACTGGCGGTGGCCTTCGGCAACTCTAAAATCCCAAGAAATAGCAGAAATGGGCGGGTTGGTCTAATGGACCAGAACTTGAACACCATCGAACAGGTCCCACCCCATCCTATCCCCACCCCAATGTCCTCAAGGCATGGTTCAAAATAAGTTCCCTTTCTGAGCCTTTACTATGAAACACTGTGATATACTACACTTTCACAGCCTGGATACCAGCCCGAACCCCGCCCACAACATTTTTGGTCTGGGAGATTCGGTCTGGCTTTGAGCTAGTTGGGAGAGAGTATCATCGGTCGGATTATGCCCTACCAATCAAATTGTCAGGGCGGGCTTTATACGATGATGGACAGATGATCAAGCGGTAGATTCGAAATCCTCCCAAGATGGCGGCGTATCTGGAGCTTGTTAGTGGGACATATTTTATGTAAATTATGCTATCTACACGACTTTTTTATGTCTACATTGACTCGGTTAGTTGTATATGTGCAACGCAAATGTTGCAGAGGATTGTATGTCTTAACTGAAGCGCTCTAGAGTCTAGAGGTTCCCAACCTTTTCGACTCCGAGGCCCAACTTTTCGTATTTGTAACAGGTCGGGGCCCAACAGACACCCCGCTTATTTTAGCGAATCTATATTCCATTAGGCTAATTGAATCTATAATCCATTCATTGTAATCAGTGGTGTAGTGGTCCCTATAGAAGTAGGTATACTCTTAATATAGTTTAAGCAGCCCATACAGCACAGGACAAACGCCCTGTTTTGAGAAGTGGGTATACTTAATGCCGACAGAAAAATAAGTGGGTATACTCCGTATACCTGCGTTTACCCTGGACTACACCACTGATTGTAATTAATAAGCGATTGTTATGGCTGAGAAAAAGCAACATCAGCACCTGCCAAATCTAACTCTAGATATAGCATCAAAATTGTATTGTGCACCAGAAAACAACATAAATACACACAGATAACTTAATTGCAGTAGGCCTAGGCCTATTTGTGCACAGCAAACAAGCAAGGAAATCAAACCAGAAAAGACCCAAAAGATAGCATGTACTCAAAACAAGTGATGGAACATGCAAACAAGACCACTCAGCTAGGCCTAATTAAAATAGGTGATGCTTCAGACATGCAAACAAATAGGTTCAAATAGGTCAATATAATGATTAGAATAATTTAAATAATGAATTAAATCTGTGGCTGCAATCTATAATCAACATAAATAGCACCAATCATTCCTGGACAGTCGTTTGAGTTGGTAGCTGTCCACAGAAAAGCATAACCACTCCAATGATAATGCACAAAAACAGCACTAATGCGTCGGTCGAATCCTATGCATTTACGAGTAATCACCAGTTGTTTAATGGTATTTTTTTTTCGTGCTCTCTCGCCATCAAGCAAGTAATATGCGAAACACAATGCTGCCACTCGACGGTAAATCGTAACAATTATCCCCTGAAGCAATCTGGAACACCTCAGTCAGCCCACCGTCTTCAACTATGTTGAAGAGCCGACAGTCACCACCAACCCAAACTGATACAGCGTTGATAACTTAAACTTGGTCTAGTTATTTTCCTAGAAACGTCGTGGAGTGTGGGTTGTCAATCATCTAACCTGGGGTTGCTTTCTGTCAGGTGCTTTGCATTAAGGTGAGAACTTAAAGACGAGTTGCTTCTGTGACAGCTAACTTCAGCTTGACAAATGCTACATACAACTTTAGATTTGTCGATTGTCCCGTCATTTGGCCTCTTAAACAGAAACTTTCCGCCAAACAATCCCTCAGCTCTCTCCCCCTTTCACTACTGCTTCGGTCGCTCCTGCCTAACTGTCTGCAGGCACGCGCCGCTAGTGTCACACCGGAAGTAAACAAAGTTACGTCAACTGCATTAAAATATTTGTATCACATTAATCTCGGCCACAATAATATCATAGATGTACGCGTTAACTTTGACGCCCTTAATTAATATTGTTCTCAATTTAAAATCAGTTACTCGCTCCACGGCCCACCAATGGGAAAAAAAAAAAATCTGAAACATTTTCGCGGCCCATGGATAGTGCTCCCATGGGTTGGGAAACCTCTAGACCAGGGGTCTTCAACGTTTTTCAGGCCAGGGACCCCCAAACTGATGGCGAGATGAGCCCCCTACTATATCAATTGCCTAAAATTTTGTTTATAATATACTGGGCCTAGTGCCAAATAAACATAGCTACCCTGTTATTGTGTATTCAATACTAAGCTATTCAAATAATACAAAGGTTAATATATTCATTAACATTTGTATGTTTTAACATTGAATTTAACCTAACATTTTTGAACACATATTTTAACTTAACATTTTTTAACATTGAATTGAATTCAACATTTAACAACATGAAAGGTACAGGGTGGCCGGGCCACTGCCATTTATTAACATACATCTTGCAAACAACTCTGAGCTAACAATATGTAACAACTTATTTTTCAGTTACAATTACTTTTCAGTTACAATTAACGTTTTTTGACCTTGTACAGTGTCTATTTCTCTTTATTTATTTTTTAAAATCTAAGCAAAAAAATGTCAAACTAACAATTTATAGGTACAAACAAGACCAGCTATGGAGTTTGGTCCGCCATCTTTTATTTTTGATCTTCGCGCTATTAAGACTTGAGCAGAAACGCGATCTGATTGGCTAGTGCCTGGGCTGTCGTATTTGCATGAAAGGTGCTGTGAGTGAACCGGTGCCCAGCTTGAGAGAGCTCCTGTGGGTAGCTGAATGTGTCGATTGGACTGCAAGATAACGTCTTCTGGATCAATTTATACGTTCGCTACAATATTTTGGATTTATGTTAATGTAAATTTAAAGGGAATAAATACAATTCTGATTCGGAAGACATTTAAATTTGGGAGAAAAAAAATTGGTTGAATTTAAAAAAAAAAAATGTTTTAATAGAAATATAAAAAAATATTGTCTTATCAACCAAAGATTTCGCGACCCCCCTGCAGTACCTCCGCGGACCCCCTGGGGGTCGCGGACCCCCTGTTGAAGACCCCTGCTCTAGACCATTATTGTTAGGTCATTGCTAACGCTTACACCAAAAATCCATTGAAACACATAGTAGCTAGCTAGCCTTGCTGCTAACAAGTAACGTGAGCAGGTATATCACAACAGATATTGACAGCGCATTCATTTTGAAAGAGGAACAGAGAAACGCGATCAAGGCATTTGTCGATCGAAAAGATGTTTTTGCCGTCCTTCCTACGGGATCAGCTTAAAGTTTTAATGTATCAGATGGTCATACTACGTTGCTCTGATTGGTTCTAGGTATCCAATTGAGCGAAGAGGCATTTTTCCCCCTGGTTCGTTGAAACACGCCCCATAATCACAGCCCAATGGTTCAGTATCAGACTCATATTCTGACTAGAACTATGAGTATGACATCGTCAGGCTAACACTTTCATGGAAGATGAGAAGAAATCAGGAAAAAACTAAATTTCATAAAATCATGCCAAAAGTAAACTGGGAAACAATATCATATGCCGCTCCACAGTAAGGGCCGTGCATTTAATTGATCTGCGGGTTCATGATTTGCATAGCTGTCACTGTCCATCAACCGCCTGTCAATGCCAGTGGAGCTTGAAATGTTCAATTAGGAGGTTTTGGATTCTAGCATGCACTCTTGACATACTTATTTTCGAGCACGCACTTTGAGAATGTCAATAGCATGCTGTTGTCAGATCTCCTAGGGGCCGGGGAGAACTGTCAGCCCATCCAGATGGCATAATGCAGTGATTGATGTCGGAGCAGCAGGAACCGTGGAGCTGTCCGGTTCCACATCGTGCTCGTGCAGTATCAATTTATATGTGCAGGACGTCTCCGCCACGGCACAACACTCTCAGCCAAGCGGCACCAAAACGAAGGGCCCTGACAACGAGCGTCGGCGTTTGATTGAGTGAGACTTTTACAGCAGGGCCCGGGGATAATAGGTCTGTGAGTAGACATTTGCAGCTGAGAGAGAGGACAGGGGAAGGGATGGCACAGAGCCGTAACATGGACCTGTCTCTCGGCTTCTCGTGCTTCTGGAGCCTCTGAGAAGCGCAAAACCTGTTCGCTTGTCAAGCCTGGAAAAAGGGCAGCAAGGCTCCACAGTCTCCCCGTCCAGTCATGTGACAGCCATCTCAGCTATCGCGGCCCAATCAGAGTCCGTGGTGACCTTCGCTGGAGGTCATCGTGGCGAGAAAAGTAACAGACAAGAAAAGTTTCAAGTACAGAAAATGAGGCCCTCACATTGTAGTGCACCTCTGAAAAGACGTTGAAAGTCATGGAGAAGCTTGCTCCCTCTCCCTTTCCCTCTCCCTCTCCCTCTCCCTCTCCCTCTCCTTATCCCTCTCCCTCTCTCCCTCTATCTCTCTCTCTCTCTCTAAGTCAGAAGCGTCAAGCTGGGTTTTGAACCGGCTCCCAGACTTGTTCGGCCCCTCTCCTGCTCTCACCTTTAAAGATGCTCTGGCTGTGAAACGCACACACAGCCTGCCCATGAAGAAGGAACTGACAGGAAACAGTCTAACCTCCAAAAGAACATTGGGGCTTCAGACAGAGGACGTTAGTTTGCCATGGGTGAGGCCAGTGGAAGACACAGAGAGAAGAATGCCAAAAGGTGGACCCATGGTGGAAATGCAAAAAGACACTTGAAACAGACAAGCTGTCTGTCCAACTGAGAAAGGGTCTGGTCAGTTACCATGTGACCAAAAGGTTCCTGGAGTTGTCCCTAAATACTGGGCTTTTACTCTAGTTCTGTGTTTTCATTTTCTCCCGAATCTACATGCACCAAAGGTCACCTACAGACAGTGAACAAAAACACGAGACAAAAGTGACAAACGTCGCTACTACCCATCATAGCTCTCATGGAGAACCTGTAACAGACACATAAATAACCGAGAACCTGCTGGCCATAGATTAGAACTAGCTTCCATTTCTAGCCTTAGTGGTATATGCTAACAGAAGAACAACAAAAAACACTGAACATGAGAAACTCAGCATGGCGTGCATAGTGACTTCTCACACATTCGTGTTCAATTACCTGTGGTGATAAATCATTTAAAAAGATGTGTTTGTCCCACTGCTTGGGCCATCTGAAATTCACAGCATGCCAATCAGCTCTAATTAAACTTGCATAGGTGGGTAGAAGATAGGAGGTAGGAGACACAGGCTTGGTACCATCCCTACTACTGTTAAAGACTACTCTGACCTCTACGGAGAGAGAGAAAGTAAGAACAGAGAGAAAGAGAGAGAGAGGTGGGAGATAAAGAGCAAGCAAGAGAGAGAGAGAGAGGAGGGGTGGAGGCGGGGTTAAGGGACGTTAATTTCGGTCCAGGTAATTATTTATTTGGTGTGATTTTTGCTTTCTCTGTGGAATGGGGCGGCAGACGTAAAGGTCTTTGTTGATGATTTGCACGCTCGATTGAGCACTCGCCACTGGAGCGTTTAAAACCGAACAGGAAAAAAGACTACACACCAAAGTGACACGGCTGATTCCTCTCACCTGTCTGACCCCAATCTTTGCTCTACACGAAGTCCCCGCTGCCCTCTCTGCACGCCGGCCCACATCCACCCCTCGCCCCCCCAACACCCCCCCACTCTCTCAGGGCTGGGCCTCGCTAGCCTGCAGGGCCTGTTTGTGTCTGACCTTCAGCTGGGGTACATTCATCTCCCACCCCCCGCACCCCCGCACGCTCTTCGGCCCCTCCACCCCCCCCAAACACCCACCCACCTACGCTCTGGACCCCCTTCGCCACCTCACCCTGTAGTGTAATAACTATTAAAATGCTGTGCCATTTAGTTTAATACCCTGCCTCATCCATCTTCTGCCCTGCCACAGGCTCCGAGCCGAGGAGGAGGAGCGGGCGATAAACAGACAGACACACACACACACACACACACACACACACACACACACAAGCACAAAGGACCGCTGTGACAGGCGCCTCCTCCCGGCTCAGCACACCCTGCTCCTGTGCTCTATAGGGCTGAGAGGCGCAGTGAAGGGAGGGAAAGGAGGCCATTATGTGTTTGCTTGGGGTGCATGATGTTAACCCGAGGGGCATTCACACTGCCTAGACACAGCCTGCTTTAGCCTTTAGTCTGTACAGGAGAAGTGTAGCTTTGATTTACATACAGCACATGCACAGAAGGCGCTCTCACACACACACACACACACACACAGACACACAAACACGCACGCACACACACACACACACACACACACACACACACACGCAGACACACATACACGCACACGCACACGCATGATATTCCAAGTCTAGATAGACAAATTAACTTGATTCACTGTTTCACTGTTATGTTAAAAATGAAAAGATGAGCAAGTTTGTTAACATTTTACCGAAGGTACTGACTGCTAAAACACGATAGGTTCTTTCTATATGTTACACAGCATTAATGAAAATAGCTTTGGTCAGAAAATCCAGGCATGGGGTTAACCTGCAGTAAATGACTCATCGAATCAAAGGCCTGTTTTCTGCCTCCAAGCCTAAAGGGCACCAGAATGCCGTTCCGGATCATTCCAGCCCTGTGTTACACCTGGTTATGACCCTTTCCTCAGTGCAATAAATTGCTTTCTTTTCTTTCGTTATTTAATCTCTCTCTGTTGCCAAAGCACTAATAATAATAACAATATAATAATAACAATAGTAAAAATAAGAATTGGTAATGCAGGAACAGATAAATTATGTAAATACCAAGTAAAACGAATAGATACATAAAAAAGTAGTCATTACAATTCATTAATTATAATAATTACATAAAGAATAATAATAATAATAAAAAAAAAAAAAAAAACATATACAGTAATAGATAAGAATAGATAAAAAACAAACAAACAAAAAAACTATGAGTTCAGGCCTATGTTTATAGGTGATATGGCCTGCTCACGGAGGATGTGGCAGGACTGCACATATTCAGAAGCCAAAAAGATACATGTCTCAATTTCCCCCAGGAGGAATGGCAGTTTCTGTTGGTTATCTAGGTTCATGAAACCAGGGTGGATGTTTTCAAATTGGTTGAAATATGCATTTCTTATATTTTGGTACTTTGCACATTCCGTAAGAAAATGAGGCTCATTTTCGACAGCGTTCATATTACAGTGGACGCATAGTCTCCCTTCTGGAGCCACCCAGCATTGTCTGTGCCGCCCCTTCTCCACTGCGAGACTATGGTCGCTGAGCCTGTATTTTGTCAAAATAATTCTTTGTTTATAATTTTTGATTTGGGTAAGGTATGGTGCCAATTTGTATTCCTTTTTTAATGTTCTATAAACATTTAATTTGCTGGACTCTTTAATTTGGTTCTTCCAGCATTTCATATAATATTCTGTATTGCTTTCTTTTAAGTTTCTAAGCCTAGAGGCAATGCTAATGTCTTTCGTGCTGAGCCCATGTTTTTGAACAAGGTAGTTGTAGGGGTCTCTCTCTGGGTGTTCATCCCTCAGTTGGGCAGCAGTGTGGTGGTGCCTGTCTGGCTTGCATGTTTGAAGATGGTTCCAGAATTTAGCTGCTCTCTTTTGAGTGTCAAGAAGGAGTGGGTATCTTCCCAACTCTGCTCTACATGCTATGTTGGGGGAACTTCTGTTTACACCTAATATGTTTTCATATGGAATACTTCGGGGGGGCTTTTGTCCCATGAGTCGAATTTATTTTTAAATTTGGTTCCCCAAACTTCACTTCCATACAGCAGTATAGGTTTAAGTATTGTATCGAAGAGTTTCAGCCAGAGTTTTATGGGGGGGTTATATTTTAGTAGGGATTTCCTGAGCATGTAATAGGTTTTTCTTGCCTTTTCCGTTAGATCAGTTATTGCTCCATCAAAAAGTCCAGTTGAAGATATCATTAGTCCTAAGTAACAATATTTTTTAACTTGTTCCAGTTTTTCTTCGCCTATTGTGAAGCTGTAATTATTATTGTGTTTTGAGTGTCTTTTTTGGAATACAATGATTTTTGATTTATCCAGGTTAATTGGAAGGGCCCATGTAAGACTGTATTCGTTTACAATATTTAGACTTTCCTGAAGCGCCTCTGCACTAGGGGAGAGTAGTAGGAGATCGTCGGCAAAAAGCAGGCATTTAATTTCTTTGTGTAAAAGTTTAAGACCTTGGGATGAAGATCTTTCAATTGTTGTGGCCAAACCATTTATATATATATTGAATAAGGTTGGACTTAAGCAACAGCCTTGTCGAACTCCTTTTGTCTGCTCAAAATAATCTGTTAGTCCGTTGTGAATTTTTACACAGCATTTATTGTCTTTATACATATCTTTGATGATGTCATACGTTTTGCCCCCAATTCCACTATCAATTAACTTCAACATAAGTCCGTCATGCCATACTGAGTCGAAAGCTTTGCTAAAGTCAATGAAGCAGCCAAATATTTTACCTTTTTTAACATTTTGTACGTCTCTCTCTCTCTCTCTCTCTCTCTCTCTCTCTCTCTCTCTCTCTCTCTCTCTCTCTCTCTCTCTCAGCAGACTCTCCAGGCTGCAGAGTTATTGTACACGGCCAGAGCTCATTACACAAAACCAAGATGGCCTTGGACCTGACACTTCTTGAGAGGACACGGTTATGAGGAAAAGAAAAGATCAGATCATTCTTGGAGTTACAGTGTTACCTCCCTGTTTACATACAACAAATGCACTTACTTTCATACTTACAAACTTACAGAACCTCCAGCTATCTTTGGTCAATTTTCTTGTAAAGAAAAACATGACACAAAATGTGCCAGTATCATGAATACCATGCCAATAACTGAATTTACATGATGAACTGGTATAGATCAAGTTTGACTTTGACTTGCCAGAGGAGACAGATTGTTAACAGGGAGCTGCATCGATATAGAAATCCCAGCAGCTGCAGCCTCCGACAGGTTCCCACCACTAGAGGGCACTGATGCTACACCTATCTCACAGCGCTGACCAGAGACACGGAAAGAGAGACAGAGACAGAAGGAGAGGGAAACCTTTTTGTCCACTCTTTGCTCACTTCCATCTTTAATTAAGGGTGGGAACAAAAGGAAAAGTTTGCCAGAGCCCCAATGAGGGGATTTGTGTGAGTGTGTGTGCGTGATTTCTTTTTTTTCTGCTGTGTAGGGAAAACAGAGAAATGTTAACACTGCATCCTACGCTACACCAGGGCGCAAATGAGTATGTGCTTAAGAGAGCGGCCATCTTTTCAAATTAGCCCCCTACCTCTTCAAAAGAATGACAGGAAGCAACAAAAAAAACCCACATAAAAAGCCAGGCCCATCTTCAACAGGCAGGGAAATCAATGGCCCCTTACCCCCTCTCAACCCCTCTCAAAAGTGCAGTCTAGAGCTCAGGTGGCCTGGGCGCTCCCGTCTTGATCCCAGCGTGCCAGAGACACCCCTGCCAGCCCAACACTCAGCCCCCCCCCAGTAATGATTTCCCTCAGTAATTAAGGAATCGATGCGGGTGCCTCCCCTCTCTACAGATGAAGGGGTAGCTCGTGGGTGAGGAGTGGGGGGGGTGGAGGGAGCATCAGTCACAATGGACTGACACTATGCCCCCCTCCCAGGCCACCCTCCACCCCCCCAGCTCCGGCCCTCATTACCCAGGCCTCACAGAGCCTGCATTTCCTCTCGTCTCCTCGTGTCGCCTCACGTTGCCGTGTCGACAGACGCGGCCGCACAGATCATTCCAGAGCAGCAGACAGCTGCACACTGGGTGCTTTTGTCTCGTCCCAGAGCACGCATTGATTCCGAGGGAACGCGGCGTCTTTGTTCCACCGTGCCGTATCCCGCGAACGAGACACATTTGGATTCAGTCTGTGGGTTGCTATGCACGGACTGAATGAGAACTCTGAATGTGGTGGCGGAAAAAAAAAAAAGGAATAATAAAGAAAAACAAGGTATGTGACTCTGTGTCGCACAGACTCATCAGATGGTTGTCTATGTGTGTGTGTGTGTGTGTGTTTCCTGAGCTGTGGGCAGCATGGGGGATTTAGACTTGAGGGCTAAGGGCCTAGGATGCTTCCGGATGTTTCAGCGTGAACACATTTGCCCAGCGCGTGCCTGACAGTGAGGCATCACAAGTGTAATACTGCCTGCCAATGGCCCAGCGACTGCTTTCTATAAGAAAGGGGTGTATCAATGAATCTGTGTATCAGTACAGACAGCTGAAAAAGAAGTGTGTGTTTCTCAGGTGACCGACTTCAACTTGTTGGCACTCTATTGCATCTCAGACCACATCTTTACACACACGCACGCCACACGCCGCACGCCGCACACACCCACACACACACACACACACCCACACCCACACACACACCCCCCCCCCCCCACACACACACACACACACACACAGGTATGAAAGGATACATGTCTCCTCTGTGTAGGGCGTTGGTGAGGCGCTTGCTGCCGTCATGTAGCTGTAGAAGGAGACCTCCAGGGTGTAGCAGTAGGAGGTGTCGTCCAGCAAGCCCCCCAGGAACCGCCTGCCCGTGCCGGCCTTCACCACATCCTTGTTGAAGGACGTGCTGGACTACAGACGAGTACACCACACGCAGATGAGTAACACACATGGATGACAATTCGCTCCCTCTCTTTACATTACTATCCAATAGTTCTTTTCTTCCACCTTTACTTTACTCTTTGGTCACACTTAATACGGCATAGCACTCACTGACTGTCATACACGACTGAAAACAAAAGGTTAAGATTGCTCCTTTCCTCTATCCAAAGTCTTTGGTCATCTTTTATTTCACGTAGCCCTTGTTAAAGTGTATAATTAAGAGTAACCTATTGCAGAGCAAAGAGTATAACATACAGCCGCGGAAAAAATTAAGAGACCACTTCAAAATTATCAGTTTCTCTGGTTTTACTATTTATTGGTATGTGTAAAAGTAAAATGTACATTTTTGTTTTATTCTATAACCTACTGACAACATTCCTACCAAATTTCAAATAAAAATATTGTCATTTAGATCATTTATTTGCAGAAAAATGACAATTGGTCAAAATAGCAAAAAAGATGCAGTGTCTTCAGATCTCGAATAATGCAAAGAAAATAAGCTCATATTCATTTTTTAACTACACAATACTAATGCTTTAACTTAAGAAGAGTTCAGAAATCAATATTTGGTGGAATAACCTTGATTTAAAATCACAACTTTCATGTGTCTTGGCATGCTCTCCACCAGTCTTTCACATTGCCGTTGGGTGACTTTATGCTACTCCTGGCGCAAGAATTCAAGCAGCTCGGCTTCTTTTCATGGCTTGTGACCATCCATCTTCCTCTTGATCACATTTCAGAGTTTTTTTTATGGGATTCAGGTCTCGAAATTGGGCTGGCCATGACAGGGTCCTGATCTGGTGATACTCCATCCACACCTTTACTGGCCTGGCTGTGTGGCATGGAGAATTGCCCTGCTGGAAAAAACACTTCTCAGAGTTGAGGAACATTGTCAGAGCAAAAGGAAGCAAGTTTTTCTTCCGGGACAACGTTGTACTTTGCCTGGCTGAGGTTTGTAAAAGACCATAAGGATTGAACCAAAGCGGACTGGAGGGTCTCCTAGTTCGTCTTCTCTGATGAGTCCAATTTCACAGTAGGTGCAAGACTCTGTGGCTTGTAGGCCTCTCCAGGTCTCCGTCTAACCATCAGACGACCATGTGTTGGGCAAAGCTGAAAATTGGACTCATCAGAGAAGACGAACTAGGAGACCCTCCAGTCTGCTTTGGTTCAACCCTTATGGTCTTTTACAAACCTCAGCCAGGCAAAGTACAATGTTGTCCCAGAAGAAAAACTTGCTTCCTTTTGCTCTGACAATGTTCCCCAACTCTGAGAAGTGTTTTTTCCAGCAGGGTAATGCTCCATGCCACACAGCCAGGCCAGTAAAGGTGTGGATGGAGTACCACCAGATCAGGGCCCTGTCATGGCCAGCCCAATTTCGAGACCTGAATCCCATAAAAAACCTCTGAAATGTGATCAAGAGGAAGATGGATGGTCACAAGCCATGAAAAGAAGCCGAGCTGCTTGAATTCTTGCGCCAGGAGTAGCATAAAGTCACCAAACGGCAATGTGAAAGACTGGTGGAGAGCATGCCAAGACACATGAAAGTTGTGATTTTAAATCAAGGTTATTCCACCAAATATTGATTTCTGAACTCTTCCTAAGTTAAAGCATTAGTATTGTGTAGCTTAAAAATGAATATGAGCTTGTTTTCTTTGCATTATTCGAGATCTGAAGACACTGCATCTTTTTTGCTATTTTGACCAATTGTCATTTTTCTGCAAATAAATGATCTAAATGACAATATTTGTATTTGAAATTTGGTAGGAATGTTGCCAGTAGGTTATAGAATAAAACAAAAATGTACATTTTACTTTAACACATACCAATAAATAGTAAAACCAGAGAAACTGATAATTTTGAAGTGGTCTCTTAATTTTTTCCGCGGCTGTATATGTAACTAGGGTTAAGCTTAGGGGCACAGTTGTGTAATTGTGTAAACTTAACAGTGCAAACAGTGCAATTACAGTAAATCATATTTTCTATGTTACAGTGTGCGTGCTCAAATGGCTAGGAGGGATGCAAATAGGCACGTAGCCATGTACCGGACAGTTTGCAGAGAACAGACCTCACATGTGTTGGGATGAACACGGAATTCATGGCACAACACACAGGATGAGACATAACCTCACCACAGAACACACTGTGCAAAAACAGTTAAGGCAAAAATACATGTATATTAAAAAAAAAACACAGTTTTAATACGGTATAGCACCTCTAGGCTGTCTGCTATAACATGGACACCAGGGACGTGCACAGGAGGAGGCTAAGGTTGCTCGGGCAACTGGCCGTTTGCCCTCCTCGACTGAAGTTGCCCCTCCGAAGGAAATATATGTATATTTTAAATAGTATTACGGCTGCAGAACTTAATGTATGCCTAGATAAAACAATCACGAAATATGCGTCCAGGGACGGGGGCGTAGCAGCGGCGGTAAGTGAGAGTTTAAAATGATAAAGGCAAAATATGCGTCCAGGGGACAGGGGCGTGGCAGTGGCGGTGACAAAAATTAACGTGTTGCCCCTTTATTCCACGGCAGAGCAATTGCCCTTCAAAATTCCTGTACACGTCCCTGATGGACACTGTGGGAGCACATCGTGTCCCCCCAGCCAAACCTCCCAACCCCCACCCACCACTGTCTGCATGTGTGTGTGTGTTTGAGTGTCTGTGTTTGTGTGTTTGAGTGCATGTGTATGTATGTCAGCGCTTGTGAGTGTGTGTGTGTGTGTATGTGTGTGCACTAGTGCCTATGTATGTTTGTGTGTGCGTGTGTGTGTATGTGTGTGTGTTTGTGTGTGTGTATGTGTGTATATGTGTGTGTGTGTGTGTGAGAGAGAGAGAGAGTGGAGAGGGGCTCTAGGCCTCACCATCTCTTGGCTGCTGTAGGTGAGGCCTTGGACTAAAGAGGTGACTGATATGATCCCAGGCTGAGGGACCTGAGGGACCGAGGCAAGAGAGAGAGAGAGAGAGAGAGAGAGAGAGATAGAAGAAGAGAGATAGAAGGAGAGAGAGGGAAAGAGGGGAAGAGAGAGGGGGGCACTAAAGTCACGGTGTACTAACATGTCAGCGGCTGTTTCAGGCCTAATTTTGTGGCAATGTGCTAAGAACATGACATGGTACGTACGAACAGACCACACATGGCTAACACAAAGTTCTCTTTGCTGCAGGAGTGCAGAATGACAAGCAAGACATGTGATTTTTGCATATGTTCATGGAAGTAGAATTACTGTCCTGTAGTATCTCTCTGTTTGATGAAACCTTATTAGCATGTACATCTATTTACTTATTGCTAATTTTTTGATTCATTTTAACGTCAGTCTGTTGTTCCATCATTCCATTGAATTGTGCCCGTGATTGAATGGTAACGTTCCGTTGCAGCTGCCGCAAATTACAGTTAGAGGTCGTGGCATGCTTTGATTAAGCGATCAGCAGCAGGTTTAGTAAATTCAGCCTTAAATGAAAAGACACAGCATGTGGTTTCTGTGGACCACGCCACTATTTACACTGCCCTCTCTCACGTATGTACACCTGCCCTTTAGAGAGAGAGAAAGACAGAAGCGGAGAAAGAGAGAGTGAGGAGAGAGAAAGAGAAAGAGAGAGAGAGAGAGAAAAAGAGAGAAGTGGTGAGATATACCTAAGGACAGAAAGTAAAAGAGAAGAGAAGATAAATAGAGAGAGAGAGAGAGAGAGAGAGAGAAAGAGAGCGAGAGCGAGAGAGAGAGAAAGAGAGCGAGAGAGAGCGAGAGACAGAGAGAGCGAGAGAGAGAGAGCGAGAGAGAGAGAGCGAGATAGAGAGAGAGCGCGGGCTGCAGGAGGTGTTCTTTCAGATGTGCCGCCACAGTGGGTGTCGGCAGCGGGTGACTGCTGAACGGTTAGAATGGGAGGCTGCTGTACCACTAGCCCCGCTCCCACCTCCTGCTACCCTCCTGCCACCCTGTCAGCAGGCACGCAGTCCAGCAGGACCTCTGGATATCAGCATACACACACAGAAACTCTCTCACTCACACCTAACCACTGCAAACACACTCCAGCACACAACCTGTCCCTCATACACACTCCACACACACACACACGTAAGTATATACACATAACCACACTGTCTTACTCACAGACACACACTTTCACATAAATGCACATGCACATGCACATGCACATACACATAAACACAGACACGCACACACACACACACACAGACAGAGGAGAATGGAGGGAGGGAGAGAGGCAGAGGCACATAAATAACCTGTGAACAATGTGTGACATTTTTTTCTTTTTCTTCAGCTACATGAAAGGTACAATGATTTGGAGTTGCTGAAAAGGCAATTTTCTGTGCGCTGCTGAAGGCAGTGTTGAGAGAGAGAGAGAGAGCAGTGAATGGGCCACTGCGCAGAAAAGGTTATTCTGCTGGCCATACAGAACTGGCTATGGGCTGCCAAATGTCACCTGGCTCTGTGGAGAGAAGGTCAGGGCTAGGCGATGGCCCACAGATGGAAAACAGAAGTGATACACCTGTGTACCGCCACTGCCACCGACACCACGGGGGCCGCAGTCAAGTTAGCCGCCACATAATGGCTGAGCAACATAACACAACGCCCTTCAAAGCACAAGCTGTCTTTCCCTCCCTCCCTCCCTCCGTCCCTCTCTCCCTCCCGCCGCCACAGATGTGAGCAGGATGGTGTGTGAAATAAGAGCTTTCTGCTCCAGGCCTTTGGAGGGCTTCTCGTGTGGAGTGTGTCTGAGAACAGGGGAGTGTGAGGAGATTTCTGCGTGAGGTGTTTGAGTGGAGCTGAAGTAGACCTCTCTTTTCCTGGTGCCATTGATTAGTCCAATCCACCTAGCACGTGCGGACCAGCGCGCTGAAACAAGTGGACTCTCTCCCAAACGTGGCGTTCGAGGGGGGGGGGGGGTCTGAGGGGAGGGGAGGGCTGTCTGAGAGGAGAACTCTGTCAGGGGTTTGGAGATGTCTGTAGTCCTTTGGCAGACAGGCTCATCCAAAACACCTCACAAGTGTGTGTGTGTGTGTGTGTGTGTGTGTGTGTGTGTGTGTGTGTGTGATAGAGACAGAGAGGACTCAGTAAAACATCGGAAAACACCGTGTCTCGTAAGCCTTAAGCTATCAATCACCCCCACAATGAAATATCACAGTTGCGACAAACTTCTTGGCATTGTGGTGCGCCCAAAACGCAAGCTATAAACGTAGCCATCCTAATGTAACCAAAATATACCTCTGCTGATATGCCTAACCTTCGTTCTATTTAGAATTTGTCTTAGCACTATGCAGGAATAAAATAGCATCTACAGTGTCAGGATTCAGGCGAGAGCGCCTGGCTTTTATAACGCGCCCTGCTGCACTGAAGGAGCGCTCACTCGCAGCACTTGTTGCTGGAAGGCATAGAATTCGTTTTGCAAGGTGCTGTAGTCGTGGGAACGACTGGCCTGGTTTCTCCCAAAAGGAAAGTAGATTTTCCTCTGCTGATCACGCGTCTATATGGAAGTTTGTAGAGAGAATGCGAGGGAGTAAAATGCTCCGCTGTTTTAATAAAACCCACGTTACTCACATACTGGTTAACACTGTTTGTTACAGCACATAAACGTTTGTCGCTACATCCAAACTGCGTCACCGTTGTCCCTCCCTGTATCTGCTCCAGCCGCACCATTTTACTTGCAATGTGAATCATTTAATTTAAATATGCTTATTGCCATTTGTTGCACCTTAATCATTTTCTACAAACATGATATGCTATGTATGGTGTAGTAGACTGAGACTCTATTCACTACTGCACAAAAACTAGACACGTTTGCAAAACTAGACGTTTGCAATGAAGTAGGTAAAACAACTTTCGCCAATATCTCCGTAAGGGAGATGGGTTGTGTGCTCAAATTTCCTGGGATCAAAGAAGACGTTAGTATTCATGTGCAAACTAAAAATCACGTCTCAGGATTGCTGCGCATGCAAGTTATTTCGGGTGTCTCAACTGTAACTAATACCACTGTCATATAATTGAGTTCAGTAAAAGACGGAGCAAACACAGTTTTCTACCGTTGTTGAAACACATCCACGCGTAGACTCGTTTTCTTTCCATCTGGGAGTGGTTATTCAAAGAAAATATTAAGAACTATATGCTGATAGAAAGAAGGGAACTTTAAGCCACTACACTGCCTGTGCACGATGCGGATCCACGTTGATGTTGTTAGTAAACAAACCAGGTGGGAGCACATCTCCGTGGTCTTTGCGCATGCCCGAGGCAATGTAAACGGTTCACATTTTGCACATGTAAACACGTAACGACAAGAGCCGTTTCCCTTGAAAATGTTCACACCTACACGCGAATACGATACGATAAACTGTTCTGATCACATTGGCACATGTATTAGGGCCTAGTGATTTAGGGATGGGACAACCTTGTTGTTGATCTCTCCCCTCTCTCTCTCTCTTCTCGTCCCCCCCCTAGCTGCCATGGCTGGCTGACCCTGTCCGCTGTGTTTTCAGCACTGCAGGCTTCCCTGTCTGTGTCTGTGTCTGTGTGTGTGTGTGTGTGTGTGTGTGTGTGTGTGTTTGTGCGTGTGTGCGTGTGTGCGCGTGTGCGCGTGTGCGCGTGTGTGCGTGTGTGTGTGTGTGTGTGCGCGCGCGTGTGTGTGTGTGTGTGGCAGGCTGACCCTGTACGTTGTGCTTTCAGCACTGAAGGCTCCCCACTCGGCTGTCCAGGCTGTGCCTGTGCACAAATCAAAAGGTTACTCTACAGGCTGAAATGGCAGATGCTGACCCAGCCTCTCCAGCAAACACACACTAGACATGGACCACACTGAACTTTTTACTGCAAATACCAATAACGTTGAGCTGGCTGTTTCGATGCACATGAAACACATACATACCCACACACACACACACACACACACACGCGCGCGCACACACGCGTACGCACACACGCACGCACACACGTACACACACACAGACATAAAAGGAACCAATGAATCAGTAGGTAGTAGGCTAGCTGAAAGATCAATAAGAAAAGACTGGAGTAGCAAGCATGCCGCATCCAGCATTGATCAGATCAGCAATCTACAAGTAGCCAAAGTCATTAACAATAAAAACGTGTTTGCACAGTACCAAGACGCGGTCTAACTGACATCACATACTCTATAGAATTGGAGGCCAATTGGCCTGGAGACTTTGTGTGTTTGATTAAAGGTTGTTTTATTACCGTGAATGTTACATCACTCTGGAGTAAAATGCTTTATGGCAAAGACACTAGGTAGTGCTGACAACACAGGCAATCTTCATCAGCTCCAGCACTGTTTGAACACAGAGCAGTTTGTGTTAACTGAGTGAATTGAATTGAATTGAAAGTCTTTAATGTCCCCAAGGGGCAATTTGATCTTCAACACATAGCCAGCACATATAAGAGGACACATAAAACATGAAGTAATAAATAGTTAAGAACATAAATACACATATAGAACCACCATGCTACAGTACACTGTACTTAAAAAGATAAGTGCTGTAACATGGGCAGGGATAGAAGATGACCTATCGTTTGTTGAGAAGCCCAATAGCTGATGGTATGAAAGATCGCAGGTATCTGTTAGACCTGGTATCTTTTCGGTAGGTATACCTCCTCCCTGATGGTAGGAGGCAAAACTGTAGTGGCTGAGTGATGTTAGCCAAAATGGCCATTGCCCTTTGTGTGGCTCTGGCCTCATACACATGCCCAATGCTGTTGAGGTCAGTGCCAATTATTTTCTGACATATCTTGACAGTCTTACCCAGCCTATTTTTGTTGGTCACACTCAGATTGCCAAACCAACAGATCATAGCAAAGGTTAAAATTGACTCAATAAAAGATAGATACAAAGTTTTTAGAAGTGAGCTGTTAACATTGAACACTTTCAACTTTCTTAAAAAGAACAGTCTCTGATTGGCCTTTTTACATATATAGTCTGTGTTGGTATCAAAGTTCAGTCTATCATCCAGAATGGTGCCCAAGTACTTATATTGGCCTACCACCTCCAACGCTGTGCCATCAATCTGAGTTGGAATGATGGTGGGGGGATTACGGCGAAAGTCTATACACATCTCTTTGGTTTTGGAGATGTTGAGAGGTAAATAAGAGTCCTTGCACCATGAAATAAAATTGTCCAGAACTGGGCCATGGCCGGCCTCTTGGTCTTGCAGAAGGCTAATAATCACAGAATCATCAGCATATTTGATAATATGCCTTGATTCAAACATACTCTGACAGTCATTGGTGTAGAGCACAAACAGAAGTGGTGACAAAACGCATCCCTGAGGTGACCCTGTAGAACACATGAGGACCTCAGATAAGGTGTTATTTATGCGGGTTCTCTGTGACCTCAACGTTAGGAAGTCAACCAGCCAGCATATGGTACCAGAGTCAATATCAGGGAATTGTAATAGTCTCTGAGCAAGAATATGGGGCTGCATACAGTTGAAGGCTGATGAAAAATCAACGAAACACAGGCGTGCGTGTGTCTTCTTACCCCCTAAGTGACCAGAAACAAAGTCCAGCAGTGTTGCTGTAGCGTCCTCAACCCCCTTATTTGGTAGATATGCAAATTGGAGTGGATCAATTCTGTCCTGAGTCATGGCAAGTAAGCTCCTCTTCACAATACGCTCAAAACCTTTCATCACCAGAGAGGTCAGGGCCACAGGGCGGTAGTCATTCAGCGCCTTTGGAGAGGGAACTTTTGCCACTGGGACCACTACTGATTCCTTCCATACCCCTGGAACTTTCCTTTGTGATAGTGGGAGTTGAAAAATATATGTGAAAATACTGCTGAAAAACAGAGCACAGTCCTTAAGCAATCGTCCACTGATGTGGTCAGGCCCCTGGCTTTTCCTTATGTTCGTCCGCTCAAGAGTCTTCCAGACGTCATATTCGTATCAGAATCTAACTTCCCTCAGACTCTGATCTAAATTCGGCCAGATCATCCTTAAAATCCTGAGAGTCAAGTCTTAAGTAAAACTGATTCAACTCCTCCACCAAGACAGTGTCTGGTTTATCAGATGCAGCCACCCCTTTTTTCTTATTACTCATTCCCACTAGTGCTGTAGCGATGCGTCGATGATGTCGACGCGTCGATTTCAAAATTACGTCAACGCCATATTTTTACGTCGACGCTTCGCCACATACACGTGGTTGACCCAAACAGAAACAAACATTGCGCAAGGACTGAGAGAGCAGAAACCCAGGGAATTGCTTGGCGCCATTAGTTGATATTGGCGATCTAACGTAGTGAATCATGATACATACTATAAGCTGACCAACACCATGACTTAGCTCTCTGTGCCGTTTGTTCATGCTTAGTTGCCGTGTTCTGCAGCCGTAAGTTAACGTTAACTAAACTGACACACTAGTAGCTAGCTAACGTTAACTACTAGCAACCAAGCACGAACAAACTGCACGGAGAGCTATAGTTTGCTAGCACCACCGAAGTGCGCAGAGCTCAAGCTACACAACACACTGAACAAACGTTAAATTAATGTAACCAACGTTACTTATTGTCCCCTTCACGAGAGACAATGGGGTGCGTTTCTATCTCCATTCTCAAACGCACCCTATTGTCTCGTATTTAACGTTTGTTCAGTGTGTTGTGTAGCTTGAGCTCTGCGCACTTCGGTGGTGCTAGCTAACTATCTTCTTAGCTCTCCGTGCAGTTTGTTCGTGCTTGGTTGCTAGTAGTTACGTTAGCTAGCTACTATAGCGGCAGCGGCTAGACAGCTGTGTCAGTTTGGTAAACGTTAACTTACGGCTGCAGAACACGCCAACCAAGCACCAACAAACGGCACAGAGAGCTAACTCATGCTGTGGTCATTTACGAGTCAAACACATAACATTAGACTAACGTTGGCCAGCTTGTAGTATGAATCATGATTCACCACCACGTTAGATCGCCAATGTCAACTAATGCAGCCAAGCAATGTCCAGGACAGGGCTGCACATAAGGTGGTGCGCAGTGCTCATCAATGAATGAATGTTTTTATAAGCACTGAAAACATTTAAATTAATGAGCACCACATCCAAATGTGATAGGGCTCATTTGAGTACCAAACATTTTTACTGTGAACTCTAGATAAACATGAAATGCATTGTTGGACTTTTGCTGTGCAAAACGGTGCTCATTAAAGTATATTATTAAGATTTTTTGGGGTATTTATTTGAGATACATTATGGTTTTAATCGAGCAACAGAAAAATAATCGTTAGACTAATCGTCCAATTAGTCGTTAGATTAGTCGACTATTCGATAAAATAATCGCCAGATTAATCGTTTTGAAAATAATCGTTTACCCCCAGCCCTAATTCCCACCATAGTCTTATCCCTTTCCAAGCACAATAAGCATTTCCGTTCTTCAGTTGATCTTCCACCTTGTTCTTAAACTGGGTTTTGGCCAATTTTATTTCCCTTTTCACCATCCTTTGAGTATCTTTTTTTTGGTGTATGTGGTTCTGTTGAAAAGCTATTTTTTTCTTATTAAGAACCTGCTTAAGTGATCTACTCACACAGGGTTTATTATTGGGGTATAATGTGATCGTCTTTGTAGGGATAATCATTTGCTCACAAAATTTGATACAGCATGACACAGTAAAAGTCAGTTCGTCTAGATCTGTGCATTTGTCTTTAAAAACATCCCAATTGGTACTATGGAAGCAGCCATTTAACTCTTTAATGGCGCTATTTGTCCGTACAGGGACCTCTTTACGCTCAACTTTTCCTCTCTCAAGGGCTGATTTATAGATCGGGGCCAAAAAGACACAACCATGGTCAGAAGGTCCAAGGGGTGACATCGCGTATGATTTATAGGCATCTTTAACAGTACCGTAGCACATGTCTAAGATTTTGCCATGCCTGGTAGGACAGCTTACATACTGATAAAAGTGGCTGAGGTGCACTATCTGAATTCATCAGGAGAGGTGCAGAGGGGGTTTCAGCCCGGAGGTGAACTTACGAAGGAGAAGTCGGGCGCGTTGTGGCAGAGCAGGCGAGGGAACACGGCCTGCCGGTGGACGCGCTCCTCCTCCTCAAACACGTTCCCGTACATGAAGCCGTTCATCATGGTGGAGTGAGCGTGCACGTCTATGTAGAACTCCAGACTCACTTTCTGCAAATACACACACACATACAGACAAACACACACACACACACACACACACACACACAGACAAACAAAGAATCAGTCATACATAACTAGCTGAAGACCTCAAAGTGACATTATTCTGTCATACTTTGAATGATTAAAGAAATTGCCTAAATTGGCGATTCTTGTATTCCTAAACCAAATGTTTTTTAATTTGAAGTGAAGCAAAGGATTTACACACATCAGTGGTTGTCAAACTTTACATGGTTTCACAATGGTTTCACAATGAAAAAAAAGCATCCAGCAAACAAGCCTTCACAGGCCCTGTATGGGTCCCCTTAGGGCGCTGGCACAAGGGCCCTTTGAGGTCTGCCCTCGCAGGGCTGAGCTTTTGCTCATTGGCAAAGTGCTGGCCCCTCATTGCTGGCCCTGCGTGGGCAGCCCTAACATAGCCCACAGGAGCCAGTGACAGTGACACACTCTGAATTTAATCTCTGCATTTTACCCATCCAGGGTAGTGACACACACACACTCTGAATTTGATCTCTGTATTTTACCCATCCAGGATAGTGACACACACACACACTCTGAATTTAATTTGTTGGGGATTGAACCGGTGACCGTACGCTTTCCAGCCCAACACCCTAACCAGTAATCCACGTGAGCTTTGTCAAACCAAACTCAGAGGTAGAAAGGCAGCCCTCAAAGGGCCCTGTGTGGGCAGCCCTCAAAGGGCCCTTGTGCCACTTTTAAGGGGGCCCATACAGGGCCTCTGGAGGCTTGCTTGCTGTGGGCTATGTTAGGGCTGCCCACACAGGGCCAGCACTGAGGGGCCTGCATTTTGCCAATGAGCAAAAGCTTAGGGGTCCTGTGTGGGCAGCCCTCAAAGGGCCCTTGTGCCACTTTTAAGGGGTCCCATACAGGGCCTCTGGAGGCTTGCTTGCTGTGGGCTATGTAAGGGCTTCCCACGCAGGGCCATCACTGAGGGGCCAGCATGTTGCCAATGAGCAAAAGCTCAGGGGCCCTGCGTGGGCAGCCCTCAAAGGGCCCTTGTGCCAGCCCTAAGGGGGCCCATACAGGGCCTGTGGAGGCTTGCTTGCTGTGGGCCTAGTGAGGGCTCCTGTGGGCTACGTTAGGGCTGCCCACGCAGGGCCAGCACTGAGGGGCCTGCACCTGGCCAATGAGCAAAAGCTCAGGGGTCCTGCGTGGGCAACCCTCAAAGCGCCCTTGTGCCAGCCCTAAGGTGGCCCATATGTGGCAGCCCGCACAGGCCCAGCATGGGTTTTCTGGGCAGCTTAGACTCTAGAATCTTTTGTTGGGCTATCCAGTGACAGCCCGCAGTGAACCCAAAGCTGCGGGCCCCACACCGGGCCTGTGTAGGATTGGTGTGGGCTGGCCCTAGCCCACAGTGCCCACACCTGGCCTGTGTAGGATTGGTGTGGGCTGCCCACAGTGCCCACAGCCTGCCTGCATGGGTCCCGTGGAGGCTTGCTTGCTGGGCAGTGTTTCTACATTTGAACAGTTAAACATCTTCAATTTCATTTCATCAATCAGTTTAACTTAAACATTTCGATCAATTAAACTTTTTTTGGATCAAATACAGTTTTATGATGAAATGGCTAGTATTGTTCCATTCTTTGGATCGGTTCATGTTAGGTGCATGTCTGTACCAATCAGGCTAGCTATAGGCTAAACTGTAGGGACTGGCCATACAACACAAGTATTAAGTAGGCTATAAACTCATCACCAAATAGTTCCAGGCTACTGTGCTGAAAGAGCACTGCCATACTTCTTTTGACCACTAGTTGGACCACTAAAACTCCTTCTGTTTTCTCACCCTGAACCTGAGTCCCCTTGCCTTACCTTAAATCCACGCACCCCCCCCCGTCCTTTGGGAACCACTGACGTACAGCATGACATGACATGACGTACAGCAATGAATGCAGGAGCCCAGTCCTGCTGCTGACCGTGAAACAGTTCCATACATACTAGTTTTTGGTCATCTTTCACCACATGCTTGTTTAGTGAGGCAGCTTCCAGTCTATTGGTCAACCTATGTGAGTATCTACAGCACCATCCATGAACATGTGCTTGGTGTCATAAAAAGAGCATTATCTGTCATGTAGGAAGACTGATACATGACATCTACGCCATTTTAGGAATGGGAATACTGCCGCAAGCGTCGCCACACAGCCCTGCTCACACTGACAGATGTTCTCCCTGACGTATGGATGTGGAGGGGCTATATTTAGGTTTCCCATGTGCAAACGTTCCCAAGCAGAAAAACACACCATTAGAATTGCTCAGTCAAGAATGCAACTAATTGGCCGATGAAACGTTTGAAATCATCAAGGCATCGTCAATCATTTCCCAACATCAAATCACAAATCAGGAACTGAGCAGAGCAGAAAGAGGACCCAGTGAAATTCGTGAGATTGACAGAGAAACACGCGAGAAACAAAACGGCACACACAGACATGACAGAAGTGTTGGAGTAGAGTAGGGCTTTGCGTGTATAATTGACCACGGACAAACAGCCGACACTAATACGGCCTGACTGGCATTCACATGATTGCATGAACTGCCTGCTTGAGTTATTGTTGCTGTATGTTTACATGCTAGCCATGCAAACGATCCAGTGGCAGATAATGAGACAGGGATGGGGAGATGCTTCTGTGTGTGTGTGTGTGTGTGCATGCATGCGTGCGTGCGTGCGTGCGTGCGTGCGTGCATGCGGGTGTGTGTGTGTGTGTGTGTGTGTGTAGGAGCAGCTGAGGGATGGCAAGTGATTGTCACCTCAAAGGAGGCCTTCAGGAACACCGAAACAATGACAGAGAGAGAGTGGAGGAGCTGGCAGACGTCCTAGCGAGAGTGTGTGCACGGCTGTGTGTGTGTGTGTTTGTGTGTGTGGTCATGTGTGTGGATAAGTGGGTTATGTGTGTGTGTGTGTGTGTGTGTGTGTGTGTGTGTGGTCATGTGTGTGGATTTGTGAGTTATGTGTGTGTGTGTGGAGTGTGTGTGTGTGTGTGTGTGTGTGTGTTTGTGTGTGTGTGTGTGTGTGAGGGGGTGGTAAAGAAGACAAAGGGAGAGGCAGAAAGGGATCCAGTGTGGGCCTAACAGGAGGGAACCCCCTGTGGAAGTCACACACAGACTGAGGCAGAGGAGGAGGAGGAGGAGGAGGAAGAGGAGGTGGAAGAAGAGGAAGAGGAGGAGGTGGAGGAGGAGGAGGAGGAGGAAGAAGAGGGAAACCCCTTTAGATCAGACACACTACCAGCAGTGGCAGTAGAAGCATTCCCCGCACCAGTCCTCTCCCATCCTCGGCTACACACACACACACCCACACACACACACACATCTGTGGTATACACACATACGTCTCAGCCACCACCTGGCCAAGCATCACAGACATTCTGTTCACTCATTCACAGGCGCACGCGCCCGCACACACACACACACACACACACACACAGACACACAGACACACAGACACACACACACACACACACACACGCACGCACACACGCACGCACACACGCAATCTCATCTTGTCTCACAGAAGGTGAGGCCTGCTTTAGTGTGTGTGTGGTAAAAGAGGGCCACTTCAGAGCAGTGTGTGATGCCACGCGGTGTCGTCTCCCTCACCAGGGCATCAAGAGGAGCATTCTGTTAGTCGTTTACAGGAGCCACTCTTGCTCTCTCGCTCCTCTCCTTCTTTTCTCACATCTGTTCTTCCACAGCGTTGGACCTCTCTTTATCTCTTTCTCCTCTCCACTCCTCTCCTCCCTCTATCACTTGGTCATTATGCATTCTGCAGCTCACCTCAGGTTCTGGGGGTGGTGAGGCACAGGGAGGGATGAGGAGGCAGAGAGAGAGATAAGAGGAAGAGAGAGGGAGAGAGAGGGAGGGAGACATGAAGAAGAGAGAAAGTAAGTGTAGGAGAGAGGAAGAGCAAGACAAGGAGAGTGGAAGAGAGAAAGAGAGAGAGGCAAAGCGACAGAAGTAAAGAGAGAGGGAGGAAGAGAGTGGGAGAAAGAGGCGAGAGAGAGGTAGTGAAAGATAGAGGGAGAGAGAGATTGGGAGAAAGAGGCGAGAGAGAGGGAGTGAAAGATAGAGGGAGAGACAGTGGGAGAGTGAGGTAAAGACAGAGGGAAAGAAAGAGAAAAGGCGACAAAAGAGACAGAGGAAGAGAGAGAGACTGAGGGAGTAAGGGAGAGAAGAAGGAGAGGGAGAGACTGAGGGAGTGAGGAAGGGAGAGAGAGAGAGGGAGAGAGGGAGTGGCGGGAGAGAGGGAGTGAGGGAGAGAGACTAAGGGAGAGAGGGAGTGAGGGAGTGAGGAAAGGAGAGACAGAGGGAGAGAGGGAGAGAGGGAGTGGTGGGGCAAGGCGGTGCTTGAAATTCTGCTCACAGCCAAAGCAATTTCCTGGTGAGCGCGCCGCTGTCAGCTCCTCTGATGGCTGCCTGTGAAATATTGTGGCGGGGAGTGGGCCGGCAGCAGGCAGGGGCAGCCTGACGGATGGAACCCAAGAGGAAGAGGGGGGGGGGGGGGGGGGGGGGGACAACAGAGCAGAGAGAGGGAGAGAGAAGGAGCGAGAGAGAGGGAGAGAGAGAGAATAAGCGAGAGAGGGAGAGAGAGAGAGGGGGAGAGAGAGAGAGAGGGAGAGAGAGGGGGAGAGAAAGAGGAGAGAAAGAAGGAATGAGAGATAGAGGGAGAGGAAGAGAGGGAGAGAAAGAAAGAAAGAAAGAAAGAGAGAAAGAGAGAAAGAGAAAGGAAAAGTGTATTCTCTGCCACCATTAGAGCAGCTTCATCAGGCACTTGTAGTAGTTCCCAGGCATCTGTGCATGGTTAAAAAACACAAAAAAACTGTTCCAAAAGGATGCTCTCTAACCAGCTCACACTCAAGCCAACAAAAGGAGCTCATGGTTGGAGTCTGTTCAGATGTCCTCCAGCCTCTCTCTCTCTCTCTCCGTAACGGTTAAATGTGCTGAGGGGGGGGGGCAGGTAAGAGTTGAATGTGCACCCAGGCTTGGCCAGGTCTGGTCAGAGCCGCTGTTAACAAAGTCATTAAGAATTGAAATGAAATGTTCGGCAAGTGTTGCATCACTTCAGCAGTTCTGCTTCACCGGGTTCTCCGCGGAACAACCGAGAAGGGTTTACGCTGCGTGGCTCCAGATTATCGCCGGGTATATTCTCCCCCGACGCGGCCTCTTCTCCTCGCCGGGCCAAGGACGGCGAAGGTCCCTCTGTACCATCAGCCGACGGGCCGGTCGCCTTACGTGTCAACAGACAGACAGACAGACAGGCCGGCGGACCGCTCCACTTTAATACGCTGTCAATCATGGCTGGACAACATTTGAGCCACCTAACAGTGATTGATTGTTCAATTAGAGTCTGCTGTTGGCCTTGGATTGTTCATTTGAAATTGTAATGAAGCAATTATGGTCAATTAAGAAATTAAGGAAAACGAAAATAGCAGATAATTTGAGCGGAGGAGCCCGTCATATCAAAACATGTCTGCCCCAAGGCTTTGTTTATATCCAGAGCCACCAGACACCCCCCCACCCCCCCAGCTCTGGGACTTCGA
>NC_137921.1:26656214-26706214 GCF_963457725.1 Sprattus sprattus
AGGTCAAGTGGAGTGCTAGCAGCGTGTGCTCCCCACAGCAGCTGATGAGTCACAGCCGGGAACTCAGAACTGAGTGTGTGTGTCTGTGTGTGTGTGTCTGTCTGCCTGTGTTTGGGGGGCGGGGGGGTGGTCCTTTGGGCCTCTACGAGACAGGGGTGTGTAGAGGAGTGTCCATGACTTTCCTGGAGGGAGGGGTGCAGGGGACAGACTGGGGCAGGGCGGGGCGGTGGGTGTCAATGCCAGTGCGTACGGCCGGGTGCAGTGGGTACGGTGGTAGCACTACACTTCGCTGAGCAGCGGCAGCGGCAGCAGCGACCGTCTGGGCGATTGATTCCCTCCTTGTGGGCGAACTCTGGGCATCTGTTCCATCCTCACGGAGGCACACACACACACACACACACACACACACACACACACACACACACACAGAGAGACGCAGAGAGAGAGAGAGAGACGGAGGGATGGAGAGAGGAAAGGAGGACGGGTGGGAAGTATCCATATCTCCTCTAGCTCTGCTGAGGTGATGATGGAGCTGATGGCTGATGGCTGTGGCTCCTGGGAGCCAACCAGCGCAGACCGTTACCGCACAGAACGACACAACCCAAAGCCGCCTGATGATGAGTGCCCTCGTTTACTTCACGCTCTCACCCCCACCGCTCCTCCTCCCCTCCTCTCCCCCTCCCCAGCTGACCTTGTGCATGAGGGGTGTGTGGGGAGGGGCCGTGATGAGGCAGCAGAGGGGATTTATCTCACACTGAGTCTGACTGTGGAAAACAGATCTGGCCCGGGCCTGGCTGGCACTGAGCGTGCTCCAGTGTGCCTGTGAGCAGTACACACAGCCCAACACCAGGTGGCAGCCACGAGCCCAGGTGAATGATCACGCAAACCCCACACCCCCTTTCCCTATATTTACATGTACACACACACACACACACACACACACACACACACACACACACACTCTCTCTCTCTTTCTTTCTCTCTCTCACACACACACACAAATCCCAAAATATTGGATCATGTGTCATGATGCAAACCCCTCCTAAAACATATTCACACACACACACACACACACACACACACTGCAGCAGACTCCTAATTGATATTCCTCAGGTCCAGTCCCCATTAAGTAAATGGCATTTTCAATCGCAAAAATATACCGCTAATCTCTGTATACCCTGCTGTCGTATCAAAGCTTATGTCATATCTGCTTCTACTGCCTTATTATTATTATTATTATTATCTACCTCTGTATCTCTCTCTGTATCTCTCTACATCTTTACCTCTCTCTCTCTCTTTTCATCTTCCTGTATCATCTATCACTCTCTGTCTTACTTTCCCTCTTTATCTCTCATCCTCTCTAACATCACAATCTTCCCCTCTATCTTTCTGTATGCCTTTGTGTGCTCTGTCTATCTATGTTCTGTGTTTATACATGTTAAGTGTCATGTCTATCAATGTGCTATGTTCATACATGTTTAGTGTTTATATGTGTATCTGGTTTATCTATGTTTTGTGTCTGACCAAGCCAGCCCGAAAAAAACATCTTAATGAAATATGTAATATTCTTTGTAAGAATTTGATGAAGCTACTCCATGCTGACCTTATTGGAGATATCTGTGCTATTTATTTTTTACAAAACATATTTCAAAAATATTGTCAACCTGCAAATCCTTGTACAAACCATCCCTGCGCTATATGCTTAACTCCTATTCTCTCAATTCCCCTGTCCCTCCCCCATTTCTCAATTCTATGTGCACCCATGGAACAGCTAGTAAACTCACCAGTATACGTATATATACAACCATGCATACACTTAACCTTATAACATGGAATGTACGTGGTTTCCATACCCCCTCTAAGCGAATCAAAATAATCAATCACCTCATGAAATTAAAGGCAGATATTTGCTTCTTACAGGAAACCCATTTAACAGACACAGAGCTACAACATCTCCATTTCAAACAATTTGACAAAATATTTTCTTCCACATTTAACAGTAAACAGAGAGGAGTCTCAATCCTTATCAACAAAAACATCCCATTCAAACTCAACTCAACCACCACAGACCCCGAAGGACGATTCATTATAATCAATATCTCAATCAATCATTTAACACTTACTCTTGTGAATGTTTATGGCCCTAACAATGATGACCCAGCTTTCTTCCATAACCTCTTCTCTCTGCTGAACAACTCAAGTAACCTCATTATAGCCGGAGACTGTAATACTGTTCTCATTCCGTCACTTGACCGCTTACATAACCATAGCAACTCACGACTTTGGCGCTCATCAGAAATAATTAAACAATACATGATTGACTATGGCCTTGGCGATAGCTGGAGAGTGAGAAACCCATCTTCAAAAGAATACTCATTTGTCTCCCCAGTCCATCAATCATCTTCGAGAATTGACTTTTTCCTGGTAAGCAACTCCTTAATCCAACATATTTCAGAAAACAATATCCATTCCATTATCATTAGCGATCACGCCCCCGTATCCTTAAATCTAGCCACCCCATCACAAACCAAACCCTCTGCAAGATGGCGCTTCAACACATCACTTTTAGAAGACCCTGACTTCACCACTCTGATCAAAAGAGAGTGGGCATCCTTTCTGGAGATTAATGACTCTCCAGATATATCCCCATCAACCCTTTGGGAAACAGGTAAGGCAGTCATGAAAGGCATAATAATCTCATACTCATCATTCAAGACAAAACTGCAACAACAGTTAGAAAATACACTAGAGGAAAAAATAAAACAGCTAAGCAATATACAGTCAACTACCCCCTCTGAAGAAACACAAATCCAACTAAGACAACTCAAAGCACAATTGGATAGTATCATAAACAAAAAAACGCAGTTCTGTATCCAACAACTGAAATACAATAAATTCCATCTCAGCAACAAAGCAGGCAAATATTTGGCAAACATGTTACAACACAAAAAAGACAAATCACTTATCCCATCTATTCTCGACTCCTCAGGCAATGCTACTCAGGACCCGCAAAAAATCAACAACATCTTCCAACAATTCTATAGTAGTCTGTACTCAGCCGGTTCTGAACCCACCCAATCAGAAATTGACAGCTTTCTAAATAAACTGGACCTCCCCTCATTAACAACAGACCAAGCAAACCATTTGGACCAACCTATCTCTCCCGAAGAACTCACCAAAGCCTTACATAGCATGCCAAACAATAAATCACCAGGACCAGATGGACTACCAGCACAGTTCTACAAACATTTTTGGGTTCTCTTTGCACCACTTTTTCTCAGACTAATCACAGACATCAAAACCTCCTCCACTATTCCGACCCACATGAATACTGCAGTCATCACTCTTGTACTAAAACCCAATAAGGACCCAACACACCCCTCTAGCTACCGTCCTCTATCATTAATCAACACTGACCTAAAAATTATCACAAAGACATTAGCTTCCAGGATAGAAACAGTCATTCCTTCACTAATTCACCCAGATCAGACAGGTTTTATTAAGAACAGACACGCATCAGATAACATCCGTAGACTCTTCAATCTCATCAGCATTGCACAAAAACAACAACAGAAAACCATAATTCTATCACTTGACGCAGAGAAAGCATTTGACAAAGTAAATTGGTCTTTTTTATTCTCTACACTCCGAAAATTTGGTTTTGGAGAGTCACTCATCCACTGGATAAGAACTGTGTATGCCTTACCAAAGGCCACAATTGTCACAAACGGGATCACCTCACCAAGCTTTACACTGCACCAAGGAACCAGACAAGGATGCCCCCTCTCCCCATCCCTTTTTGCCATCTTCATTGAACCACTTGCTGCAGCAATACGTCAAAACAGTGAAATCAAAGGAATTCATACCAACAACTCACAACACAAAGTAAGCCTGTACGCAGATGATCTCCTATTATACCTACAGACCCCACCCACATCCCTCAAAGAAACATTCAATATCATTAAAGATTTTTCAAAAATCTCACACTATACAATAAACTGGAAAAAGTCAACTATACTTCCACTGTCTGAAGACAGTTGGGACTCTGCAGCCCATGACCTCACCACTGGCAACATCAAATACTTAGGGATCACAGTTTCCCCCAGGCTGTCAGAACTGTTCAATCTTAACTATACACCTCTCCTAAAAAAAATTGAAGATGATTATAAATGCTGGAACAAGCTCCCACTCGCACTCATTGGTCGAATTGCTACAGTTAAAATGAAAACCCTCCCTCAGGTCATATACCTTTTCTCCATGATCCCCACCACCCCCACAGACAAATGGTTCAAAAATCTAGACTCTCTGACAACCCAGTTCTACTGGAAAGACAAAAAAGCAAGAATATCACTCACAACCCTACAAAATATGAAAGAACTAGGTGGACTTGAAGCACCAAATTTCCAAAATGACTTCCTGGCAAATCAACTACAATATTTACTCAAATGGACTCAACATCATACACATACTTACCCATGGCTCAACCTAGAACAATCCCTATGCTCTCCGGTTTCTATTACAGACCTCCCCTTCCTACCACAGTCAATAAAAAAAATGGATTTCTATCACAACATTACAATATCCTCAACTCTGACAGCTTGGTGGAAAGCCAACAAAATCACCAAATCCACCCTAGCACCATGCAGACTCACCCCCATTTGGCACAATCCAGACTTTAAATTGCACAATGCACCTATCTACTTCCCCAAATGGCACCAAAAAGGAATTACCCACCTCCATCATATATTCGAAAATCAACATTTCATTTCATTTTCTGCATTTACCCAGAAATATGGCGTAGGGAGAGACCAATTTCTTCAGTACCAACAGTTGAGATCTTTAGTCAAATTCAAAATGAAAATAACCAACAACACATTGCAGCCTTCTGAATTAAGTGAACAACTCTTAAAACTCAACCCAAAAAAGTTACATCTCATATCTACAAACTCATCTCGACCTCTAACCGCTCAATAACACTACCCAAAACAAAATGGGAAAACGCCCTGGCACTATCTCCCGACCCCAATTTCTGGACACAAATCTGCAGTAACATCTTTGCAATGACTACCAACACCAACCTTCAACTCATACCAGGGGCGGACTGGGACAAAAAATCGGCCCGGGCATTTTGAACCAGACCGGCCCACTAAATTCGATAACACACCTTTTTAATCTCGAATGTCTACACCAACCAGGCTTATAGCTAGCAGGGCGTCTGCCCTATAGTCTACTAAAAAATAAGAAGAAACGGGACGCCCTACTTTTAGGCAGGACGGCCTAAAGACGCCCTATTTTTCTCCCGTTTTACCTGTTAACTTCGCTGAATGTGATCAAAATTCACCGTTTCAGTCGCTTCAGTGCTTAGCGAAGTCTAAAATCATACATATGACCTGCCAATTAGAAAATACAAATAGCATTGCTGTATTTGAACTACGCCCCTGAACTTCGGGGGGGACGGGAAAACTGGAGCGTATAACGGGCTATCATAATTCGGTATCTGGACAAATTGGCATATTTTCGGAATACCAGGGTTTGGGAATACTGGGCTTTCGGAACAATTGACATGGCACCGCGCACCATTCAAACACACAACATAGAGTGTAGGCTAACGGCTGGCTGTTTCAGAGTACAGTAGGCTGAGGGCTAGCAACAGCTACAGACTTGTCTTGTATTTAGCTATGCAAACGAACTTGGCCATAGAACATAGGTTCTAAGTCAAACATATTTTAGAGACGTTTTAATTCATGATCAGTAAGCTTACCGTAGGTCGTTGTATCGTATCTCCCTGGCTGTAGCCACCAGCACTGTCATCCACGGGAGCTGATGGCAAAGTTTAGCTAAAGGTAGAAGGTGTTTGCTAAAATGATTGGACGAGACCCTAGTCACTCAAGAAGACGGCCAATGGGCCGCAGACTAGCGTGCGCGTGTCAAGCATGTCAAGGCCATGGGCCACGCTGTTTACCGTCCTAATGCATTATGTAGGCAGGTCCAAATCGAAAGGGGTTTGTGTTGGGTCAGCCCAGGGGATGTGATTGGGCCAGCCCAGTGTCAGTAGGGCCGCTGATGAACTAATTTCGTGGGCCAGCCGGTCAGACCATTATATGGGGAAAAAAATAAAAAATTAAAATTCGGGACCATCGGCCCATATTGCACCCCGGCCCAGCGGGCAAACGCCCGGTATGCCCGATGGCCAGTCCGTCCCTGACTCATACAATATAAGACCATTCACAGAACCCACTTCACCCGTAGTAAGATGCACAAAATGGGTTTTATTGACACTGACATCTGCCCACAATGTACTTCAGGGAACACAGACTCCTATCTCCACGCCACCTGGTACTGCCAACCTGTTCACTCATTTTGGACCACCGTTATTGAAACACTATCCACCATCCTGGAATGCAGAGTCCCAATGTCTCCGACACTTTGCCTTCTAGGAGACACCTCAGAAATCCCTCTCCTATCACAACATAAAATCCCAGTACTCGCCTCTCTAGCTATTGCTAAGAAAATAGTCTTTCAGAACTGGTTATCCAAAACATCCTGCCATCTCAAACACTGGTCCAATCTCTTATCAGAACACATATCAACAGAAGAAATTCATGCTAGGAAAAATAACAATATATGTGCCTTTAAAGACATCTGGAACCCTTTTAAAACCTTTCTACAAATTTAGCCGTAGCATAAACCACGTACATCCCCTACATCCCCTTCTCCCTCCCCCTTCTTAACACTCCTCTCTTTCCCCCTTTTTCCCATCCCATTGGGCTATCATATGCATAATCACAGACACACACACAAACACATACACACACATATACAACCTCAATTACACCTCTTCTCTTTCTCTTTCTAGCTTTACCCTCCCTTTCAATCGCCATTAATGCAGGCACATCTCATCCCCCTTAATTCACACATTGCAGTCACATCTCCCTTAATTCACACAGATCTCCCCCATCAACTTCTTCTCTTCCCCTGTTGACTCTTGTATACAACAATCCCACCGCAACTGGAAAATGTCCTGTGTATTTGTCTGCTTGCCTGTCTGTTGGTCTGTCCACTTGTCTGTCTTTTGTTGTGTCTTTTGGTCTGTCTGTCTGTCTGTCTGTTTTTTTTTTTTTTTTTTTTTTTTTTTCTTTTCTTTTCTCACACTGTACTAGGATGGGTGTTGTCTGAACGGCTTCAATTGTTTGAAACTACACTGGAATACAAAAAAAAAAAAAAGAATGCAAAAAAAAAGAAAGTAAATTGCATTTATGGGCAGTGGGGTATGGAGACGGTGCCAGGCTGTAGGTTGGCTCTGCAGAGCTCTGCAACAGGCTAGACCACTACTGCAATTACACTGGGCTCAACTGTCAACAAAGACCCAGAGAGAGAGAGAGAGAGAGATGGAGAGATAAAAAGAGTTAGAGACAGAGGAGAGAGAGAGAGAGAGAGATATAGAGGGAGAGACAGAGAGAGAGAGAGTGGTAGACAGAGAGAGAGAGAGAGAAATACTATGTATGTTTTGTTTTTATTTTTGGAATATTCTTTTGTTGATTTGTTGATTATTTTTATTCAACTGTTCATTTTATTTTTGTCTTTCTGTATGTGTATGTAATGTGTATGTGTTGAATCAGCTTTGGCAATAGTGTTCAAAACATTCATGCTAATAAAGCTTCTTTGAATTGAAAATTGAATTGAGAAAGAGTTAGAGACAGAGAGAAAGAGCGAGATAGAGGAGGGACAGAGAAAGAGAAAGGTAGAATGAGAGAGAGGGAGAAAGAGGTAGAAAGTGAGAAAGAGAGAGAGAGAGAGGTACAGAGAGGGAGGGAGTGAGAGAGAGGTAGAAAGTGATAAAAAGAGAGAGAGAGATGTACAGAGAGGGAGAGAGAGGGAGGGATTGAGAGAGAGAGAGAGAAATAGAGTTAGAGACAGAAAGAGAAAGAGAAAGAGCCTGGGTATAGTCTTTTCATCCAGGGAGGGAGAGAAAAAAAGACAACAAATGGGCTCAGTGGAGTCATCCCATTTCCCATGGTGCTTTGCTTCCGAGAGGTATTTCAACCAATAGTGGCGTCCTTACACAGGACTGTATCCCCACAGGTAAGTGAAATTACTTCAACAGAAGAACACTAATGTGCAGCACTTCCTGTTGGCTACTATGGCAGTGCAATGCTAACCAGCGTTTTCCTTAATACAGAGGAATAGGATCAAGTTCATGTAGATGAAAATAAAAAGGATTTTCTTAATCCAATCTTTGTTGAAGCCTGCAATCTTTGCAATAATCTTGCAATATGTAACTATCCCATACTTAAAAGAACAAAAGGCACATGAAGCACAGTTAAATTGGATATGTGCAAATGATATGTCCAGTGTGTTTGTTCAAATTGTTCCTTTTCTGTAGTCAAGCTCACAGTCGAGCTGTAGTCGAGCTGGTGTGTTTCTGCCTGGCCTTATCTTACCTGTAGTTGCCCAAATAGACTCCGTCCGGGTTGAGCATAGGAACGACTTTAAAGACCACATGATCACGCAGGATTTGGGCCACAGGATGTTCACTGACCAAGAAGTCAATAAATCCTGAAAGAAGACAAATTAAGGTCACGTCATTCCCTGGCACACAGACGCAGGATGTAAACAAAGACACTTCTTCTGTGTCTAGAATGGCAATTCAAATAGATTACTGTTTTACAATTTAAATTTGTACCACACACACACACACAAGCGCGCGTCACACACACAGACACACACACACACACATACACAGACACACACACACACACACACACACACACACACACACACACACACACACACACAGAGTCAAAGACGCTTTTAAGAAGACTACTCAAGGCCTTGCTCCTCATTGTGTTCTGTGGGACGAGAATAAAAGGACAGAGAGGGGCATTCGAAAATCAGAGAGGAAATCTGAGACATCCACCCTCAATCAATACAAATGGAATGGAGCCGGCAAGAGGATAAAACCCTGACACACACACACACACACAGGAGCTGATTAGCCCACAGCATCTTCCTCTCTGAGTCAAAGAGATAATACTATCTGGCTGAAATGAGAGACAGACAAAGAGAGAGGGACGGAGGGAGGGAGGGAGAGAGGGAGAGAGAGAGAGAGAAGGGAGGGGATGAGTGAGTGAGAGAGAAATAGAGAGATGTCAATAGTGTCAATCTGTTCAGCAATGCCTCTGTTGCCCTGGGTCGGCAGAGGATAATTGACAGGCAAACAAAAAAAGAGAGGGGAAGAGGACAGAGGAGAGAGAGAGTGGGGGAGAGAAAGAGAGAGCAGGGAAAGAGAGGGGAGAGAAAGAAAAGGAGATAGAAAGAGGTCAATGGTAGCGGTTAGCGTTTACAGCACCGCGCCAACACCCCCCCCCCCCCCCCCCCAACACACCTCTTCTCTGTCCCACTCATTAGTGCTAATGGAGGCATAACAAGCTCCTTAATTGAGTCAATGTGGCAGGAGGTTTTTTTTTTTTGGGGGGGGGGGGGGGGGGTGGTGCACAGGTATGGGCCTGGCCACACAGAGCAGCAGCTAATTGCTCACATTTCCTGGGCTTATTCATGCACATCCACACAACTGGGGAGAGAGGAGAGAGAGGAGAGGAGAGGATAGAGTAGAGAAGAGAAGGGAGGAGAGAGTGGAGTGGAGAGAGGATAAAGAGGATAAGAGAGGGGAGAGAATAGAGGAGAGGAGTGGAGTGGAAAGGAGAAGAAAGGAGAGGAGTGGAGTGGAGAGGAAAAGGAGAGAGAGGAGAGGATAGAGGAGAGAGAGGAGAGGATAGAGAGGAGTGGAGTGGAGAGAGAGGAGAAGAAAGGAGTGAGAGGAGAGGATACGAGAGGAGTGGAAAAAGAGGAGAGAGGAGAGGGTAGAGGAGAGTGAGGAGAGGAGTGGAGAGAGAGGAGAAGAAAGGAGAAGAGAGGAGTGGAGAGAGGAGAGAGGAGAGGATAGAAAGGAGATGAGAGGAGAGAATAATGAAGAGAGGGGAGAGAGGAGAGAGGAAAGGATAGATGAGAGAGAGGAGTGGAGAGAGAGGAGAAGAAAGGAGAGGGGAGCGGAGAGGAGTGGAGAGAGATGAGAGGATAGAAGAGAGAGGGCTGAGAGGAGAAGAAAAGAGGAGAGAGGAGAAGAAAGAATAGTGTAGTAGAGGAGAGGATAGGAGAGAATAAAGAAGAAAGAGGAGAGAGGTGTGGAGAGAGGAGAGGAGGAGAGAGGGATTAGAGAGGAGAGAGGAGTGGTTCCCTACTGAAGGTATCAGTCGAACAGGACAAGACTTTAGAGCATAAAGATGATATGCTGCCATGCCAGAGGATATCAGTCCAACGGGAAGAGACTTAAAAACAAACAGCATTATGAGGGTAAATGAAAGGATATGAAATAAGAAGAGACTAAATAAAGAATATCTGTCAAATAGAAACTCACAATAGTATAATGCTCATCTAAAGGATATAGTACAAATAAGGAAAGTCTGAAAGAATTATCAAGCCCTCCTAAGGGATATCAGTCGAATAAGAAAAGGCTAAAATAAAATAATATAAAAATCCCCCAAAAAGATTATGTGACAATGTTCAATAATAAAGTGCAATGACAGGCGGAAGCCCAAAGGCCTTTGTCTGTCAGCTTATGTGTCTGTCGTCCAACTCAGCTGAGGTGAGGTAGTTTAGACGCGTGCGCACACACCCACACACACACACACACACACACACACACACACACACACACACACACACACACACACCACGGCTGAGGCGAGGCAGTTTAGACGCCGGGATAAACAGACATGCAAAAACATCCAGTGTAATGACTTCCTAAATCCTCTCCCTCTCTGTGATGCCACTTTATCCCTGCTTGGCACACTACGGATATTACTGCACTTTTAATGCCCCCCCCCATTCCCCTTAGTAAAAGCGTTCACTTAACTCGCTATTATGAGGGTTGACTTGGCTGAAAGTCATCTCACTTTAGTTTCACCTTGGCCAGGCCAAACAGCCTGCATGGATTTCTGGCATTATGCACAATTTCTTGTACTTAAGGGTAGTATTAGCATAGCATAGGAAACAGAGGGTAGTATTACGGTAGCAAAGGAAACAGAGGGTAGAATTAGCATAGCATAGGAAACAGAGAGCAGTATAAGCGTAGCATAGGAAACAGAGGGTAGTATTAGCTTAGCATAGGAAACAGAGGGTAGTATTAGCATAGCATAGGAAACAGGGCAGTATAAGCGTAGCATAGGAAACAGAGGATAGTATTAGCGTAGCATAGGAAACAGGGGGTAGTATTAGCGTAGCATAGGAAACAGAGGGTAGTACAGACATTGTCCAAATACTATTATTATTAAATTAAATTTGACCTTTCTCCTGTAATGCCTCCATTTCCTAGCTAGATGGTGCATGATCTCGCAATGCATGTGTGGGACGTAGCACCATTTTCAGGGTTTGTTTACATTGCTGAGTTAGATACAGTGCTCCCTTTGTCCTGTGAGCCCTTCTGTTAAATGAGCGGATCACGGAAACGAAACGCGGAGTGGACACCAAAATACTTTTTCATTGGATTCCAATCGAAGGCTGTATGCCTGATATGCCGAGAAACTGTCTCGGTTTTCAAGGAGTACAAGCTAGCTTTGTTTATTGTTTCCATGGTATGATCTCAGAATAATTTGCTTTTCTCTGATATGCAGCACATGAAGGTAGGAGAACGGAGGGTAGAGAAAATGGTGCATGATCTTTGTCATGCATATTTTCAAATTGTGCACATGTAAAACAATATATATATGTATTTGAATGTTTATATTTCACTGCTTTAAAAATATAGAAAAGCAGGTGTTATATTTGTCTTCTCTTTAGTTTGTAGTAGTAGTAGTTTGATGTTTGTATGCTTATTATTAGGTAAAGAAGCAATATTTCGCAATTCCTATAGTGCATTGCAACGCCGTATGTAAATTACCGGTAGCACCGCTAGCGTCTGCCCCCCCCCCCCCCCCCCCCCCCCAAAAAAAAAACGTTTTTTATTTTTTTTTATTAAATGACGCGTCGACTATAAAAATCCACGTCGACCATTTTTCACAATCGACGTCGTCGATTTTGTCGACTTATTGTTGCAGCTCTATGCCGCACAGAGCCTGCGGGATGGGCAGGTCAGACCATAGGCGTAATTTACGGGGGGGTTAGAGGGGTTATAACCCCCTCAATAATCAGATCCAGCTAATATAACCCCCTCAATATCATCACACATAATTCAGATGAACAAAAAAATGAAATATGCTGAATTAATACCTTGTTTGTTTTCTTTATTAATTTAATTTGTCAGCAAGATAGTATCATGTTTTAATCATCTGTAATGTACCCCCCCCCCCCCCCCCCCCCCCCCCCGACTACTTGGTATTACCTGAACTATTTCGCGAGGTCGTTGGGAATGAATAGTAAGAGAAGACTAATGCTAACTGTACAGTTGATATGAAAAGGACACTGAAAGGCAGCCATGGCCAGACAACAATTTTTAATTGTTGGTCGTCAAAGGAGCCAAAAGCCAAAAGGAGTAAAAAGTCATGACGATAAGGAGGTAAATACCCGTATTGTTAAATTAGCTGTTATCATCCACTCTATAATCTTTGGTCTCGGGTAGCCTTTGTATGCTTGCAGTTGTGTGTGAGCGCAAACGGTCCCCGAGCACTGACCTCAAACGTGTCATGACTCACCTTTAAAAATAGTAGACATTTGACTTAATTTGAGATGTTTCAGTTCAATAACAGGTGTTTTTTCACTACCTGGATAGTTTACGCCTCCATTTAAAGTGGAAAGGGACCTTCACTTTCCCCATACAAACCCTCAGAATGAAGAGGTATCAGTGGAGAAACAAAATTATTTTCGATTGAGAGCATTATTTCACATTCAAACAGTATCGTTGATGTGCTATGTGCAGTAAAACCAGACGATCTGAATAATTCCTGATTCATGCCAGATATTTATTTCACGCTTTGTAAGAGCTAGCTAACTATGTGAACTTTATATGATTAGCATAGGCTACGTTGTAATGGCAGCGATAGACGTCCTCAAACTAAGATTCTAGAACCCACTGCCTCAAACATACTCGGTTACGGGTGGGTAAAATGCAATGTGAGTACAGAGACCAAATTGCTGTTTGCTCCCATACAGTCACACATACATTTTTTGGGGGGAATGCATTAATTTACTTAATTTACTTCATCCATTGACAGCTAGCTCCTATGGGCTAGTTCAGAGGTTACACCACTCCTTTTGAGCGTGCACTCCTGTACTGTACACACACGACAATATGTTTATTGAATTGTGCATTTGTATTGAATTGTGTGAATTTGCTGGATGTAGGTGTCAATAATACAGTGATGCAATTGATTAATCTTTAAGTTCTTGCGTGTTTTTTTCATAAGATAGACACACACAAAATCAATTAAGTGGAAGCTGCCACTGCTGACTAATGCTTAAACACTGAATTTTACTACTTTGTCATTATGGCATAAAGTCAAAAAGAAGCCAAAATCAGTAAAGGTATCGCAATGTATTTCTAATACAGGAACGGCAAATTGGCATGTCACCTTTTACACAAGAAGATGATTGATTAAATAAATAAATATGCCGCGAGTTTAACCCCCCCAATGATAGACCCAAAGTTACGCCCTTGGGTCAGACCAAGTCACAGGTTGGAACAGCTGGGGAAACATGGCAGTTAAGTGCTTGACACATAACTCTCCATAAACAGCCACGTGACTGCAAGAAGAGCCTTCTCCTCCTCTGAGTCTCCATCACCTCCTCAGGCTCTGAGTCTCCTTCACCTCCTCACGCACAGAGTCTCCTTCACCTCCTCAGGCTCTGAGTCTCCTTCTGCTCCTCAGGCTCTGAGTCTCCTTCACCTCCTCAGGCTCTGAGTCTCCTTTTCCTCCTTAGGCTCTGAGTCTCCTTCTCCTCCTCAGGCTCTGAGTGTCCTTCACCTCCTCAGGCTCTGAGTCTCCTTCACCTCCTCAGCCTCTGAGTCTCCTTTTCCTCCTTAGGCTCTGAGTCTCCTTCTCCTCCTCAGGCGGCCTGAGTCTCCTTCACCCCAAAGCCCTTTTTAGCCTCGCTCGACTCGTGTGTTTCACTGCTGTTCTATAAAGCCTATGGTGGATCGCTTGACTCGTGTGTATGCCGCACAGAGCCTGCGTGGCTGCTCTAACCTGTTAATGTAAATAATAAAGAAGTTCAAGTGAGGTAATTGGTTTGGGCGCAGGCCTCAGATGTTTTCATGATGTTTGATCAGTCACGTTACGACATGTTTTTGTATTGTTCATGTTCATGCAATTTGTTAAATTGCCTTACAAATAAATGCTTTGCTAGCTGTTAAAGGCCAAATCCTTTCATATGATGATTTTTACATGTAATTTATATTAGTTCACACAAACACTCCATCCATCTGTTCCTGGCCCGGCCCCTCTGTCAAATTTTAGAACCCATTGTGGCCCGCGAGTCAAAAAGTTTGCCCACCCCTGGGGTAGTATAAGCGTAGCATAGGAAACAGAGGGTAGTATTAGCGTAGCATAGGAAACAAATCCCTCCTGTTACAAGCTGGTGTTGGGAGAGAGGAACGAGAGAGAAGGACAGAGAGAGCATAACAGAAAAGTAGCATAAGAAAGTGTCAGAATGGATACATTGACAGAGTGATGAGAGAGAAAGAGAGATGAGAGAGAAAGAGAGATGACAGAGAAAGAGGGGTGGAGAGATAAGGGATAGGGGAGTAGAGAGTTAAGAAAGAAAGAGAAAGAGAGAGAAAAAGGGGGGGGGGGGGGGGGGGGGGAGGAGAATGACTCACCCTGGCAGATGAAGGAAGCAGGGGATTCTCCAGGGTGAACTCGAGCCGTGAGGAACACCACTTTCTTCTCCCTCTCTGGGCTGAGAAGAACTGTAAGTAAACCACACAAACACACACACACACAGATAGAGAGAGAGAGAGAGAGAGAGAGGGATGGGCAGGTCAGACCAAGTCACAGGTTGGAACAGCTGGGGAAACATGGCAGTTAAGTGCTTGACACATAACTCTCCATAAACAGCCACGTGACTGCAAGAAGAGCCTTCTCCTCCTCAGGCTCTGAGTCTCCATCACCTCCTCAGGCTCTGAGTCTCCTTCACCTCCTCAGGCTCTGAGTCTCCTTCACCTCCTCAGGCTCTGAGTCTCCTTTTCCTCCTTAGGCTCTGAGTCTCCTTCTCCTCCTCAGGCTCTGAGTGTCCTTCACCTCCTCAGGCTCTGAGTCTCCTTCACCTCCTCAGCCTCTGAGTCTCCTTTTCCTCCTTAGGCTCTGAGTCTCCTTCTCCTCCTCAGGCGGCCTGAGTCTCCTTCACCCCAAAGCCCTTTTTAGCCTCGCTCGACTCGTGTGTTTCACTGCTGTTCTATAAAGCCTATGGTGGATCGCTTGACTCGTGTGTTTCACTGCTGTTCTATAAAGCCTATGGTGGATCGCTTGACTCGTGTGTTTCACTGCTGTTCTATAAAGCCTATGGTGGACCACTCGACTTGTGTGATTCACTGCTGTTCTCTAAAGCCTATGGTGGAGATGCAATCCATCGTAGCTCAAGGTGTAGGGGGAGTGGTTCTATATTCATGCAGTCTATATGTGTTTATGGCAACACAATCAGATCCTTGCAAAATACCAGGAGTGTGTTTGATCCCTCAGGTAACAATGCCAAACCACGACCAAACAACCCTTCAGACCCTCACACACACACACAGACACACACACACACACACACACACACACACACACACACTGTAGCGAAGTAGTGGCCCCAGTGGCGGCGCCGGGGGGGGCTAGGGGGTGCTAGAGCACCCCCTAGATTGGCCATAGCACCCCCAAGAAAATAATGGTTTATTTAGGCCTATTATTGTTATTTAATTTCATTCTGAGTTCTTAATAAAATGTATTGTGTGATAATAATATTTTAATCACAAAAGAAAATAACAGATTGAAATAAACAGATTGTTCACGTAGCACGACACAGACACGTTACGCGTGAACGTGATTGTTCAATGAGTAGTAGGCTAAAAACGGCTGCATGCTACAGCGTTGGGGGTTAACGGTTGCGCAAAATTTACTCGGTGCAGTTCATGCTCCCAAAGGTTGCGCGTGTTGTCATGAGCCTGCCATTTGCCTGGCAGATAGAAAGCGGTTTCCCTAACAGAAAGTCTGAAGCTTGAAGTTCTTTTCAAACCTTTGCTTGGGTAGCACTGTTAAACTGAGCAGACATGCAGACTACATTTGAGTAATCTCATCTCGTAACATTCGTTTTCTAAAAACAATCACATAGTATTGCATGTTTTACTGTGGTAGAAAATACGTTAGCTTAATGCTAACGTATATGGAAAATCCTATAGACACTGCGCTAGGTATTAGCATCAAGTAATTCACGTTAATGTTTTTGTATGAGCCTGACATTTGCTCTGCAGATAGATAACAGGTTCCCTAACAGAAAGTCTGAAGCTTGAAGTTATTTTCAAACCTTTACTTGGGAAGCACTGTAAAACTGAGTAGACATGCAGAATATTTTAGTAACCTCATCTCGTATCATTCGTTGATAGAATGCAGGCTGCGAGGCTCGCGTAAGGGCTTACGTAAAAAATGACGCAAGTCTAGAAAAAGGGGCCGACGCACGCAAGACGTAAGAAGTCGCGCAAGGGTCGCGCAAGGGGCTTGCGCGGCCTCTTGCGCTTGCGCTTACGCTTACGTAAGGAAGCATGAATCAGCCTTAAGTAACAGTAATCCTCGCGAGCGGTCAATTCTAAGTCAAGCGTTCACAAAATCACGAAAATGGATCGGTATTTGATCCGCAAATTTCCTCGAGTTGAATAAGATGTTCAAGAGGAAGAAAAATGCAAGAGGTGTTGGATTCTGATGTAGAGGAAGAGGAAGAGGAACATCCTGGTCCAAGTCAACCCTTCACCTCTACTGAGGGCGCTGCTAGCCATGCTGCTAGCACCCTGGGTGACTTAAGCATGAACGCCCAGGATGGTCCGAAAAGACCAATATTACAAAAATGTTGTGGAAAGCTTGCGCTTCACTGCTTGTCAGGGGATCTCACAGCGAGGCCACATTGAAGATGAGGATTCAGCAAACAGGGGTAATGTCCGCGAGTTGCTATCTGTAATTGGAAAATTTGATAAAACCGTTCAGAAAAAGTTAGATAACAACCCGTCAAATGCAAAGTATGTGCACCATGACGTGCAGAATGAGATCAATGTAATGGCAGAAATAATTAGGAAACAATTAAGGGATGTTTTAAGCATAGTTTTGTGCGCACTTTTTGATCTCTTATTATTGTGGTTTCTATTGGTCTCATTCATGTTTTTATTGATTGTGACCTAAAATAATATAGCCTACACTTTTTGAAAGCATTTCTGACTCTTTGCCTTTTTAAGTTAATTCTATCTGATATTCTAATCTGCCGTCTTTAGTTAGAAGTGTATTGAACTTGGTATGTTTAGTTTAATTTGTCGCACATGGTAGTGGTGACCTGGTAGTCATCTGGCGCAAACTTAAATCCACACACTGAAGTAAGTGAAGTATTTGGGATTACGTTATCTATAACATGCTGCATCCATTTTGACCGTCGGAGATGAACGCAGCTTTGTGCGCGTCCGTCAGAAGTAGCCTAATGATAATACGATCGATTTGAATGACGCTTTTTATGTACCCCAAAGACTCATTAGAGATCAAACGTCTAAACATATGTGACGATATGGTGGGGAGGTGTTGTAGTAGAGAAAAATGAGACTCATATGCTATCACCCTAAATTCATAGCACCCTCAGTAAAACGCCGAGCAGCCCCATAGCACCACCAGAAAAAAATCTCTGGCGCCGCCACTGAGTGGCCCTGTAGAAAGAAATGTTCGGTGGGGCGCCAGACGTTTGGAGCAGTGGCGGCTGGTGATTATTTTTTTTGGTGGGGCTATTTGAGCGGGGGGTCTGGGGGTTCTCCCCCAGAAATTTTTGAATTTCGTAGATGTGATTTCCTGCATTCTGGTGCATTTTCGGGTGGCCAGCCGGAGATGCCAAATCATTCACAATGATAAATTTGTTGTTCGCTATTTCATGTAGGCCAATAAATTAAAAACGAGACGTGATGCAGAGAAGTGCTGCTCAGTTTTAAAACAGCCCCTTGCCTATACCAATAAAATAACTCAAACCAGTCAATACCAATGGTCTAAAGACAATATTAATATATCTGCCCTGTAGAAATCAACTGTTTCACAGGTAATGATAATGAACAAGTTACATGTTTATTATGGTCCATGTCCAGATAGAAAGTGCCAACACATAACGATAAATTATACTAGGGAACAACAGTTTTTTGTTACTACAACTACTACAACAATTTAGTTTTTTTAAAGACATGTATACTGCATGTCATGACTTTGAACTTCTGTCGTCACGACTTTTGTCATTGGCGACATCTAGTGGCCTAAAGACTTGTTTTATTATTTTCCTTTGTCCTCCTGTGCCACACCTGATTTATATTACTGTTAGCAATCAATTACCCTTGTAGCTAGAGTATAAAAACCCTGTACCAGCTTGTCATGTCATCGCGACGTTTGCTCAGACACTCCTGTCCCGTGTGAACACTACTCCCAAGTGAGAATTCTCCTGTGCTGGGTTTTGCGTGGTTCTCGCCACGTTTCGCTGTTTCTCTAACAGCGGTCTCTGGAACTCTTTATTCTTTTTCTCCCGTGGGTGAGCTAGAGCTACATTTTCGTTAGCTTCCTTTGTTAGGCCTTTTGCCATTCTGACTGTTCTTTGTGCATTGGATTTTTACCTTTTGGAAACTACTTTTTGCGTTTGGATTATTCCCTGTTGGAGATCTTCTGTGCTTTGTATTCCACTTCTCATTTTTGCTGTCGACGTCTTCCCTTCTTATTATTGACTGTTTGACGAAAAACTAATAAACCAAAGTTTTGAGTTTATCTCTGCGTCTGGGTCCTCACTAGCCTACTGGGTTAGTCACTGGTTACCACGCCAGCGACCCGGGGTCGCATCCCGATCCCGCTAACCTAACAGAACGTCGCGATCATTATGGACCTAGCAGAGCAAATGTCCAGAATCGAGCAGATGTTCCAGGCCTTAACTTTAGACCTACAGTCAAGCCACACCCGTCTGGACCAGCACGAGCAAGCATTAGTGCAGCACAAGGAAGCAGCGGCTCGCCAGCAGGAGGAGGTCAATCGTCAGCAGGCAGAGCTGGCGTCTCAGCGTGAGAATATGGCCCACCAGCAGGCACTGCTTACGTCCCAGCAGGACAGCATGACTCGCCAGCAGGAGGACCTTGGCCGCCAAAGGGCAGATATTGCATGCCAGCAGGAGGGTTTACTACGCCACAACCAGCACCTGCAACAACTGGACCAGAGAGGCGCTGCACAGCATCTACCTGATGCTCCTGTCCCACATTCCTCTGCAGAACCCCGGGTTTCCCAGCCACCACGCTATGACGGCGAAAAGGGGGGTTGTCGAGGCTTCCTAACCCAATGCGACCTGATCTTCGAGCTCCAGCCCCGGGCTTTTTCCTCTGACCGCCTCCGCGTGGCTTACATTATCACTCTCCTAACAGGCAAGGCCCTGAAATGGGCTACTGCAGTCTGGGCAAAGCAGGGCTCAGTCTGCTCGTCCTTTGGGGATTTCCAGCAGGAGATGTTAATGGTCTTTGACCAGTCAACGACTGGGCCAGACACTGCCAAGCAGCTGATGACCATTCGGCAGGGGAGGCGTTCGGTGTCGGACTACGCCATAGAGTTCCGCACTCTCGCAGAGGAGAGTGGATGGAACGAGAAGTCTTTGGCAACAGCCTTTCACCACGGATTGTCGGACGCCCTGAAGGATGGCTTGGCCTCAATCGGGTGCCCCACTGAGCTAGAGCCTCTGATTTCCCACGCCGTGCGTTTGGACAACCGTATGAGCGAGCGCCGTGGGGACCAGGGGGTCTCTTGGGTTCTACCGGCAGGCTCTTGGAGGTCCAAGTCGAGTGAGGATCCTGAGCCTATGCAGTTGGGAGGGACCAGACTGTCAGCCCGAGAGAAGGAACGGCGGATGCGTGAGGGTCTCTGCCTGTACTGTGGCGAAACAGGTCATCTCCGATCCTCATGTCCCGAGCTCTCGGGAAAAGGGGTCGTCCGTCCAACCAGGGGAGGGTTGTGACGGGCGCAACCCTTTCCTCCCAGTCTCCTGACCAAGCAGTATATCTCCCCATCTCCATCTCCTGGGGGGAGAATGAACATTCATGCAGGGCTCTGATAGACTCCGGGGCGGCAGGGAACTTCATTGACCGGGGTCTCGCACAGAGGCTCAAGATCCCTCTGGTTCCCCTTGAAACGCCGCTTGCCGTCACTGCCCTGGATGGGCGAGCTCTGGGGGATGGAAATGTGACTCGGGTCACATCAAAGGTGAGGCTACAATTGGGAGACCATCGTGAGGGGATCTCCTTGAACCTGATTCGTTCCCCGGATTTTCCAGTGGTCTTGGGGTTCCCGTGGCTCAACTGCCACAACCCCCATCTTGACTGGGTGACAGGCCGCATCCTCGAGTGGGGTCCTACCTGCCACGCCACCTGCCTCTTCAGCGATTCTCCTCACTGCCTTCCCGAGCCTCCTGATCCTGCTGAACTGTCTCTGGTGCCGGCGGAGTATCTGGATCTACAAGAGGTCTTCAGCAAGAGTCGGGCCTCGTCACTTCCCCCTCACCGGCCATACGACTGCTCTATCGAGCTGCAACCCGACACCAGTCCTACCAAGGGGCGGATTTTCTCCCTTTCCCGTCCAGAAAGGAAGGCCATGGACGAGTACATCAGGGATGCCCTAGCATCGGGCTTTATCCGTCCGTCCACTTCCCCTGCTGGAGCGGGGTTTTTCTTCGTGGGCAAGAAGGATGGATCTCTGAGGCCCTGTATCGATTACCGGAGCCTAAACAAGATAACCATCCGTAACCGTTACCCCCTGCCACTGATGTCCACAGCGTTTGACCTCCTTCAGGGTGCTAGGATTTTTACTAAACTGGACCTGCGAAGCGCCTACCACCTGATCCGCATCCGGAAGGGGGACGAGTGGAAGACGGCATTCAACACCCCGACGGGGCACTACGAATACCAGGTGATGCCCTTTGGTCTTACTAATGCCCCAGCCGTCTTCCAGGCTCTAATCAATGACTGTCTCCGGGACATGATTAACCACTTTGTTTTTGTGTACCTGGACGATATCTTGATTTTTTCCAAGTCTCTGCAGGATCATCGCCTACACGTCCGACGAGTTCTCCAGAGACTCCTTCAGAACCACTTATTCGTTAAACCCCAGAAGTGCGAGTTCCACCGGCCTGAGGTCACCTTCCTGGGATACATCCTCAGAGAGGGCCAGATTGAGATGGACCAAAAGAAGACCAAGGCAGTGAGGGACTGGGAGGCCCCTAAGTCCGTTAAGGGCGTGCAGCAGTTTCTGGGGTTCGCAAATTTTTATAGGAGGTTCATCCGAGGTTTCAGCTCTATTGCAGAACCCATCTCCGCCCTTACCAAGAAGGGTCGGGGTCCGTTTGTCTGGTCCCCTAAGGCAGAGAAGGCGTTTTGCGAACTGAAGACAAGGTTCTCTTCGGCCCCCATTCTCGTCCTTCCGGATCCGTCCCTGCCGTTCATTGTGGAGGTGGATGCCTCTGAGGTAGGGGTTGGGGCAATACTCTCCCAGAGGGCTCAGGATGGCAAGATCCACCCCTGCGCCTTCTTCTCCCACCGGCTGAGTCCTGCGGAATCCCGGTACGACGTGGGGGACCGGGAGTTGCTGGCCGTCAAGCTGGCGCTCGAGGAGTGGAGGCACTGGCTGGAGGGTGCTCAACATCCGTTCCTGGTGTGGACGGATCACAGGAATCTCGAGTACCTCCAGGTCGCCAAGCACCTCAACCCCCGACAGTCTCGATGGTCCCTGTTCTTTGGGCGGTTCGACTTCACCATCTCCTACCGTCCAGGCTCGAAGAACGCCAAACCTGACGCCTTGTCCCGGCAGTTCCCTTCCGCTAGCCAGGACGAAGAGGAGAGGTGCGTCATTCCTTCCTCCCGGATCGTGGCATCTATCCGCTGGGGAATTGAGGACAAGGTCCGACGGGCACAACAGGACGAACCCAACCCGGGTCCAGAGAGGCCTGGCCTCCTCTTTGTTCCGCGAGGTGTACGGTCTCAGGTACTCCAGTGGGGCCATGCTTCGCGCCTCACAGCACACCCTGGGGTCCGACGGACTTTGGAGTTTGTGCAGAGACATTTCTGGTGGCCTGGCATGGCCGAGGATGTCAAGTCCTTTGTCGGGGCCTGCGCTGTCTGTGCACGAAGCAAGAACCCTCACCAGCGGCCTCAGGGGTTGCTTCACCCCCTCCCCATCCCACACCGGCCATGGTCGCACATCTCCATGGATTTCGTGACGGGTCTTCCTGTGTCGGAGGGTAACACGGTAATTCTTGTCATCGTAGACAGATTTTCTAAAGCCTGTCGCTTTGTGCCGTTACCCAAGCTACCATCGGCACTTGAAACGGCAAAACTCACTTTTAACTTTGTCTTTCGAGTGTTTGGTGTCCCACAGGATATTGTGTCCGACCGCGGTCCCCAGTTCTGCTCCAGGGTGTGGCGGGCCTTCTGCAAAATGATTGGGGCGACTGCCAGTCTCTCCTCGGGCTTCCATCCCCAGTCTAACGGACAGACAGAGAGGATGAACCAGGAGCTCGAGACCACCCTGAGGGCACTGGTGGCAGACAACGCGTCCTCCTGGAGCTCTTTTCTTCCGTGGGCAGAATATGCCCACAACACCCTCCAGTCTTCTGCCACTAACCTGTCTCCTTTTCAGTGCCAGTTCGGGTTCCAGCCTCCCTTGTTTGCAGAGCAGGAGGAGGACGTTGGGGTGCCCTCTGTCCAGCACTTCATGAGAAGGTGTAGACGGACCTGGCAGAACCTGGTCCGCACCGCGAGGACCACACAGTCCCAGGCCAACCGGCGCCGGAGACCTGCTCCATCCTTCCGTCCAGGGCAGAGGGTGTGGTTATCTGCACGGGACATCCCCTTGCGAGTGGAGTCTCGCAAGCTGGCTCCCAGGTTTATCGGTCCATTCAAGATCGTCCGGAGGATCAACCCGGTGACCTACAAGCTCCAGCTTCCTCGCACCCTGAGGATCAACCCCTCATTCCATGTGTCCCTGCTGCGACCCCTTCTCACCTCTCCTCTGGCTCCGGCTGCCAGGCCCCCTCCCACCCCCCGCATCGTGGGTGGACAGCCCGCCTTCACAGTTCGCCGGTTGCTGGACTCCCGTCGGGTTGGGCGCGGGTTACAGTACCTGGTGGACTGGGAGGGTTATAACGCAGAGGAGCGCTCTTGGGTTCCGGCCCGGAACATTTTTGATGACTCACTAATCAAAGACTTTCACCATGAGCACCCTGATCGCCCAGGGGTCGTCGGGAGACGCCCCTAAAGGGGGGGGTACTGTCATGACTTTGAACTTCTGTCGTCACGACTTTTGTCATTGGCGACATCTAGTGGCCTAAAGACTTGTTTTATTATTTTCCTTTGTCCTCCTGTGCCACACCTGATTTATATTACTGTTAGCAATCAATTACCCTTGTAGCTAGAGTATAAAAACCCTGTACCAGCTTGTCATGTCATCGCGACGTTTGCTCAGACACTCCTGTCCCGTGTGAACACTACTCCCAAGTGAGAATTCTCCTGTGCTGGGTTTTGCGTGGTTCTCGCCACGTTTCGCTGTTTCTCTAACAGCGGTCTCTGGAACTCTTTATTCTTTTTCTCCCGTGGGTGAGCTAGAGCTACATTTTCGTTAGCTTCCTTTGTTAGGCCTTTTGCCATTCTGACTGTTCTTTGTGCATTGGATTTTTACCTTTTGGAAACTACTTTTTGCGTTTGGATTATTCCCTGTTGGAGATCTTCTGTGCTTTGTATTCCACTTCTCATTTTTGCTGTCGACGTCTTCCCTTCTTATTATTGACTGTTTGACGAAAAACTAATAAACCAAAGTTTTGAGTTTATCTCTGCGTCTGGGTCCTCACTAGCCTACTGGGTTAGTCACTGGTTACCACGCCAGCGACCCGGGGTCGCATCCCGATCCCGCTAACCTAACACTGCAGCTGTATGAGTATGAGAAGAAAGATTATTTTAACTGGTATGAAACAGTAACAGCTCACAACTTAGAAACAACAAATTGCACTCTTAACCGTACATGTTTTTAAACGCGCTCTGACCAATGCTTCAGTTCTGTCATTCCTGTCTGTGTCCACGAACTGTCTATCACACGCACTTGTTTTAAACAGCAGGCAAAGAAAACAAAAGATGGCATTGACATACCCACAGATAGCCATGCCTTTCGATCGAACCAATCTCGGGAAAAGCTGCTGGTGTATGTTTTCCCCTTTTCTCGCGTCTGTGGGTTATTTTTACTTCTGGCTTGTCTGGTCCGAGTTGTTTAACAATTAGCTTTTCCGCAAAAGTTCTTCTTCCAAAGGGATGCAGATGTAAGGATTTGACTGAATTTGGGGCTAGCTGAGCTCCCACAACTACATCCGACGTCGCCATGCTAACACTTCTCTGCTAGAATGGAAAATACCTGTTAACAAGCAGTGGTGCATCTTGGTAGGGGCTCTAGCCTTCAGCGCCCGTAACCCATAAAATTCCTCGACGATGATTGGCGGATGTGTATTCTTTTTTGCCTAGCAACAGGGGAGCCATTGGCTTAAATACAGCACACACGGGCTGATCGACCAGGAGCCCCGGCAAGACATCCTATTGGCTACTACACCAAAAATGATAAACGTTCACGTTTTAAACGTGGAACTTGAAAGTGAATGTAATGTAAATATAATTTTGGAGAGTTCTAAACCCATTCTAAAGCAAAATCATCAATATCATTGTATTAACACAGGTTATTTTTTCAAAATGAGAGATTATTTAAAAAAGAAAAGAAAAGAAAAACAGGCAGTCAGGTCAGCGGGGGGGCGGAGCCCCAGCGCACCCTATGGGCGAGCCGCCACTGGTTTGGAGGGAACGTCACAGGAAAAGTTACCAAGGCCACTCTCCCTACCAGCCCCAATACTGCACTAAAAGTGATAAGGCGGAATATTGGACCTGCAGTGGCTAGCTCAGGGGTTGGGGGCAGACAATGACCAGAGCCAGGCAAATTAATTATCCAGAAGTTATTGTATTGGATATTGACATGGGCAGGAGCAGTTTGAGGAACAAAACTAAATATAAACAGGAAAAGAAAAGAACAAGGCATCAACAGTTTCTCTCACAAACTCGGTTAACTTCCTTATCAATAAGACAGCATCTTATTAACCCATACACATACAAATATACGTTCAACACGCCAGCCAACTTAACAATACACACAATACCCATATAAAATCCAATACATCGTGTTACACGACGCTAGCAAACTTTAGTCGAACATGATATAAAGCCGAGTCTGGTGTCGGTGAGTGGGTGGGTGTGTGCGTGTGTCCAGGCGAACGAGAGAGAAAAGAAGAGAATTGTAACGTCGGAGGATGGCTAGACGCCTGAAAGGAGACGCAAACAGAGTGTCGGTACTGTCGGTGAGTTGCCAGCCGACACGTCGGATTATAGTGTAGACTGATTGAGGGGAAGGAGACGCAACTGGGATAATGTCGAAATGTTCCTACCAGGTAGATAACTGTCAATGTTAGAACGTCGGCATGTTCCTACCAGGTAATCCACGGCCCGTCGGAATGTTCCTACTAGGTAATCCACGGCACGTCGCCTACTCCTAATCACAGTATCGCAATTCCCAATCACAGTACATCGTAATTCCCAATCACAAAAGATCTTGCTGCTGAATCTCGCTGTTCTTCTCGGACATCCGACCGGCATCCATCCAAAACATCTCAAACTTTCTTCCTAAACAGGAAGTACTATATGGAGGCCACCACCGTGGCCAATGACGCTCCATTCATTAGCCTACTCACCCAGAGACGTGAGCCCAAGACCCGACCAACAGAAAAAGAGCCAAAACACGTTAATTAGTAAATATAAACGAAAAATAAGGAGAGGCATTAGAAAAAGAGCCAGAACACGTTCATTAATAAATATAAACGAAAAATAAGGAGAGGCATTAGGAAAAATAGGCGAGCATGGTGAAGGCTCCATGAACACGCCACACTCTCCCTCCCATGAGAAAAGACATAGCGTGGATGCACTAGTTTTAAAGATAGGAAAACCCCATAACCAGCTCAGTTAGGGGAACCCAAGAAATTCCAAATCAGAGGAGTCATCCATAAAGAGTTGTCGTAGTTTGCCCTTTTGATGTAGGTCCAGCTCTTCCGCAGTGGGATAACATGGTTTTAGGTCTACCACATTGATGGTATGGGGGTCCTCTCCCGTTTTCTCATGAGAGACAATATAGTTGATCGGCCCTAGTCTTCTCACCACCCGGTAGGGTCCAATCCACCGGGGGGCAAGTTTAGCGGTAAACAGATTTCGTGCCTTTGACTGGGGATGGTGACGTAAACATACCCGGTCTTGAGGTTTGTAGGTTACCTCCCGGCGATTTTTGTCATAATTCCGCTGTTGTTGGAGTCTGGCCTTAGCTCTGCTGCTCTCAATGAGTTTTAACATGGCTTTCTGCTGGTCCACAATTCCATACGAGGAGGATCCTGGAGGGGGAGTTGTGACCTGCAGGATACGGTCGACGGGTCCTATCAGTTTTTTTCCTAGGTGGGCTCCAGCCGGGGTAGCTCCAAGAGATTCCTGAACCGCGCTATTCAGAGCAAACCGGAATTCAGGAAGTAATCTATCCCACTGGTTATGCTGTTCCCCCACATAAGATGCTAGCATAGCTTTCAGAGTGCGAGAGTTCACTCTTTCCGTGTAATTCGTTTGCCGTTGTGAGCTTAGACACGGCCCCCCAACTGGAACAGAAGGAGTTGGATGATAACTGGCGAAATAGCCCTTCGAAGTGGAAAAAGTTCCACCCAAGACAAAAAATAATCCACCACCACTAAAAGGTGTATTTCTTTAGGGGCTCCTAGGCAGTGGTCCCATAAGGTCAACGCCCAGCATCACATTTGGGTGATGGACCACTGTCTGTTGTATCTTTCCCGCTGGTCGGTTCACATCCGGTTTGTACTGTTGACAGATAGGGCACTCCTGGAGGTACTTTTTTACAGCTTTCCACATTCCCAGCCAATACACCATTTCTCTCACTCGCCGATAGGTCTTGAACACTCAAGGTGACCACACAAAGGGGTATCATGGTACGCTTGGATCACTTCATAAGCTAGACTCAGCGGAATGTATAGTCGGTAGTGGGTGGAGTTTGGGAGATCCAGATCCTCTGTTCTTAGATACATTTTGTCCTCCAAGATGCAGAATTTGTCATGGAACTTGCTGTTCTCTCCTTCTTCAGAGAGACTTTGGTGTATTTCCATGATGGTGGAATCCGCTTGCTGGGCCCTTCCAGACTTGGTCATCATCCAGAGGAAACACTGGATTGGACTTGCTCTTCTTACAGGGAGACTTCACCAGACCTGCCTGAAAGGTATTACGGGTAGGAGGCACTTCAGGAGGATTGGATATGCGTGACAGAGCATCCGGCACACACAGCCTGCCCTTTCGATATTCCAGTACAAAGTGGAATTTTTGCAAACGTAAGGCCCAACGGATTAAGCGACTGGATCCACTTCAGAGCCACATGGTCAGTGACTACAGTGAATAGCCTAGACTCCAGGTAGTACTGCCACTCAGACGATGGCCAAGCACTCACGCTCTGTGGTGGTATATATCATGGTATATAATTCCTTTCTGCACTGTTGAGGGTCCGGGACGCATATGCCAATACCTCGTCAGTGCTAACACCGGTCTGCTGTGTGAGTACCGCACCCAGTCCCGTATCACTGGCGTCCGTGTACACCACAAGTGTAACTGGAAGTTGGGGTGGCCCAGAATAGGCAGAGTGGTCAAGAAGTTCTTGAGGGTGTCAAAAGACTTCTGACATGCTTCGGTCCACTTGAACCTCACTCCCTTCTTCTTCAAGGTGTTCAGAGGCTCGGCCACCTGAGAAAACCCAGGCACAAAACGGTGATACCACCCAGCCATACCAAGGAAGCGTTGTACCTCTTTGAGGGTGGTTGGAGTGGGGAAGTGCATTACCGCCGTGATCTTGGCTGGATCGGGTTGGATTCCCTGAGGGTTAACGATATGTCCCAGGAACTTGATGTTGGTCTGACAGAATCTACATTTTTTCAGATTCAGCGTGAGGCTGGCCAATTTCAGTTTGTCAAAGACTTCCTGCAGATCTTGCAGGTGATTTCTTGTGGAGCTGGAATATACAATTATATCATCCAGATAAACAAAACAAATTCGGCCCCTCAGCTCACCTAAAACCATTTCCATGAGCCGCTGGAAGGAAGCAGGCACATTTTTTAAACCAAAGGGCATTACTTTAAAATGGTATAGGCCAGGAGGAGTGACTAAAGCAGTCATGTGAACACTAAGAGGATCCATGGCAACTTGCAAATAGCCACTGTTAAGATCCAAATTAGAGAAGACGGTGGCTCCGGACAATGAGTCTAGGATCTCTTGGATGGTTGGTAAAGGATGCGCATCATTCTCGGTGACAGCATTCAGACGCCGGTAGTCCACACAGAATCGATGGCTTCCATCTTTTTTCGGTATGAGAACCACAGGAGATGCCCCACTATGCCTTGGGCTAACATGTCGTTGAGTTGTTCCATGACAATGCGCTGTTTAGTGGGTGACAGGCGGTAGGGACACTGTTTGGGACGCTGTGCTGCGAGTAGATGGTATGTTGCAGGACTGTCGTTCGTCCGGTTGTTAGGGTGCACACCTCACCATTGGTCTCCAGCATGGTTTGAAAGGAGGCCCATTGATAGAGATTATTTCCAAACACTGTTAATGACTTAAGAATATAATAATCAAGTGACTTGTTTGAATATATTCCTGTGAATTATGTGCTTATGACAGCAGGAGCATGGCTTTTCTCTCTGTGTGTGTAACTAGAATATTAGGTGCCACTAAGTCTGCATATGAACAAGAACATGTTTAGACCAGAGGAGATAAGAAAGGAACTGTGCTTCTTCCGACCTTGTGCAAAACTGCCATCCTTGCAAGACAGGGAGCCTCGGACGTGAGAAATCCACCACGTGATCATCCCTGCTGAAAGCTGAAACTTCTGTCTATATAAACCTTGTGCGAAGTGTTTATCATTGCTTCACTGTCAGCCTCGGCTGGTAGGGGAGCCCAATTGCAATTGTTGTTGTTTGTCTGTCTAATAAATATACTTTCATGCAGCTCCGGAGTCCTGAACTAACTAGGTTGATTTTTCACGTATCATAATTGGGGGCTTGTCCGGGATTCCAACAACCTCTTCGACTCTCCTTGCTGGGCTAATCATCAGGACCTGAACCGTATGGAGGAGTACGAGACTCGTTTTTTCTAAAGACCTCCAACTTGAATTGGAAGGAGGCCAGGGCCTGCCAGCGGGGAGAGCCGAGAGTGAAGGAATTTAATTTGACTATAGGGGGTGGACTCCGACTGTTTGTGAGTATATTGTTTGTTTCATGTAAGTGTACGATAGTATGTGGTTCTTGTTTGTTTCGGTTTTACGTACACTTGTCTTCAAGTGGGGTTTGTGACTAACTTTTTGCCTGTTTGCCGTGGGGTGGAAAGGGGAACTAAGGTTCATGGAGGGATTTATTCCTGTTTGCCCCGTGTGTTGAACGAATTGCAAGAGTTAGAGAGACTCCTGTCTGTAATTTTCCTATTCAGAGATGCGCTAAGGTTATATAACACTGTTCACGTTCCTGCTATTTGCCTTATGTGAAGGATAGCACCTTGTCGAAGGGAAAAAAAGGGTACCGTTCTAAAGGTTATATGTAAAGTATGCCAATTGCCTTATGTGAAGGATAGCGTGCGCTATATGGTTATATAAGCACTGTTCACCTTCCGGTTGTTTGCCTTCTATGAAGGGTGGAAGGAAGGGTACCGTTCAGTTTTGTTTTAAATGGTAAAGGCTATATGTAAAGAATGCCATTTTCCTTATGTGAAGGATAGTGCTTGTGTCTGAATTTGAAAACTTCCTAGGCCTATTTTCTCCGGATATTTCTGTATACATTCCTGTTTGCCTTGTATGAAGGGAACACAATTTTTCCATTTCTGTTTTCCTGTTGGGTCTTCTGGTAGGCCTCTTGGTGGATTGTTAAAAGAAAGAAAAAAGGGCTAAAGAGAAGGATATAGTCTGAAATGTATAGAGACATACCTGTCTAGCCGGATTTTAACAATAAGAGAAAATGGGAAACAAGGGATCTAAAATTGATGACATACCCCAGTTAGAAGGGGATATGAAACATATGGCAATACAAGGAAATGCTGACTGTGTAATGCACAGTTTTATGTGGAAACAAGATTTTGAATTTAAGGAGTCTCCTTAAGAGATAAAGAAAAAAGAGTCAGAGATACTCTAATATACTAATACTTGTGTGTTATTTTTCTGTGGGGTTGAGATGAACGTTTTACAATGGGTTAAACACATAACTATAGTAATAATTTATGTAATTAAAGATTTCGCATTACTGAGATGCCTTGACACGGAACCAGTAGGGGACTGATCACCCCAGGGAAATTCCCTGGCCTCAACCTCCTCACAAAACGAGTGAGATGGAGGACCTCTGGTCGGGCTCGGGTTGACTCAGCATTGCGATCTCAAGAACAAACTATGAGAGTCTGAAAATAGAAACATAACTAACCCTAGTGTGAAGAATAAACTAAAAGGTAATTTAAAAGGTTTCAATATCAGTTAAAGGTATTAAGAGAAATACATAAAATGACTTAGAAATGGGTAAAAGTGCGTCAAAAATAAGAAGACGTACATGATAAAGGGAATAAGAGATGGATTTAAAATGTCTACAACAAAAAGAAAATTGTAAACACAGCTTTGAAAATGTTTTTGCATTATTGGTTGCGCCAAACAGAGAAAAGCTTACGTTAATGGTGGCAAGAAAGCCAATGATTTTTGTTTTGTTTTGTTTTGTGTGACTTTGATGCCTGCAGAGCAGTAACCAGAGAATAACATGCACAGAACAGAAAAAGAAAGAGACATCTAAAAGCAGTCATACACATAACCCATTACTTTTGAAGAGTCTGAAACGGGGCAGATATTTAAAATGCAGATTATGTTTCAAAAACATGCTCTATAAACTAATTAAGAAGAGATTGAAAATACATGGCAAAGATGATGTTGAAACTAAATGCTCTCAGACTTCTCTCCCCTACACAGGAACACTGTGAGGCTGAATCCAAGGTTGGGCCAGGAGATTGGGTCCTAATCAACAGCCTCTAAAGAAAACACTTCCACTTGCCCAAGTGGGACAGAGCAGACCAAGTGCTACTGTCAACATTTACCACAGTCAGTCAAAATAGCTGAGAGAGCCACGTGGATACATCTGACTAACTGTGAATGGGTAAGCCTGCATACGAGGCAGAGGAATAAGGACCATCTTTCTTTGCTGTTTCCAGGTATTGCCCGCAGTGACAGAAAGACCAGTCTACAAAGGGGGGTTGATGTATAGATTCTTCTCGTCTCAAACGCTGGCAGTAGATATAGTACTGTCCTGTGGGATTAGAACCGAGTGGAAATTGTGGAGTAAAAGGTCTATTCCTCTGCAAAGTCATGGGAGGTTACGCAAAATGGGCCAAAGTATGTGGGGGACTCCTAGTAACAACTGTGGGATTTTACATGGTTGGTCTAATAACATGCTTATAAATGATAGCTATACAACATCACTGTTCTCATTTTAACTGGCCCTACATGCCAGACAATGCTTCACCACCTCTACACATTATTAGCAAAGATGCTCTGTTTGAATGCTATTTAAAACCTGGGGAAAAGAACGATGCACACCTAAGACACTGGACATAATGTAAAACCATTACATATGTGCTTGATAATGGAAGAGAAATACAGTTAAATACTTCATCTGAATGTAAAACTGCAGGGATGTGTTTGAATGGCAGACTTCTTGAAGTACAGGATATAGCCATAGCTGATATGTGGTGGTTATGTGGGAATGGTGAACTAAGAGCTACACTGCCTGTGGGTTGGTCTGGGACTTGTGCTAGAGCAATGTTAGTACAACCTTTTCAGATTACCCCCAGGTCCAAAATACACCAGTACCTGAGGAACGTTCCAATGCATTCCGCACGAGGGAGGAGAGAGGCAGGCGATGACAGCGGGATCTGGTTCGATGGCCTGGGCATTCTCCGAGGTATACCAGACGACTACAAGGCCTTAAACCCAGCAGCGAATGGCTTGGCATCCACCCTCTGCCCCTGGTGCGTCATCGGAGCACACACAGATTGGATTAATTTCCTTTACTACGCGGAGATGATATTCCAAAACCTGACCAGGGACGGACTACAAACGATCAGAGCAGAACTACACGCCAACTCCAGGGTAACACGGCAAAACACGGCTGTGCTTGAGATCCTCACTGCCGAGAAGGGAGGCATTTGTGTCATGCTTGGTACTGACCAGTGTTGCACATATGTCCCTGACAACACCGGAGATGGGAAAGACTTGGATCTGATCCTACAAAAGATGCAAATGTTGTCAAATAAAATGCAAACGAGTTCTGGCACGCATGATTGGTTTAGTGCACTGTCGACAATGTTTTCCTCATGGGAAGGAATGTTGATGTCTTGTGTGGGAGTGATTTTGGTTATTCTTTGTGTGTTGGCTACCTGTGCATGCTGTGTAGTACCCTGTATACGAAAGATGGTGACTGGAATGATTAAAACTCCTGACGATGAATTGCCTTACAAATACGTAGCGCCTGTGCCTCTGATGGAAAGTTTGCTTAATAATTACTTACTAAGGTAGATGAAACAATGCTCATTAATGACCTCTGTTCCAAAAAAAGAAAGCCTTCACTCCTTTTTCAGTGTCAGGCTACTACGGACCCTATTCTCAGAAGCTCCGGACGCTACTTCCTGCTTGCTAGGCTTTGCTACCGAGTCGTGCTGTCTAGCCCCGGAACGCTTACCTGCTTTGTACTGCTAAGTATCCCAGTGACTGCGCACACTACCACTACCTTTCACATTACATCGAATCTGGGAACTCTCTCTCTCCCCCCCCTATTTCCTGTCCCTCTCAGCTAAACGCTTAGCTGGCCATGGCGTCTCATTCGACCCCTGTCCACTGCCCAATGTGTAATACAGTGCCACTTTAAAGTATGTGAACCCCTTGACCACTTAGGAGTTTTCTGTTGTTTTACCATGATTTTTCATTTTTTTCATCACCAATTTTCCATAGAAGGAATGTCAGGTTTATGTTTATCATTTGCATGTACTTTTTTTTAGAGGGAATTGTTTGAGTAGCCAAAAGACTACATGAAACATGGAATTAGTCCATTTCAAAAGTAAGTGAACCCCCAGCTGAATTAGTAAAGTCAAGCAGGTAACAGATTCAGTGAAACTTATTTGGATGCTTAATTAGTCAATTAAGCAAACCGATCATCTGAGACATCCTTAGGGAAAGGTTTGGGCAACACAGATTAAAAGAGAGAGGAAACCAACCAAACTACTGTAGTGCCAAGGTGTACCCACACAGATCAACAATGCCGAGAGGAAACCAGATATCCGAGAACATCAGGAAGAAGGTTCTGACAGCCCATCAGTCTTGGGAAAGCTATAAGACCATCTCCAAAAGATTCCAGCTCCATCCATCCATCCAAGACAAATAATTTTGAAATGGAGGGCATTCAACATGACCGCATCTCTGCCTAGAAGTGGACGCCCATCAAGACCATCACCAAGAAGCACCAGAAGAAGAATAAATCAGGTAAAAGTCAACCCACACATCACCTCTAAAGAGTTTCAGACCTCTCTGGCAGCATCTGGGGTAAATGTACATGGGTCTACAATCAGACGAAAATTGAATAGACATGACATTCATGATTGGGTTGCTAGAAGGAAGCCTCTGCTCTCAAGAAAGAACAAAACTGCCCGTTTCAACTTTGCCCGAGAGCACTTGGATAAACCAAAGGCCTTCTGGAAGTCCCTTCTTTAAACAGATGATTCCGAGATAGAATTATTTTGTCACGATCAAAACCAACAATTTTCGTCTGATTGTAGACCCATGTACATTTACCCCAGATGCTACCAGAGAGGTCCGAAACTCTTTAGAGGTGATGTGTGGGTTGACTTTTACCTGATTTATTCTTCTTCTGGTGCTTCTTGGTGATGGTCTTGATGGGCGTCCACTTCTAGGCAGAGATGCGGTCATGTTGAATGCCCTCCATTTCAAAATGATTTGTCTTGGATGGATGGATGGAGCTGGAATCTTTTGGAGATGGTCTTATAGCTTTCCCAAGACTGATGGGCTGTCAGTACCTTCTTCCTGATGTTCTCGGATATCTCGTTTCCTCTCGGCATTGTTGATCTGTGTGGGTACACCTTGGCACTACAGTAGTTTGGTTGGTTTCCTCTCTCTTTTAATCTGTGTTGCCCAAACCTTTCCCTAAGGATGTCTCAGATGATCGGTTTGCTCAATTGACTAATTAATCACCCAAATAAGTTTCACTGAATCTGTTACCTGCTTGACTTTATCAATTCAGCTGGGGGTTCACTTACTTTTGAAATGGACTAATTCCATGTTTCATGTAGTTTTTCGGCTACTCAAACAATTTCCTCTAAACAAGTACATGCAAATGATAAACATAAACCTGACATTTCATCTATGGAAAATTGGTGATGAAAAAAATGAAAAATCATGGTAAAACAACAGAAAACGCTTAAGTGCTCAAGGGGTTCACATACTTTCAAGTGGCACTGTATGTTTAGCGACTCTCCAAAAACTTTCAATGGCCACAATACTTGCACCAAGTGTAGGCTACTGGCAAGTTTCGATGAGAGGATATCTCTACTTGAGTCGCGTCTCCTCAACATAGACTGTAACCTAGCTCAACCTAGCGAAATTCAGCATACAGATCTATCATTTACCGACGCTACTTCTAGCTCGCCCGTGTTAACAACGCAACCCATACCCCTCGATAATTGGGTTAACGTAAAACGAGGAAGTAGTAGAAGACATTCAAAGCCCGTATCACACCCGTATCCCATCCGAACATCAAACCGTTTTTCTCCCCTTAATACCACCGATACTGATGATAAAGCTCTCGTTATTGGTGACTCCACCCTGAGGCATATTCAACTCGACACCCCGTTACAAACAGTGATACCGGGAGCTAGAGCAAATGACATCGAATCCCACTTAAAACGAATCGCTGTTCGGAGATTCTCGAAAATAATTATTCACACAGGCGTAAGCGATGTCCGCCTACGGCAATCGGTAACCACCGAGCAAAATTTTATATCGTTATTCGCTACCGCAACACAAATGGCAGACTCTGTTGTGTGTTCTGGCCCTATGCCTATCAACCGCGGCGACGAAATGTACAGTAGACTATCGGCACTTAATAACTGGCTAGTAGTATGGTGCTCACACAATAACGTAGATTTTATAAATAACTGGTCCACTTTTTGGAGGAAGCCTGGGCTACTACAGAAGGATGGCATCCACCCCTCTAAAGAGGGTGCTAGCCTCCTTTCTCAAAACTTAAAACACCACCTAGACCAAACGTCCTACTGACAACCAATAACTAGAACTGGAAGGCAGACCTATTACCCCACACCAACTCCTACTGCACCAGTACACTCTCTGCCCATATTAAACCATATACAAACGGTATCTATACCCAGAATATATAAACCCAGCGCAACTCACACTAGAAGAAGCATTAATCAGGATAACCTAATAAAGATACAAACCGTATCAGCACAAAAAGAAACTTGCACAACACTAAAACTGGGCCTTATTAACATTCGGTCCCTAACATCAAAAGGCGCACTTATAAATGAGCTGATAACAGACAACAACATCCAAATACTTTTCCTAACTGAAACCTGGTTAAAACCAGATGAATTCATAGCCTTAAATGAATCTACCCCTCCAAGCCATGTTAACTGCCACATCCCCCGCAGCACTGGACGTGGAGGTGGAGTTGCTACAATTTCCCTCGCTAATCTATGTATTTCCCCAAGACCTAAATTCAAATTTGCATCATTTGAAGTCCTCGTACTTCATCTTATGCATCCGAACTCAAAAGCCACTAACCCGGTTACTCTTGTGACACTATATAGACCACCAGGTCCCTACACTGAATTTTTATCCAAATTTTCCGATTTCCTATCCGCCCTGATTGTTAATTCGGATAAAATCCTGATAGTGGGAGATTTTAATATCCATATGGATAATGAAAATAATAGCCTTACAATAGCATTCCAATCACTGATAGACTCTATCGGGTTCTCACAGGATGTAAACACACCAACTCACTACCATAATCACACCATTGACCTTGTATTAACGCATGGCCTAGAAATTGACCGCCCTATAGCTCTACCCCAAAATACTACCCTCTCGGACCACCACCTAATTACATTTAACATGAAATTAGAACTCTGTCTAACATCGGAAATTACCCACTTCTACAGCCGCTGTCTATCCGACAGGACTACTGCTGAATTTATATCAAAACTACCCGTCGCCCTCATCTCAGCTCCTACAGCTGGCAAAGTAAATGGCATATGCACTTCCCCACTTTATATCGACCTACTAACTGAAGGCGGCACACATGCGTTGCACTCAACCCTCGACGCTGTTGCACCACTGAAAAAGAGATTAAGAAAACTGAAAAAACTAGCCCCATGGTACACTGATCAGACTCGTGCACTCAAACGAACCACACGAAAACTAGAAAAAAAATGGTACTCCACCAAACTTGAGGTATTCCTCCTGCCGTGGAAGGATAGTCTTCTAAGATATAAACGAGTACTCTCTGAGGCGAAATCAGAAATTGAAAGTAATAAAAACAACCCAAAGTTCTTATTTAACACTATTTCTAGACTAACAAAAAACCATAACACAATCGAACATTCGGTTCCCATAATCTTTAGTGGTAATGATTTCATGACCTTTTTCAATAATAAAATCCTCAAAATAAGAGAACAAATCAAAAGTTTCCTCCCCCTCTGTGACCCTACACCCCTTCCAACATGTGCCATGGCAACACCCCTTCAACCGGGTGCTATCCTTGAATTCTTCGCACCCACCGACCTCCCTGAATTAAACTCCTTGATCCTTTCATCTAAATCATCGACGTGCCTACTAGATCCTATCCCCACAAAATGACTTAAACATGCACTTCTCTTATTAAGTGAGACATTACTCAATGTAATGAATAATTCACTTATCTCAGGCTACGTCCCACAATCTTTCAAAATAGCAGTGATAAAACCATCCCTTAAAAAACCTCGCTAACTATAGACCCATATCTAACCTCCCTTTTTTGTCAAAAATACTTGAAAAACGAGTTGCTAAGCGACTTACTTCTTTCCTACAACAAAACAAAATTGAAGAAACCCTCCAATCCGGTTTTAGGGCCCACCACAGCACTGAAACGGCCTTAGTCAAAGTCTTAAATTACCTACTAATCGCATCTGATCATGGGTGCACCTCAATACTAGTTCTCCTAGACCTTAGTGCTGCTTTCGACACTATAGATCATCTGATCCTGTTACAGAGACTTGAACATCACGTTGGCATCAAAGGCTGTGCCCTATCTTGGCTTAGATCTTACCTCTCTGATCGCCATCAATTTGTTCATGTCCATGAGAAATCGTCAAATCACACCAGAGTAAACTACGGTGTCCCACAAGGCTCTGTCCTTGGACCACTGCTTTTTCCCCTTTATATGCTACCCTTAGGTGCTGTCATAAGGAAACATGGCATTAACTTCCATTGCTATGCTGACGACACCCAACTCTACCTATCAATGAAACCTGATGAAATTGTACATCTACCCAAGATAGAAGCTTGCCTCCATGATGTAAAATCTTGGATGACTAACAACTTTCTGCTCCTCAACTCTGATAAAACTGAGGTTATGCTTGTAGGCCCCGATCAACTGAGAACCTCACTATCTACCCTTCTACCCACACTCAATGGCTTCCCAACACCCAACACTAACATCAAAAACCTTGGTGTAACTATCAACCAAGACCTCCTACTTGACTCACACATAAAACAGATCTCAAAGACATAATTTTTTCATTTACGCAATATTGCCAAAATTAGAAAGGTCCTATCCCTCCAAGATGCAGAAAAACGAATTCATGCATTTATTACTTCCCGCCTCGATTACTGTAATGCTCTCCTGTCCGGATGCAGCATCAACACAATAAAGAGCCTTCAACTTATACAGAACGCTGCTGCTCGTACACTCACCAGAACTAAAAAATATGATCACGTCTCACCGGTACTCGCCTCGTTGCATTGGCTCCCCGTCAAAAGTAGAATCGATTTCAAAGTACTCCTGCTAACATATAAAGCCCTAAACGACCTGGCTCCAAACTACCTCAAGGAATTAATCGTCCCCTATTGCCCTTCAAGGCTGCTCCGTTCCCAGAGTGCAGGCCTCCTGGTAATTCCAAGAATTTCAAAAACCACAATAGGAGGCAGAGCCTTCAGCTACCGAGCACCCCTCCTCTGGAACAACCTCCCTGCCTCCATCCGAGATGCAGACACTGTCCCTATATTCAAATCAAAGCTTAAGACATTCCTCTTCAGTGCATCTTATAGCCAAAAGTAATTGCGTCAACAAACCCATCACCTGCTGCGCTAGCCAAAAGTGTGTCCTGTTTGCTGAGTGGATGCATGTACGGCCCCGGCATAACAGCTTATACTTCAATGTATCGAATAATACAGCCAAGACATTCCTCTTTAGTGTATCTTATAGCCAAAAGTAATTGCGTCAACAAACCCATCACCTGCTGCCCTAGCCAAAAGTGTGTCCTGTTTGCTGAGTGGATGCATGTACGGCCCCGGCATAACAGCTCATACTTCAATGTAACGAATTATACAGCCAAAAGTAACTGCGTCAACAAACCCATCACCTGCTGCGCTAGCTAAAAGTGTATCCTGTTTGCTGAGTGGATGCATGTACGGCCCTGGCATAACAGCTTATACTTCAAATACTTGCAATTAAGTACCGCAACATCATATGTGTTTCCTGTTTGCCGAGTGGATGCGTGTACGGCCCCGGCAAACAGAACACAATAGAAATCAAAATGCTCAATGCCAGCAAAACTAAACATATCTACCAGCCACCTAGACATATCCGAACCCAATAAATGCTGAATAAAAATCAAAATTAAAATATTACTTGCAATTAAATACCGCAACATCATACGTGTTTCCTGTTTGCCGAGTGGATGCATGTACGGCCCCGGCAAACAGAACACAACAGAAATAAAAATGCTCAATGCCAGCAAAACTAAACATATCTAAGTACCGCAACATGCAACAGGCAAACCGACACACAAGTGACATGTCCCTGGTTGGTGAAATGTTTCACCTGTGTGTTTGTTTGTGCTGATTCCTGACTGACAGACCTGCAGATTGATTCGTCATTTCCTGTTTGTTAGATGGATCAGGAGGAGCCCCCTGGGCTTGATGACTCCCCTCCTCAGCCCGCCCCGAAACGCCCCTGCAGACCGGCTCTAGAGCAACACCAGCATCGCCCACGCCGCCCTGCTCCCCATCCTGGGCCCTCAACACAGTCATCATCCCCTCGACGACTTCTCCCGCTGGATGTGACAACCTCCACTCTGGTCATCGGCAGCTCAATGGCCCGAGATGTCCACATCCCCCCTTCAACAAGCGGCCCCTGCAAGGTCCACTGCCTCTCCGGAGCCAGGCGTGTTCCAATCGCTGATGGAAGTGGAACTATCGCTCCTCACCCCAACCACTCCACATCTACGCACATGGACAGCTGAACCCTCGGCCAATCGCACCCACCGCCACTGCATTGCCGTACATCTACTCTACCCAATACCCTATGCCAGCATTTATATACAATATACATTATTGCCACCACTGAAATGTTTCTTCGTCCCTACATCCCCTACCCCTTTAACAGTAAGCCTATTGGCACAGTAATCTGGTCTTGCCTGTATCATGTATTTACCACCAGATGTCTGTATTCTTATTATATCCAGTGACTAAATGCTGGCTGTGTATAACCCCTGTTGCTTCCTTTCCCCTTCTGCCACACAACCCTTCCCCTTCCCCCTTTCCCCCCGTCACACCTTCCTGTCTCCACCCGGCCGACCTCAAGCAGATGGGTCCCCCCTTATGTGCCGTGGTTCTGCTTAAGGTTTCTTCCTGCCAAACAGGGAGTTTGTCCTTGCCCCTGTTGCCGTTGTGCATGCACTAAGGGGGTTTAGGCTCTGGGCTCTGTTAAGCGCCTAGAGGCAATTGTATTGTTATGGCGCTATACAAATAAAATTGAATTGAATTGAAAAAAATTGTTCCGAAAATCCATGTGATGAAAACTCAGAATGATGATTTTGAAGTTATCCATTGAAATTGATAATTAACGCTTAAGAAAGATGATTTGTGATTTTGATTGTGTTTGCAATTTTTGATTATCCATTGAAACGGATAAAAGGAGGGATTGATAGAGATTATTTCCAAACACTGTTAATTACTTAAGAATATAATAAATCAAGTGACTTGTTTGAATATATTCCTGTGAATTATGTGCTTATGACAGCAGGAGCATGGCTTTTCTCTCTGTGTGTGTAACTAGAATATTAGGTGCCACTAAGTCTGCATATGAACAAGAACATGTTTAGACCAGAGGAGATAAGAAAGGAACTGTGCTTCTTCCGACCTTGTGCAAAACTGCCATCCTTGCAAGACAGGGAGCCTCGGACGTGAGAAATCCACCACGTGATCATCCCTGCTGAAAGCTAAACTTTTGTCTATATAAACCTTGTGTGAAGTGTTTATCATTGCTTCACTGTCAGCCTCGGCTGGTAGGGGAGCCCAATTGCAATTGTTGTTGTTTGTCTGTCTAATAAATATACTTTCATGCAGCTCCGGAGTCCTGAACTAACTAGGGTGATTTTTCACCTATCACCCGCATGTCCTCATCAAGCAGGGCATCCTCCACAGCTTCTTGGATATAAAAGGCAGCTGTGGGTTTCACAGTGTCAGCGGCCACAGGTTGGACAGCAGTCACAAGACAAGAGGTTTTCATTTTCCCCAGTTTAACATGATCAGTATGCAGCTGGCTTTGGAGGCTCCAGCCAGATAGATCAGCAGTACCAGTCTGGAAAGGATGGGGAGTAGAAGCATGAGAGGACAAGAAATAGGTCTGGTCTCTGACACTAAGTCTAAATGCATGAAATCCAGACCTAGCACCACCGAAAAAGCTAAGCAAGAAGCAGAGCGGATTGCCACTGGCAACGGCACTTCCATGTCATGAAATTGGAGGTCAAGGTCAACCCAACCCAGTGGTTCAGTGGCTTCCCCATTGGCTGGATACAGTGGACCTTCGACCCAGGGCTTCAGCTTCTCTTGAGGATAGGCCATCTTTTTCCAGAGAGCTTCTTGAAGCAAGGTATATGTTGACCCAGTGTCAAGTATGGCTTTTCCCATCCACTGGCGGATTGACACAGGAACCAGTAGCTGGCGTGGCAGGGGAATGAGACATGTGAGTGGTGATGTGTCTTCCATGATGGTGATCAGCTGTGGGGGTCCAGAGGTGTACGTCCGTCCCGCAGTGTTGGTGCCTCCTCTTTTGTCCCCAGCATTTTGTGACTGTCCAGACATACGTTGTTTCTCTTTTGATGGTCCAGAGGCTGAGTAGGAAGGACAGGTCCCAGGCCCATGTTGGCCCTTGCACCGCCAGCACAGCACCGCTCTTTCCGTGGTCTGAGTGGTGCGGATGGCGGTATATGCTCTACTGGAAGGCATACCTGAGGTAGAGTTGCCTTGAGTAAACTGCAGATGGTGTTCCCAGTCTTTCTCAAATTGGGTCCCTAGTTTCAGAAGTTCCTCCACATCTCTGCCTCTGCCCCGAAGCAGAGAGGCTAAACGTGGGTTAATGTTTTTCAAGATGAGCTTAAGGATTTCATTCTCTGTGATCCCAGGTTTCCATCTTTTGCACAAGGCACGATAGCTGTAGGCAAAGTCTCGAATGGACTCCATCTCTCCTTGGACGCGGGTCCGCAGTCTCTCAGCCAACTCATCATCATAATCTTCTGATAAAAGCGGCAAGAAAACGTTTCTCAAACTCAGTCCATGTGGTAATATTTCCACGTGCCACATCCCACCAGTCACATGCAGTGCCATAGAGAACATTACGCAGGGTGGCGATGATATCCTTATCTAGCAGAGGATTCAATGCAAGGTAGTCATGACACTTCTCCACATATCGCAAGGGATCGGGATCATCATCTTTCCTATCAAAGCAAGGAAACTGTATTTTAATAGGTGGTTTTCCCATAAACATGCCTCTGATCTTTCCTGAAGAGGAAGCAAGAGCAGCTTCCTGACTGTCAGGCTGCAGGGTAGAATAGAAGTGTGGCAACGACTGGATTGCAGAGGTTGAGAGTCGGCCAGGAGGGTCAGTTACTGTCTGCGTGCACATGTGTTTGGAAGACCCAGTCTGGAGCATGTGTTGTCTTAAAGAAGGGATCTCAGTGTTAAAAGAGTCCACCATTCTTGAACAAGCAGTGACCTCCGTTTGAACCTGCAGCAGCATGGAAGAGAGAGGTTGTATGAGGGCTTTGGTATCCTGTAGCATAGCAGTTTGGAGGTGTTTCAACCGCCAGTTAATGGTGCCGGTGAGCTGACTGGTCAGATATGTGACCTGTGAATCCATAATTCCCCCAATTTCAGTTTGCTGCTTATCCATCAGATCCTTCACCTCTGTTTTTAGCTCTTCTTGTGCCACTGAAAAGGTTAGAAAATTATGAGCCACGGTTGACTCCAACTTTGTACTGCTCTGTATAATGTTTCCATACTGATTGTGCCAGGGTTAATGGCAGCATCCTGAGGATTCAGACTATGTAGATTAGGCTGAATAGGAAGGACAAGCTCATCCAATGCACAAACATCCATATCGATGAACGAGGTTGACGTAGTAGTTGGCTCCGCTTGAACCTCCATTACTTTTTTTTTTTTCAAAACATCTGCCCTATGATATGGTGCCTGCCCCATGTTGGGCGCCATTTCTGTAGCGAAGTAGTGGCCCTGTAGAAAGAAATGTTCGGTTGGGCGCCAGACGTTTGGAGGGAACGTCACAGGAAAAGTTACCAAGGCCACTCTCCCTACCAGCCCCAATACTGCACTAAAAGTGATTAGGCGGAATATTGGACCTGCAGTGCTCAGTGGTTGGGGGCAGGCAATGACCATTGGATATTGACATGGGCAGGAGCAGTTTGAGGAACAAAACTAAATATTAACAGGAAAAGAAAAGAACAAGGCATCAACAGTTTCTCTCACAAACTCGGTTAACTTCCTTATCAATAAGACAGCATCGTATTAACCCATACACATACAAATATACGTTCAACACGCCAGCCAACTTAACAATACACACAATACCCACATAAATTCCAATACATCGTGTTACACGAAGCTAGCAAACTTTAGTCGAACATGACATAAAGCCGAGTCTGGTGTCGGTGTGTGGGTGGGTGTGTGCGTGTGTCCAGGCGAACGAGAGAGAAAAGAAGAGAATTTTAACGTCGGAGGATGGCTAGACGCCTGAAAGGAGACGCAAACAGAGCGTCGGTAATGTCGGTGAGTTGCCAGCCGACACGTCGGATTATAGTGTAGACTGATTGAGGGGAAGGAGATGCAACTGGGATAACGTCGAAATGTTCCTACCAGGTAGATAACTGTCAATGTTAGAACGTCGGCATGTTCCTACCAGGTAATCCACGGCCCGTCGGAATGTTCCTACTAGGTAATCCACGGCACGTTGCCTACTCCTAGAGTGTGTTCCGTTCCGACCCCTATGCCCTTACCCCTGTAATACAGGGTCCTGACATCTACAGTGCACTCCCCATCGCTCAGGGGGTGCTTTATCAAATAGAACACCTAGTGGAAGTGACGGACGCAAATCTGCTCGCGATTCCCGGGAAAACTAAATAGCCAGCTATCTAGCATAACTGCCATGCAATTCTAATGGTAATGCTACCTAGCTTGGTATGCTAACTGTCGGTAGCCTATACATCGTGAAATCAACCAAAACACTGATGTCACTGGCTTTAATGTTAGTAGTACATTTAATATCAGTACCATTGTTAAACACTGTCCAATGACTGACATAGCCATCTGTCGTTTACTTAGATGGACCTTTTTCGGACTAGCCACAGGCACTGGGTGGGGGAATAGCCCGATAGCTTAGCATATCTGCCATGCAATTCTAATGGTAATGCTACCTAGCTTGGTATGCTAACTGTCGGTAGCCTATACATCAACCAAAATACTGATGTCACTGGCTTTAATTTGATAATGGCATGTTAGTAATACATTTAATATCAGTACATTTGTTTAATTACTGCTGATATATACATTTACGGTCTGTAGCCTGGTGATCTACAGCCTCTGCCACCTTAGCCACCGTTAACCATCATGTCCGCCATTGTTTTCGTTATAAAATGAAAAGCTAGCTTTGGCTCCTCCTCTTCCGTACTTAGCCAAGATGATGGCCCCTTGGGGCGAGTAGTGACCATCAAATCACACTACATAATTTGACCGTTTTCAGGGGATGATACGGGCATTTTCAGTGCTCTGCATTCTGCTGATTTTGTCAGTGTGGCCCCCTAAGCCCTGAAAGTCGGGGCTCGAAGGGCTCAAGGGGTCGATTCGGAACACAGTCCTAATCACAGTATCGTAATTCCCAATCACAGTACATCGTAATTCCCAATCACAAAAGATCTTGCTGCTGAATCTCGCTGTTCTTTTCGCACATCCGACCAGCATCCATCCAAAACATCTCAAACTTTCTTCCTAAACAGGAAGTACTATATGGAGGCCGCCACCGTGGCCAATGACGCTCCATTCATTAGCCTACTCACCCAGAGACGTGAGCCCAAGACCGTACCAACAGAAAAAGAGCCAAAACACGTTCATTAGTAAATATAAACGAAAAATAAGGAGAGGCATTAGAAAATATGGCGAGCATGGTCAGTGGCGGACCTAGTCATTTGGGGGCCTAAGGCGAACATAGCCAGGGGCCCTCTTCATCCGTCCTTTTAATGCAAAAAAAAAAAGGGCCACCTCAAACAGGGGCGGACTGGGGGGAAAAAGTGGCCCGGGAGTTGTCTGTCAGAGCGGCCCACTTAATATACGGCGCGTTGCCCGCTCAATGTATGCAAAATACTCATATACACTTAACATAATTTTGGATGATTACAAAGAAATAACATTATATATGTTTTTTAATAACATTTGGATCCACAAATTTGCCTGGATGGACACATGGAATAAAATGATACTGGCTATTGTAACACTCCAAGGTAGGTATAGTTGGCTAGATGAATATGCTTAACTCTGGGCTAGTGTCAGATGGTTAGGCCTATACGTATAACTACAGAGCCTTTAGGAATAAATGTCAGCAGAGAAAGCAATTAAGCATTACATTACATTACATTACATTACATTAAGCAATATCAATTTTTTTGTAGGCTGATTAACTCATACAGCAATACCTTTTTGTATAGTAGATGGCAGCACACAATCAAAATATTTCCCCTCTACCTACATAGCTACAGTAGCTAGTTATATGGAAGAAAGTTGCATTCAGGAGCCTTCATAAGCAAACATGATTTGGCTCCACATTAAATTATCCCACTTTTTCATTATCCACATGTCTCAAATGTTGACATTTACAGGACACATAAAATATGTCCAGTAACAACGTAAAGAAGGGGGCAACATATAAGTCAAAACCAACTATATTTATTGACTGATCTCGAAAGTATTGGCTTACAAAAGCTAAATAAGTCTTCACAAAGAAAATAACTCAGTGTTAGGGCAAAAAGCGAACATTCACACTGTACAACCTATGAAAAGTGACAGTGGAAGCCTACAAATAAAGAAATACAGACCGCGTTAGCCACTTCACAGCGTGCTAGCCATGATTTTCTTTTGTTCCAATTCTTGGATGTAGGATTCCACCCTTTGTAGAAACCTGTTGAATCGATACATTTGGTGTAGGAAATCCTAATTGTTTTGTTGTCAATTTATCTTAATTAGTACGTCAACAGAGAAAAAAAAATCTCCTTTTCCTGAAAGCAGTTCGTCGCCACAATCGCCCTAAAGGTCCGCCGCCACTGGTTTGAACTTTATTGTAGAAATGAACAGAACAGAACATACGATGGGGTGTAAACATCAGTGGTAATGGTAGTGTTGCATGCTGGGTGTGTGATTATGTGTGTGTGTGTGTGTAGGGGTGTTAAAGGTGTCTACGAGCGAGACACGCAAGTATTAGGCTAGAGTGATTGACATTTAATAACAAATAAACATAGTAAGACTGACGGAGGAGATTAGAAAATAGTAAGAAAATAGTAACCATGAGTGTGAATACAGGTCACTAGGAGTAGTATAAATAGCAGACAGTGATTCCTTTTGGTTGTCATTAGAGGTATATAATGTATTCGGTTAAGCAAGGAAAACTGTCGCAACCGACAATATCTGCGGGAGGGCCGGTTCCTTATAGACTTGGGCCATCCCATCGGCCCATCGGTGCCTGGGTGGGCAATTTATCGTGGGCCTTCTGCTGGGTGGGGGCCTAAGGCAGTTGCCTAGTTCGCCTCTATGGTAGGTCCGCCACTGAGCATGGTGAAGGCTCCATGAACACGCCACAACACACACACACACACACACACACACACCTGACATTCTCTGGAGAGCTTTGCCAGTGTACACAATGCTGATGCTACAGTATATAGTGGTTTTTAAATGCATGGCACGTCTGGGCAGGAGGCCTCTTAGGTTAATGAAACTCCCTTGCCGGGGGGGAAAGGGCCTCTGTTACTGCTTAAAAGAGCAAACTTAAAAGTGCAGTATATGAGTAAAATGAACAATAACAAAAACAAACGAACAAAAACAATGACAAAAAAAAAACACACAAACAAAATCTAATCTACGCCTGCGTCTTTGGGCCAGAGCAGGGCCGGACTGGGTGCCTTTCTCTGCCGGCAGGCTTGTTGGCCTCCCTGCCCCAGCACTGTTCCCTACAGCTGGGTACAACACACACGCACTGGGGCCCACTGGTTCACCCAGCACCATGTTTGAAAGAGAGAGAGAGAGATAGAGAGAAAGAGAGGGAGAGGGAGAGAGAGAGGGGGAGAGAGAGAGGCAGATGGAGAGAGGGAGAGAGGGAGAGGGAGAGAGAGAGATAGTGAGAGAGAGAGCGGTAGCATAATGAGGGCCACTGCTAAGTGAGTGAGCAAGTTTCATTATGATCAACACGCCTTACTGCATTTCAGCCACTCTCAGTCTCATCAGGCTTGACAGAGCCTCTCCTGTGTGTGTGTGTGTGTGTGTGTGTGTGTGTGTGTGTGTTTGTGTGTGCGCGTGTCTGGTGCATATGTGTGTGTGTGTGTGTGTGTGTGTGTGTGTGTATGTGTGTGTGCATATGTGTGCATATGTGCGTGCTGGCTCGCTTAAACAAGGCATCCACAACAAACAGCGGACTAAAACAACTAGAAAACAAAACTAAATATGTGATGAAAGTTAATTTACCTCGTGCCACGTGTACTAGCACTCTGCCTTTGCCTATCCTTAACCTTACCCCTATATGTAATTACAGGAGTGCCACTAATTACATCCCACTAGTTAAAAGTCTAATTACACTACAGTGAGGGCTCTGTCATATACAGTAAAGTGGGGCTGAATGTGTTCCTAATGTACAGCGATGCACACAAAGCACACTAACACTGGTGTTATAGTGTAGTGGCCATATAGCAGACTAACACTGGTGTTATGGTGTAGTGGCCATATAGCAGACTATCACTGGTCTTATAGTGTAGTGGTCATATAGCAGACTATCACTGGTCTTATAGTGTAGTGGCCATATAGCAGACTAACACTGGTGTTATAGTGTAGTGGCCATTTTCTTCCCTGAGCTGAGAGTGATTGAATGATTTCATCATGAGGGGAGGGAAGATGTCGGTTTAAAAAATGGACATCTCAGAACGTAAAAAAAAAAGTTACAAAAAAAACCCAATGCAAGCCCTGCGTCAGCTTGTTCTCCTGAGATCCCAGAGCTGAGGGGAGGATAAAGACCCTCACAATGTGTGTGTGTGTGTGTGTGTGTCTAAGGGTGTATTTATGTGTCAGTATGTGTGCATGTGTGTGTCTAGGGGTGTGGATGTGGGCTTGTGTGCACATGCATGTGTGTGTGTGTGTGCCTGAGGTTGTGTATGTGTCAGTGTGTGTGCATGTTTGTGTGTGTGTGTGTGTGTGTGTGAGTGTGCGTGTGTGCAGAGATGGGCAAAAATACATCAAAATGTATTTTGATACAAAATACAAAATACCCCTCAAATAAATGTATCAAAATAAAATACAAAATACTGTTGCCAGAAAATGTAACAAAATACAATACATGTATTTTGTATTTTTAAAATACAGGAAATACTTTTTCTGAATTTTCAGTTTTCTCACAATTTGGTAACGCAGAAGGTTTGGGCTATTCAGTGGCGTAACGTAGTAACCACGGAGCCAGGTGCAGGCTATTATGACGGGCCCATGTCAGTGGTTCCGTATCCTTTTTTTCATGTTTGTAACCACCGCCACAGGGCTCTCATTGCAATCTCTATGGCTTCCGGGAGGGCTATCCCCACCGTGCTTTCGTCATACGTAATTGCCAGGTAAGGACTAGAACACGATCTGGCACTCCGCGCCTGGGCGAGACTCTCCACTTTGTGAATGAGGCGCGCCTCACCTAGGACGCGGGTCTGGCACTCCGCGCCTGGGCGAGACGCTCCACTTTGTGAATGAGGCGCGCCTCACCTAGGATGCGATCTGGCACTCCGCGCCGATGAGACTCTTTTTAAAGATCTTAGCCTACTATAAACGTTGTTGAGACTCTTACTAAAGATCTTACTCATTCTCACAGAGACAAAACAATACACGTAGCCTACTATAAACGTTGTTGAGATTTTTATTAAGTTGAAAGTAGGTAACAAAACAGAGACAAACATCTACACGTCAAGCAATGTCATTTATTTCCTAAAATACGTTTTACAATCCAACTTACATTACCACTGCACACTCACAACCTTACAGATAACGTATAGAAGTTGTACTAGCATTTGTATTCAAAGTTTACACTTTAATCTACCAAAGTACTCACCGTTTAACAATACAACTTCCACAAGTTACAGATTATCTTTGACAACAGTGGCGCCCACATGTGATTGACAACACTGGCGCACACATGTGACTGACAACACTGGCGCACACATGTGACATCACACAGATAAATGACCATGTAGCTATTTGTTTTGTCTCTGTGAGAATGAGTAAGATCTTTAGTAAGACAACGTTTATAGTAGGCTAAGATCTTTAATAAGAGTCTCATGTGCGCCCGGGACCCTGCCTCTATGCAATGCGGCGCGGAGTGCCAGATCGCGTCCTAGGTGAGGCGCGCCTCATTCACAAAGTGGAGCATCTCGCCCAAGCGCGGAGTGCCAGATCGCGTCCTAGGTGAGGTGCGCTTCATTCACAAAGTGGAGAGTCTCGCCCAAGCGCTGAGTGCCAGATCGCGTCCCGAACCTTAGCTCTAATTGCGTATGAGGACATCACACGGCTTTCATCAAGTCACATTGTGTCAAGATGGCTATCGTTCAGTGCAACAACTCGATTCGCTCTTTGAAAGAACCTTCTTTAAGTCGGTGTACTAATGAAGATAAATTGACAAGGATCAAGACAGCTTTCTATGTTTTAGACCACAAAAAAAATGATTTAACATGAGAGTCAATGAGAGAGATCTGGGGTGATTTCCTTTATGCCCCAAAAAGGGACGGGCCATAAGAAGCA
>NC_137921.1:26713714-26718714 GCF_963457725.1 Sprattus sprattus
ACACACACACACACACAGACAGACACACACACACCCACACACACCCACACACAGAGACACACACACACACACACACACACAAACACACACACAGAGACACACACAGAGACACACACACACACACACACACACACACACACACACACACACACACACACACACAGAGCAGCTCACTCACTTGCTACACTGACACTTCAGATGCGGCTGTGTGGAGATGCTGGATTGAGGACATGAGACAGATATTATAATTATAGAAATATAGATAGACTGCACACACCAATGTTGGACACGCACATATACACATGCGGTCACACAAACAAACACACACAACCCCACCCCACCCCTCACACACACACACACACACACACACAAAAATACATGCAGACTCTTGCAGTTTACAGTATAGCGCAGCACTCTGTTACGGAGCAGCAAGACATTTCTCAGGGTCCCAGATGTGCTGGGCTTCTGTCCTGGAGAAGAAATGTTGACAGCAGCAAAAATCTAAAACCTCTACTGCTTTCAAACGTTCAGCTGTCATCTGCTGTAAATGTACATCAGTGAGCTTTTCCTCAAACTCGTCCACCATTCTCTCTCTCTCTCTCTCTCTCTCTCTCTCTGGAAAACAAACCCAACTCAGAGCTCAGAGGTGTGGTCTGACCCTTTAACCTCTGCTCTTGCCCTCTCCTCTCCTCTCCTCTCCTCTCCTCTCCTCTCCTCTGCTCTTCTCTCCTATCCTATCCTATCCTATCCTCTCCTCTCCGTTCCTCTCCTCTCCTCTCTTCTGCTCTTGCCCTCTCCTTTCCTCTCCCATAAGCCCCCGCTTCTCCAGCAGGAGAGAGGAGCGGAGAGGAGAGGAGAGGAGAGGAGAGGAACAGCATGGAGCAGAGCAGACTGCACAGGCTGCAATGTCACACTGCAGTTTAGTACCAGCCCATTACCCTCTTAATAACACACTAATGGGGCCGCAGCTATTTAAAAACACGGCCACATTTATGTCATTAACACCCGCTTTCTCCCTTCCTCGTTGTTTTTTTCCCTCACCTAATTCTGCCACAGAGAATCGAAAACCAAAACACTGACAAACCCCTGAGCAGCCGTGAGACGATGAGACGCCTGTTCACAAAGTCAACAGCTGAAATGATGGCGCCGTGTTTGTAATAGGATAATTACAGCTAATGTGCTTTGTTGGTCTCTCGACAGATTTCCCAAACCCCCCCCCCCCAAAAAGTATCTTTAAAAATCGGCCGAAAGCGGTCGCCCCGCTGCGGAACACCTCTCCCGTTGATAATTGCCAAACGTGTTATGTCTTTGAAAGGTCAGAGAAGGTTCAGGTGTGTGTGTGTGTGTATGAGTGAGTGTGTGTGTGTGTGTGTTAGTGAGTGTGTGTGTGTGTGTGTGAGTTGACGGCGGCGGGTTTTGGGTGGTCTCGCCCCCCTGCATTTATCATGGGTAAATAATAAAGGGCAGGGACACGGTCTGGTCGCACTGCGTCCAACTGTGCAGTTTTAATTTATCAGGAAATGTAGTCTTAAAGAGCCAGATGCCGGCTGCCCTTTAAGTCCAGCGGGTCTGCCATTTCCTTAACAATGATGCAGGCGCAGGTAGCGCTGCCCCTGGGTCCGCACTGCACCGGCAATCATGCGCAATGTGTTTAGTGAGACTTTGATATTATTTTTGATATTGATATTTGGCTTTGAGATTACTGAAATGTCAGGGAATTGAGGGGAATCCTGATTGGCTTGCTGAAACAGGGCTGGAGTTGGGTTGGGTTTGTGTGAGTATATGTGTGTGTGTGTGTGTGGGGGGGGGGTGCAGTTCCACCTCAGCTGTCACTTCAGGTCCAGAGAGATAATTGATGAGAGGTTGATGGGCATGCTGGCCAAATGAGTTTAGAGCTCAAACGTGTATGTCATGACTGGGCTGTGCTCTCAGAAGTGAACGTTAGCGCACCAGATGGGAGTTCTGCAGCTCTTCACCAGATCTTTGGTCTGTGAGAGCGGAGGGTTATATACAGCCGCGGAAAAAATTAAGAGACCACTTCAAAATTATCAGTTTCTCTGGTTTTACTATTTATTGGTATGTGTTAAAGTAAAATGTACATTTTTGTTTTATTCTATAACCTACTGGCAACATTCCTACCAAATTTCAAATAAAAATATTGTCATTTAGATCATTTATTTGCAGAAAAATGACAATTGGTCAAAATAGCAAAAAAGATGCAGTGTCTTCAGATCTCGAATAATGCAAAGAAAACAAGCTCATATTCATTTTAAACTACACAATACTAATGCTTTAACTTAGGAAGAGTTCAGAAATCAATATTTGGTGGAATAACTTTGATTTAAAATCACAACTTTCATGTGTCTTGGCATGCTCTCCACCAGTCTTTCACATTGCCGTTGGGTGACTTTATGCTACTCCTGGCGCAAGAATTCAAGCAGCTCGGCTTCTTTTCATGGCTTGTGACCATCCATCTTCCTCTTGATCACATTTCAGAGTTTTTTTTTATGGGATTCAGGTCTCGAAATTGGGCTGGCTATGACAGGGCCCTGATCTGGTGATACTCCATCCACACCTTTACTGGCCTGGCTGTGTGGCATGGAGCATTGCCCTGCTGGAAAAAACACTTCTCAGAGTTGGGGAACATTGTCAGAGCAATAGGAAGCAAGTTTTTCTTCCGGGACAATGTTGTACTTTGCCTGGCTGAGGTTTGTAAAAGACCATAAGGATTGAACCAAAGCGGACTGGAGGGTCTCCTAGTTCGTCTTCTCTGATGAGTCCAATTTCACAGTAGGTGCAAGACTCTGTGGCTTGTAGGCCTCTCCAGGTCTCCGTCTAACCATCAGACTTGCTTCCTTTTGCTCTGACAATGTTCCCCAACTCTGAGAAGTGTTTTTTCCAGCAGGGCAATGCTCCATGCCACACAGCCAGGCCAGTAAAGGTGTGGATGGAGTATCACCAGATCAGGGCCCTGTCATGGCCAGCCCAATTTCGAGACCTGAATCCCATAAAAAAACCTCTGAAATGTGATCAAGAGGAAGATGGATGGTCACAAGCCATGAAAAGAAGCCGAGCTGCTTGAATTCTTGCGCCAGGAGTAGCATAAAGTCACCCAACGGCAATGTGAAAGACTGGTGGAGAGCATGCCAAGATACATGAAAGTTGTGATTTTAAATCAAGGTTATTCCACCAAATATTGATTTCTGAACTCTTCCTAAGTTAAAGCATTAGTATTGTGTAGTTTAAAAATGAATATGAGCTTGTTTTCTTTGCATTATTCGAGATCTGAAGACACTGCATCTTTTTTGCTATTTTGACCAATTGTCATTTTTCTGCAAATAAATGATCTAAATGACAATATTTTTATTTGAAATTTGGTAGGAATGTTGCCAGTAGGTTATAGAATAAAACAAAAATGTACATTTTACTTTAACACATACCAATAAATAGTAAAACCAGAGAAACTGATAATTTTTTCCGCGGCTGTATATATTGAGTGCGTTTCTCTTCTCCAGATCTTTGGTCTGTGAGAGCGGAGCGTTATATATATATTGAGTGCGTTTCTCTTCTCCAGATCTTTGGTCTGTGAGAGCGGAGCGTTATATATATATTGAGTGCGTTTCTCTTCTCCAGATCTTTGGTCTGTGAGAGCGGAGCGTTATATATATATTGAGTGCGGTTCTCTTCTCCAGATCTTTGGTCTGTGAGAGCGGAGCGTTATATATATATGGAGTGCGTTTCTCTTCTCCAGATCTTTGGTCTGTGAGAGCGGAGGGTTATATATATATTGAGTGCGTTTCTCTTCTCCAGATCTTTGGTCTGTGAGAGCGGAGCGTTATATATATATTGAGTGCGTTTCTCTTCTCCAGATCTTTGGTCTGTGAGAGCGGAGCGTTATATATATATTGAGTGCGGTTCTCTTCTCCAGATCTTTGGTCTGTGAGAGCGGAGGGATATATATATATATATATTGAGTGCGTTTCTCTTCACCTGTACTTTGGCCTGTGAGAGCGGAGCAATATATATATTGAGTGCATTTCTTCGCCCATCTCTGAGGAAAGAAATTAAAACAATCCTCCAAGAGGCTTGTGTGTTATTATGACGGTGGAAGCGCGGGTCTTCCATCCATGCGGAGCAGCAAGGCTCCAGATGAAATGGATGCGGGGAAAGTTTGGGTCGTCTGGGCTTTGAAGACGAGGGGACTGTGCAAAAGCGCCGCCGACACTGAATACATCTGCCCGTGGAATATTAATCCCTGGGCACCCTTGCTTTAAAGACATCAAACATGCCTTAAACCCCACTGTTCTCACGGCCCACTGATAACATGACTGTCAATCTCAATGTGAGATCATCTCTGAGACGGCAGGGGTTGTTTTTAGGATTCATGTTCACTCTGGCTACACGATGACTAATAAAGCTTTAATTAATATTTATAAAAAAGGAATAAAATTGCTTTAATTGTTAAATGCACAGTTGGGAGTTCACGCTGAGAAGTGATCTTAGAAGGAAATGATAGGAACGGATTTTTATTTCAGTGAATATCTCTCAACAATCCCATGTGGACGTTTTAACAATACTGTGTGGGCACTGATCCAATTTCTGTGTGTGTGTGTGTGTATATGTGTGTCTCTGTGTGTGTGTGTGTGTGTGTGTGTGTGTGTGTGTGTGTGTATGTGTGTCTCTGTCTGTGTGTGTGTGTGTATATGTGTGTCTCTCTCTCTGTGTGTGTGTGTGTGTGTGTATATGTGTGTCTCTCTGTGTGTGTGAGTATGTGAGTGTGAGTGTTGAGACCATCTTCAGTTCTGTGAACCTCCATACTGACACATAGCCTGCCTTTGAACTCAATAGAACACCCCCACCCCCCAAAAAAAAAGAAAGAGAGAGAAGGGAAACCTTTCACTCTTCTGGCTACCTGGAATAGTAGCCTGGGTGGTGACGGCCGGGATTAGCCAGTTGCCATGGAGATGGTCGGGCGGGTAGCAAGCAGGCAGGCAGGGGGG
>NC_137921.1:26723714-26736214 GCF_963457725.1 Sprattus sprattus
TGGCACCCAGCCCCCCCCCAATTGTAACTTTCAAACGCTATTTTGCCTTGTAAGACTGCAATTATTTCACATAATGATAGATTATTTCCAAACACTGTTAATGACTTAAGAATATAATAATCAAGTGACTTGTTTGAATATATTCCTGTGAATTATGTGCTTATGAAAGCAGGAGCATGGCTTTTCTCTCTGTGTGTGTAACTAGAATATTAGGTGCCACTAAGTCTGCATATGAACAAGAGCATGTTTAGACCAGAGGAGATAAGAAAGGAACTGTGCTTCTTCCGACCTTGTGAAAAACTGCCATCCTTGCAAGACAGGGAGCCTCGGACGTGAGAAATCCACCACGTGATCATCCCTGCTCAAAGCTAAACTTCTGACTATATAAACTTTGTGCGAAGAGTTTATCAGGGCTTCACTGTCAGCCTCGGCTGGGAGGGGAGCCCAATTGCAATTGTTGTTGTTTGTCTGTCTAATAAATATACTTTCATGCAGCTCCGGAGTCCTGAACTTACTAGGGTGATTTTTCACCTATCATAATTGGGGGCTCACCTATCATAATTGGGAGGAGTACGAGACTCCGTTTTTTCTAAAGACCTCCAAATTTAATTGGATGAAGGCCAGGGCCTGCCAGCGAGGAGAGCCGAGAGTGAAGGAATTTAATTTGACTATAGGGGGAGGACTCCGAGCTGTTTGTGAGTATATTGGTTGTTTTATGTAAGTGTACGACAGTATATGGTTCTTGTTTGTTTCGGTTTTGCGTACACTTGTCTTCAGGTGGGGTTGAGACTAACTTTTTGCATGTTTGGTGCGGGGTGGAAAGGAGAACAAACAGTTTTAGGACTTTTTCCTGTATGCCCTGTGTGTTGAACGATTGCTAGAGTTAGAGAGACTCCTGTCTGTAATTTTCCTATTCAGAGATGCGCTAAGGTTATATAACACTGTTCACGTACCTGCTATTTGCCTTATGTGAAGGATAGCACCTTGTCCTAGGGAAAAAAGGGTACCGTTCGAAAGGTTATATGTAAAGTATGCCAATTGCCTTATGTGAAGGATAGCACGCGCTATATGGTTATATAAGCACTGTTCACCTTCCGGTTGTTTGCCTTGTATGAAGGGTGGAAGGAAGGGTACCGTTCAGTTTTGTTTTAAACGGTAAAGGCTATATGTAAAGAATGCCATTTTCCTTATGTGAAGGATAGTGCTTGTGTCTGAATTTGAAAACTTCCTAGGCCTATTTTCTCCGGATATTTCTGTATACATTCCTGTTCACCTTGAATGAAGGGAACACACTTTTCACTTTCTGTTTTCCTGTTGGGCCTTCTGGTAGGCCTCTTGGTGCATTGTTAAAACAAAGAAAAAAGGGCTAAAGAGAAGGATATAGTCTGAAAAGAATAGAGACATACCTGTCTAGCCGGATTTTAACAATTAGAGAAAATGTGAAACAAAGGATTTAAAATGATGACATATCCCAGTTAGGAGGGGACATGAAACATATGGCAATACAAGGAAATGCTGACTGTGTAATGCACAGACATATGTAGAAACAAGATTTTGAATTTTAAGGAGTCTCTTTAAGAGATAAAGAAAAAGAGTCAGAGATACTCTAATATACTAATACTTGTGTGTTATTTTTCTGTGGGGTTGAGACAAACTTTTTACAATGGGTAAAACAAGATAGGCCTAAATATAGTAATGATTTATGTATTTAAAGATTTCTCATTACTGAGATGCCTTGACCCGGAACCAGTAGGGGACTGATCACCCCAGGGAAATTCCCTGGCCTCAACCTCCTCACAAAACAAGTGAGATGGAGGACCTCTGGTCGGGCTCGGGTTGACTCAGCATTGCGATCTCAAGAAGAAACTATGAGAGTCTGAAAATAGAAACATAACCAACCCTAGTGTGAAGAATAAACTAAAGGTAATTTAAAGGTTAGGTTTCAATATCAGTTAAAGGAGAAATACATAAAATAACAAGAAGAAAAGAAAAAAAATTGACTTAGAATGGGAAAAAGTGCGTAAAAATCAGAAGACGTACATGATAATGGCAATAAGAGGAGGAATAAAATGTCTACAAGAAGAAAATTATAAACACAGATTTCAAAATGTTTTTGAATTATTGGCTGCGCTAAACGATTTCTTTGTTTTGGTTTTGTTCTGGCAAGAAAGCCAATGATTTTTTGTTTTGTTTTGTGTGACTATCAATTCCCAGCGGAATCGAATCGTGTATCCAGGGGTTTACATCGGAGTCCAGTCGGACTCAAGTTGGACACAATGAATCTAGATTTGGGGAGACACATGTGTCCAATCTCCAATTTAAATCGGACTGAAATCGGAAATTGGACACATGTGTCCACACTGAGGTGCCTGCAGAACCAGAGCCTCAGTAACCAGAGAATAACATGCACAGAACCGAAAAAGAAAGAGACATCTAAAAGCAGTCATACACATCACCCATTACTTTTGAAGAGTCTGAAACGGGACAGATAAAATGCAGATTATGTTTCAAAAACATGCACTACAAACTTATTAGGAAGAGATGTGATGTGGGTTGGACATTAGAATTGTTCCAACAATACATGGGTTTTAGAATAAATTAAACAAGGGTGTCCCAAAATATTATTATGTATAGAATATACACTATTTAGCCACTAAAAAAGATTTAAAGAGAATGTAAGCCTGTCACACTAACTATATTAACTTAGATTGATGCATTGGACTAACACAGGATGGGTGGGGGCTGAGTGCTGGCTCAAAATACTATATTCTCACAAGCCATGAGCTCAAACTTAGCTACAGTTCGAGAGACAGTCAATTGTTGTTACACATCTTGTGCTGTTCTCCAGATAAGAAGATTTTAGCAGAAACAAGGCCACAAAATTAGTAGCTGTGGTTCACTAAAGTAAAGCTATCTTTTTGCCAGACACAAAAAAATAAATTATGTATTTTCTGGGAATAACTTAATTTGGTAGATAATGGAATCCTAACCATGCGTTAAACACAAATGTTGCAGAGTTTACTTTATTCTCAGACCATGTCAGCTGGAGATATTGTTAAAAAGCCTGAAGCGGGAAGGCAAGCATTTGATCACATTAAGAAACTATTGGTTAGTTCTACTGTCTTAGCATATACACGACAAAGCCATTCGTACAAGCTGTAGAAAAAAAAAAAAAAAAGGAAAAGGTTATATGATATTTGTGTTAATGCATAAGTGGGGACTTAAAGTTGAGACCAGTGGCATACGGCTAGATCAGGTCTAGATCGGCTAGATCAGGTAGCCCAAGCAATGTCTGAATGTTTACAAGCAGGAGTGGCTGCAGCCTTGGCGGTGCAGGCCTCTGCTCCTATTATACTAAACAGACACTTACCCTGAAAGTTCCACATGCTTATTTTTTATTTAATTTGTTTTACTCTCACAGCCTCATATCACTTTTGAGCACTGTGTGACATTTAAGCCAGCTACACTTTTTACGTACAGCAGAGGAGAGATAAAAACAATGGCAGCCAGAGCTGACCTACAAGATATGCCTATTCCAAAAGCTGATTTAACCATTGTTGATGGGCCAAGCAAACAAACCTTGAACACATAGCCACTACTTCCACACTATTCCGCACAGGCAGCGGAACTGATTGCCCTGATTGCAGTGTTGTATAGTAACGAAGTAGAAATACTTCGTTACTGTACTTAAGTAGCTTTTTTGGATATCTGTACTTTACTTTACTACTTATATTTCTGTTGACTTTTACTTTTACTTCGCTACATTTTGCAAAGAAAACTGATACTTTTACTCCATACATTTCCCCTGAAACCTTCGTTACTCGTTACAAAATAGAATCATCTTTAGAAAAAATAATAATCATGAGAGTGATGAGACCAAAGTCGGGGACTGTGGTAGAACACACACTCCAAGCAGGTTTGGCGAATCAGCTGTCCTAGCGCACGTTAATGCGCCCGTTCGCAAAAGCCCCCTTAGATACCGTTGCTACGTCAGACAAAACTCCTAAGACAAAAGCATGGCTAGGACGAGGACAAGCGCTATCTGTCAGTGTCAGTGATTCTTTTTGGAGTAATATATCTGTGATATCCTCCAGATCAAGGCAAAATGGACTGCAATATGCAGTGGAAGAACATATCAAAATCATTAAGATCAACAACGAAGGGGACACAACAATAATCGAAGCAAAAGCATACAGGTCTCAATCAGGGAATAGCCTAGCTCAGCGTGCAATTCTAGACGGTAACCTTAACATTTTGACGTCAACATTAACATTTTGATTTTAACATTAACACATTTGTTGAAGAGACTAGTTATGTACTAGAAGTGGTAATAATACTAGTTAAAATTAACCATAACTGTGGATGTTATCTTAACTAGATAGTTAGTTACCTAGCAAAAGTGTAGATCGCTATCTAGAGCTGCAAGCAGCTTCATTTGCAGACATACAGAGTAGGGCCTATGTGTTTGTCTTTGTCGATGTATTGAGTAGGGAGTGGGGTTCAAATCAGCCCATGATTATAAGTTTGCTAATTTTAGTCTGAATAAACTTCATTATTCTCAAAATTCTGACCCTTTGCTTTTTTTATTAACAGCATTTACTTTTTACTTTTACTTTCAATACTTAAGTACATTTAATATCAGTAAATTACTTTTGATACTTAAGTACAGTAAATATCCGATACTTTAATACTTTTACTTAAGTAATATTCTAAAAGGTGACTTTTACTTTTACTTGAGTAATTTTCCAGTAACGTATCTGTACTTTTACTCAAGTATGGCTTTTGAGTACTTTATACACCACTGCCTGATTGTGCACACAGGTGCAAAAGGGTTTCATTGAGAAACCACAAAGCAGACAAGGCCACTAACCAGGCAGAAGGTTTTTTTTCTTTTATTATGATTTTAGTAATCCAAGAAGCCTATTGGAACATCAGGTTCTGATACGATGTTGACCATTATTTTACTCCAGATATTGCTATTGCTGCTTGCTTTTATTAATTTTATGTCAAACACTTTCAACTGCAACAACCATCTGACACATACACATTTGAAGAATTAAAACACACAATACTAAAAGATATGCAGCAGTATTGAGCCATGGTCAAAAACATGCCTCAATAAGTGGGGATAGTAAGCATATATTTTTAGTTCTTGTTTTTATTTTATGAGAAAGAGGTTAATCATTCATCATTGATTTTATATTGTTTTACCTCTTATTGAATTATGTAGTTTGAAAGATGTTTTAACATTCAGTTATAGATTTTATTGAGTTAAATCCCAACGAAAGAAAGAAATAATTGTCTAGCCATAGACAATCACTGCTCATACAACCCCCAGTCAGCCGGACTGGTAGAAAAGAAAGAACCGATCTATTGAAAGCCAATTCCGAAAGTGAAATAAGTGATATTAAGCATGCATGTTGATACCACTGTTTGAAATGATGTATGGAAGAATCTACACTGCCTAAACTCTCAAACCATTTGCTAAAACAGACAAAGAGATTGAAAATACATGGCAAAGATTATGTTGAAACTAAATGCTCTCAGACTTCTCTCCCCTACACAGGAACACTGTGAGACTGAAACCAAGGTTGGGCCACGAGCACCGCTGGACTGGGCATAGGGCATGGCGGGCATATGCCCGGTGGCCTGAGACCTTTTATTATTTTTTTTATTCATGCCAAACTCACGTCTAACGTAGCAGGCCATGTTAACTTCAATGCAGGCCACATTAACGTCAATTCAAGTTAATGCAAGTTTAACAGGCAGATTTGCCCGCGGGCCCTGGCCTTCAAGTAGTCTAGCTAAAGTTTTCAGCGCTAACTTCCTTATTTAAAGATGTAAGTGTCTCGACAACTATTTATACTCCTATAATACCGTACGTATCTTCGTCATGGTGGGAATTATTTTTGCAAAAAAAATAGTAGCAATTTAGAACAACAGCACATGATTAACCTACATACACTGAAGAAACAATAAAGAAAAACGATTCAATGAAACGAATAAGTTATTTTCTTTGGTATTTTGTCATTCAGAATTTCAGATTTGCAATGGGGATTTCTGGGTAACATGTTTAACACTGTTAATGGACCAGATCATTTAAATATTCGTCTCGCGAGAAAGGTAACAGAGTGACATTAAGGCTGCTAACTGTCAATAGCAAAGGAGCAAGACTGCTATACCCACGAGTCTGTTGAAAATGTCTTATAAACACAAAAGTGACAGTAAGAAAAGGCAAGAGAGAAAAGAGCTGCAGGAGAAGGTGGCAAAGCTACCTAAATTAGATTATTTTGATTTTTCAACAAACGTTCGCCAGTCCATGGAGTCTGCTAGTGCTACGTACGACCCTCCTGCTAGCCCGCAAGGCTCGTCGAATGCCATTCAAATACTGTAGGTGAGTAGTACAAGGGTATTTGATGGGCTGCCATGCCCCCTTTAACAAGACGCAGTGGAGCACCCGTTTCATTATGTGTTTTTCAGATGTGGGTAAAGCAGGTGTGTCGCTTGTCATCCGTGTTTTAAGAACGCTTTAGCACACTTTGACCCTGTGTTTACGTTACCGCGAGTCGGAGTGCGTCGCTATCCATGTTTCTAATACCTTTGTCACTGTCCTGTCTACTTTCAAAGAGCAAGAGAACTTTGAGTGTGAGAGGTGTCGGGCCATCCGTGACCGCACCATGGCCAGGAGGATGGAAAACAGAACGTGTGTGTCTGTGTTTAATAATTTAGTTAGTTTCATCGTGTCTGCGTTGCTTGTATACACAATTTAAATATCCTATTGAAACTTCTTCTTGTAAATATTGTTAATACATTGTTTGCTGTTCCTCTTAATAAATTAGTTAATTACGTTATGTGGGACGTCTGTCATTTCTAAGATCAGGGTTATCGTAAACAGTGCTATCTAGGCTACTTTCTGACCATTTCTAACGAGTTAAACAAGATTTTGTTCTTTGTGTACACACCTGTCACAATCATATTGATTACAAACATCTTTGTTTAGCGTAATAGGGAAAGCCAAAGTAACTCTAGGGCCCGTCAAAATAGCGTGCACCGGGGCCCGTCGCAACCACGTTACGCCACTGTACAGATGTCATCATTGACAGGGTAGCCGAGAAGAGCGATCTGATGAAAAGGCTGCTTTTATGATGAGGTAAAATAATACGCTGACTTGAAACACTCATAGTGGATCAGATTAAGTTAATTAATATTTTTTAATATAATTCCTTTACTTAAATTTAAGTAACAAGGTTGAAAGAAATGACATGTCTAAAAAGTAATGTGATCATACTTTTGATAAGCCTACGATAACAGTATTTTGGGAGAACTTTTCATAATGCTTCTCATAGTGTTAAAATGTTTGTGTCTCCTAGTGCACATTGATCGTTTAAGGCAGTGATTCCCAACAAGGGGTAAGTGGTACATACCACCTGAGGTGCGCAAGCAAACTGCAGGGGGTATGTTGATAAATTAACGAATGTGTGCAGCGGCATTATGGGGCGACTATGCCGGCACGTTACAGTATGTATTATCATTATTTGTTAAATTTAGCTTTGTGGCGAAATGTATTTTTTCGCTTCAATGTCGTTAAAAGAATAAGTTACTTTGCGCATAGGCCTACGTGGTATTGTTGGAGGAAGTTTCTTTTGTAATTAGTTGCAACAGACAAGGCGCTGTCGAGCGGCTGTTCCCATAACTCCATGTAAATGTTCGTCATTCACAATAATGTTTGATAACCCCCTGAAGAAGTTGTTATAATGTTTTCCCACGTGATGTCTATCTGCTCATTATACACTGTTTCTCCAAAATCAGTTTGATCTCTGAAATACCTTGTTCATTAGTGTTTTCATGATAACATATTGTAACAACCCTTAATGTGTATTGTACATCATAAGTTCATATCCCTGCACCTCGCGAAGTTAGAACATCATACATATCCCCTGTCTGTACAACGGTAAGGTGAGGAAATGGATGAACTCTGTAAACCGGCTCGCCTAGTCATGCACGCCGCTGGGGTTAAAGGGATAGTTCGGGATTTTTGACATGAATCTCTATGGCATCCCCCATCACCAGTGTCATGCAATCACGCTGACTTACCGACCGCAGCGTCCTGTGAGCAGAGTTCTCGTCCAGTTTTGGTCAAACCGAAAGTAGTCCGGCAGGTTTGCTAGACCCAGCAAAATGAAACGTTTCTCTTCCCAAAACATTATGTGTTCAAAAGAGTGATATATTTGCATCCCAAAAACATGGTAGTGGAAAAAGTCACTCCTCGTTATCACTTCACTTCACTCGTTATCACCTATTTTCAGTACGCACGATACCGCAAACTCACAGCTAGGGTCTACCTGTTTGATTCTCGAAAGTTGATTCGCGAAAGTTTGATTTGCCAAAGTTGCCTGAGAGAAACGTCCGTCACAGGAAAACGATGCTTTATGTCAATTTTATCAAATGTTGTCTCAGTTTTCATCGTTCAACTGTGACGGACGTTTCTCTCAGGCAACTTTGCTCACAGGACGCTGCGGTCGGTAAGTCAGCGTGATTGCATGACACTGGTGATGGGGGATGCCATAGAGATTCATGTCAAAAATCCCGAACTATCCCTTTAAGCCTTTTCATAAGATACGCAATCGAACCAAATGCCTCGCTAAACTAGCATGTTCTGACAACACTAATGAAGAACATACCAATCCGTTTTCGATTTTTGGCTCATTTTACCCTAATGTTAGATTCATTTTTTTATGTCAAAATATTAGTTGGAGATATAGAAGGGGCGCCAACATATTCGTCCGGGGAAAAAAAAGAAAATTATAATTGTGTTTTTTTTTTCTTTTTTCGGGCGCATTATTTAGCGCTCCCCCTCTAGATGGTACTCTAGGCGGCCCGCCTATACCGCCTGTAGGAAAGGCCGCCACTGCACACACACACACTCTACTGGAGTGGCGACACATTGGGAGAATAATGGCCACAACAGAAGCCAGCGAGAAAGCGAGCTCTTGAGGCACGGTACGATTACAGAGCTCTTCTGCCGTCTTAAGGCCCGGCACTTCAGGCCCTCCTTAGTGTTAGAATTTCCTCTCTGCCATGTTGGGCTGTTGTCACACCGCCTTATCTCTTTCCACTGCCCTTTACCAAACGGCAGAGAGAAGGAGGGAAAGAGAGAGAGAGAGAAATACTGAAATAAATACAAACATGGAAACATGGAAAACATATAAATCAGTAAAGAGAAAACAGAACATACAGAAAAAAGAGAGTTGATAGACGCTGTTGCACCACTGAAAAAGAGATTAAGAAAACTGAAAAAACTAGCCCCATGGTACACTGATCAGACTCGTGCACTCAAACGAAACACACAAAAACTAGAAAAAAAATGGTAGGCCTACTCCACCAAACTTGAGGTATTCCTCCTGGCGTGGAAGGATAGTCTTCTAAGATATAAACGAGTACTCTCTGAGGCGAAATCAGCTTACTATTCTTCATTGATTCAAAGTAATAAAAACAACCCAAAGTTCTTATTTAACACTATTTCTAGGCTAACAAAAAACCATAACACAATCGAACATTCGGTTCCCATAATCTTTAGTGGTAATGATTTCATGACCTTTTTCAATAATAAAATCCTCAAAATAAGAGAACAAATCAAAAGTTTCCTCCCCCTCTGTGACCCTACACCCCTTCCAACATGCGCCATGGCAACACCCCTTCAACCGGGTGCTATCCTTGAATTCTTCGCACCCACCGACCTCCCTGAATTAAACTCCTTGATCCTTTCATCTAAATCATCGACGTGCCTACTAGATCCTATCCCCACAAAATTACTTAAACATGCACTTCCCTTATTAAGTGAGACATTACTCAATGTAATGAATAATTCACTTATCTCAGGCTACGTCCCACAATCTTTCAAAATAGCAGTGATAAAACCATCCCTTAAAAAACTTAACCTTGATCCCGATAATCTCGCTAACTATAGACCCATATCTAACCTCGCTTTTTTGTCAAAAATACTTGAAAAGCTAGTTGCTAAGCGACTTACTTCTTTCCAATCCGGTTTTAGAGCTCACCACAGCACTGAAACGGCCTTAGTCAAAGTCTTAAATTACCTACTAATCGCATCTGATCATGGGTGCACCTCAATACTAGTTCTCCTAGACCTTAGTGCTGCTTTCGACACTATAGATCATCTGATCCTGTTACAGAGACTTGAACATCACGTTGGCATCAAAGGCTGTGCCCTATCTTGGTTTAGATCTTACCTCTCTGATCGCCATCAATTTGTTTATGTCCATGAGAAATCGTCAAATCACACCAGAGTAAACTACGGTGTCCCACAAGGCTCTGTCCTTGGACCACTGCTTTCCCTTTATATGCTACCCTTAGGTGCTGTCATAAGGAAACATGGCATTAACTTCCATTGCTATGCTGACGACACCCAACTCTACCTATCAATGAAACCTGATGAAATTGTACATCTACCCAAGATAGAAGCTTGCCTCCATGATGTAAAATCTTGGATGACTAACAACTTTCTGCTCCTCAACTCTGATAAAACTGAGGTTATGCTTGTAGGCCCCGATCAACTGAGAACCTCACTATCTACCCTTCTACCCACACTCAATGGCTTCCCAACACCCAACACTAACATCAAAAACCTTGGTGTAACTATCAACCAAGACCTCCTACTTGACTCACACATAAAACAGATCTCAAAGACATCATTTTTTCATTTACACAATATTGCCAAAATTAGAAAGGTCCTATCCCTCCAAGATGCAGAAAAACTAATTCATGCATTTATTACTTCCCGCCTCGATTACTGTAATGCTCTCCTTTCCGGATGCAGCATTAACACAATAAAGAGCCCTCAACTTATACAGAACGCTGCTGCTCGTACACTCACCGGTACTCGCCTCGTTGCATTGGCTCCCCGTCAAAAGTAGAATCGATTTCAAAGTACTCCTGCTAACATATAAAGCCCTAAACGACCTGGCTCCAAACTACCTCAAGGAATTAATCGTCCCCTATTGCCCTTCAAGGCTGCTCCGTTCCCAGAGTGCAGGCCTCCTGGTAATTCCAAGAATTTCAAAAACCACAATAGGAGGCAGAGCCTTCAGCTACCGAGCACCCCTACTCTGGAACAACCTCCCTGCCTCCATCCGAGATGTAGACACTGTCCCTATATTCAAATCAAAGCTTAAGACATTCCTCTTCAGTGCATCTTATAGCCAAAAGTAGTTGCGTCAACAAACCCATCACCTGCTGCGCTAGCCAAAAGTGTGTCCTGTTTGCTGAGTGGATGCATGTACGGCCCCGGCATAACAGTTCATACTTCAATGTAACGAATTATACAGCCAAAAGTACCTGCGTCAACAAACCCATCACCTGCTCCGCTAGCTAAAAGTGTATCCTGTTTGCTGAGTGGATGCATGTACGGCCCCGGCATAACAGCTTATACTTCAATGTATCGAACAATACAGCCAAGACATTCCTCTTTAGTGCATCTTATAGCCAAAAGTAATTGCGTCAACAAACCCATCACCTGCTGCGCTAGCCAAAAGTGTGTCCTGTTTGCTGAGTGGATGCATGTACGGCCCCGGCATAACAGCTCATACTTCAATGTAACGAATTATACAGCCAAAAGTAACTGCGTCAACAAACCCATCACCTGCTGCGCTAGCTAAAAGTGTATCCTGTTTGCTGAGTGGATGCATGTACGGCCCCGGCATAACAGCTTATACTTCAATTACTTGCAATTAAGTACCGCAACATCATATGTGTTTCCTGTTTGCCGAGTGGATGCATGTACGGCCCCGGCAAACAGAACACAACAGAAATCAAAATGCTCAATGCCAGCAAAACTAAACATATCTAAGTACCGCAACATGCAACAGGCAAACCGACACACAAGTGACATTTCCCTGGTTGGTGAAATGTTTCACCTGTGTGTTTGTTTGTGCTGATTCCTGACTGACAGACCTGCAGATTGATTTGTCATTTCCTGTTTGTTAGATGGATCAGGAGGAGCCCCCTGGGCCTGATGACTCCCCTCCTCAGCCCGCCCCGAAACGCCCCTGCAGACCGGCTCTAGAGCAACACCAGCATCGCCCACGCCGCCCTGCTCCCCATCCTGGGCCCTCAACACAGTCATCATCCCCTCGACGACTTCTCCCGCTGGATGTGACAACCACCACTCTGGTCATCGGCAGCTCAATGGCCCGAGATGTCCACATCCCCCCTTCAACAAGCGGCCCCTGCAAGGTCCACTGCCTCTCCGGAGCCAGGCGTGTTCCAATCGCTGATGGAAGTGGAACTATCGCTCCTCACCCCAACCACTCCGCATCTACGCACATGGACAGCTGAACCCTCGGCCAATCGCACCCACCGCCACTGCATTGCCGTACATCTACTCTACCCAATACCCTATGCCAGCATTTATATACAATATACATTATTGCCACCACTGAAATGTTTCTTCGTCCCTACATCCCCTACCCCTCTAACAGTAA